>NC_047098.1:25061734-25364764 GCF_902459505.1 Geotrypetes seraphini
CTAAGGAGAGCAGTGCACAGAGGGATCGGCACTTGATAAAGTTTACAGAGCCGTGCATGTGAGATACTGGAGTATAAGGCAGTTAGGGTCTTGGGCTGCCTCAGGAAAGGGGGAACACAGGCTGAAAATTCCCCAAGGCATTGGGTATCCTTAGGCTGGCCCTAGGTCCGAGAGGTCTAGGACAATTCATCGGGGCCATTTCAGCAATGAGCCGTTGTCCTGCTATGAAATGGCCATGATGCCTCAATCTGCCAGCACCTCTCCCAGAAGGGGATGACTTATGATTCGGGACCTCTCAGGCAATGCCCTCCCTCTCGCCTCCCTGTATCCAGCCTGCCGGCACTTCTCCCTGCTCCTTAAAGGGGACACTTCATCACGGTCTCCTCCCTAGCCACAATCTGCCAGCACTTCTCCCTGCTCCTGTGTCGGTGGCAACAATGGAAGAGGGCAATTCAATGTGGCCGTTTTATCACAGTCATGATGAATTGTCCCTTTCTGAGGTCTGAGTGACCCATGTTGTGGTCTACAGAGACAGGCAGGCTTGTAAAGGTATTTGCAGATGGAGTGGAGGGAACAAGGTTCAATTCCTACTGCAGCTTCTTGTGACCCTGGGCAAGTCGCTTAACCCTTCATTGCCCCAGGTACGATATAACTTATCTGTATGATGTAAATGTAAACCACTTTGGATTGTAACCACAGAATGGCAGTGCATTAAACCTCTATCTCCTTTCCTTTTCATGTTTATTTTATTGAGTCAAATTTCTAGCCTGTCTTCCCAGAAGAGCCCAGAACAGTTTATATACACAGTAGAGGTTTAGCAAAAAGGTTACAACTTCACATACAGCAGATATACAGAACAACAAATTTAAGGAGGAAAAGCAAGAGTAAAAATTCCTATGTACATGTTTTGGGTACTGAGCATGGCATGGCAAATGATGGGCAACAAGGATGAAAATTCACATATAAGATGAATAGAACAGATTAAAGGGAAGGATAGCAACAGAGGGATGATTCTCATGGACTGCATGGAGGAATGAATACGAGCTGAGCCCAGTAGCATGGCAAACGATAGGCCCTATAAGTATAGCAGCTAGAAATATTTTTTGGAAATGATCAAATAACCCACCTTTGCTTGCTGTTTGTAAGACCTCTGGCATTTGGTTATAGAGAGGAGGCTATTGTGACATGTATGTTCTTGCCTGACCCATCCATTTGGAGATGATTGGCGCAGTTGTGTGCAGCTGCCCTCATGCCTTGGTCTCCTGTAAGCAGGCTTCATGTTGTACAAGGTTTGGGGCTAATGCTTTCTCTTTGTCTCCATTAGGCAACCCTGACTTGCCCACATCCTAAGGGTTTCTGAACAGCTGCAGGAGCCCTGCTTACCGTTGGAAGGACTGGATTGGCAACAGTTTTCCCCAGGAACTATATAAAGGACATTGCAGCAGAACATGGGTCAGAAAGTGCCAGGTGGAATTAAAACAGTGGACTTGAGGGATCCTGCATACAGGCCGTTTAAGGAGGTGTTACAGAAGCTGGATTACTGCAGGCCACCAAGGCTGGAACTGCTGTTGGACATGCCGCCTGCATCTCTGGAGGTCCAATTGCAGCACTCGTGGAACAACAATGACCGTTCACCCAACGTCTTTGTGAAGAATGACAACCAGCTTATCTTCCACAGGCATCCTGTAGCACAGAGCACAGATGCTATCCGTGGCAGGGTGGGCTTCACGCATGGTCTGCATGTCTGGGAAATCTCCTGGGTAATGCGCGAACGAGGTACCCATGCGGTTGTGGGTGTGGCCACGGCAGAGGCACCTTTGTATTCTCTGGGATACACAACCCTGATAGGAAATAATAGTGAGTCCTGGGGCTGGGACCTGGGGCGAAACAAACTGTACCACGACAAAAAGAACCAGCCCAGCAGAACGTACCCTGCATTCCTAGAGGTGGATGAAAGCTTTATTGTGCCAGATTCCTTCCTGGTGGTGCTGGACATGGATGAGGGAACACTGAGTTTCATTGTGGATGGTCAGTATATGGGTGTGGCTTTTCATGGACTCAAGGGGAAGAAACTATACCCAGTTGTGAGTGCCGTGTGGGGTCACTGTGAGATCCAAATGCGATATGTGAACGGACTTGACCGTAAGTAGCTGTTCTGGTGACTTGAGTGGTTGTGCTGTTCAGTACAAGCTGTTCAGATAGAATTTGGAAACTTGTTGCTTATTTCTTCATCTGCCAGAAACATTTTTCCCCAAAGTTGCTTTGCTTCTCATCCTATCCAGGAGGCACACCTAATCCACTGATTTTTCAGGATTTCTGTAATAAATATGTGCTGGGTCTCTAGTGTATGCAAACTTCTCATGCATGATCATTGGCAAGCCTGAAAACCTGACTGACCAGGAGCGGGGTTCAGAAATGGTGTCTGCATGGCAGTGATGGTACAAAAAAGATCAGCTGACCTGTCCAGTCTGCCCTCACCACAAGGCAGGGTATAACGCAGCTGTAGAAGCTTGAGCTCCTTACCGAAGTCCAGTTTTGGTGTTGTCCTTTAGGTTCCCCACCATCTGGGTAGATGTACAGTACTCCCCTGAAATTTGCGGGGGTTCCTGGATTTTGAAAAACTGCAAATGCGGTTTAGAAGCGGTTCGGAGGCAGGAGAGGGCAGCCGGGGCGCCGGTGGGTGCTGGAAATCGGGTGCGGGATCATTTTTAGTATTTTCCAACTGCCTCTTCCGGGAACTAAAGCCAGGCTACACCGATCAGGAGCTGCTTTGACACGCTATCTGGCGTGTCAAAGTGGCTCCTGACTGGTGTAGCCTGACTTTAATACCAGGAAGAGGCGGTCAGAAAATACCACGAAAGACTGAGTCTGCGATTCGCGGGGGTATACTGTATATCCAAATTCCATCTTGGCAACAAACAGCCTTTCAAGCCTTTGCTACCAAGCATAAGGTGGCCGTGATTAATGAATAACTTGACATGGAATTAGGCCCTGTTATAGGCATGAGGGAAGAAAACACGCAATCCTGCTGTATACCACTTGATGCCTCATGTGGTGTCCATTTCTCCCTTGTTCTGTGCTACCTGTACATCTTGTTGCATTGTTACTGTCCATAGAAAGTCAATGAGAAATGTGGCTATTCATTTGTTTTATCCCAAATGAGTGTTAGCTTTATAGACATTTAGTTTCTATTCTGTTGTAAAGAAGCAAAGGTTTTATCCCCACCCCCGCCACATACATACATACACTCCATTTGTTGCAGGGAAACAGAAAATACAAACCACAAGGCTCCTCCAATCTGTTTCCACTCCACTTCACCTCCAACTCTCATTTTCCATTCTCAGAACTACAAAGCCTCTGTGCTTAAGTTTGTTTGTCTCTGCACAGGATGGGAGAGTTCTTCATGTAACAACACTAACCCAATACACGAGATGGCATGAAAAGCCAACAAATAGATATAATTGAAATCTGGAACTGATAAGTCTCAGACTTAAATCCTTGTTATTTCATCAGTTTCTGAGATCCTTTTTCCTCTCATTTTAAATTGACACCTATTACCTGTTAGAAAGCAATTGTTTGGTTTGCGGGTTCTTCGTGTACCCACCACCCTTTTTTTTGTGAAGAAAGGTCATGGCTTTCTCCCTGAATCAGCCTCATACCTTGTTCAAAAATAGTAACTTCTAACCCGTGCTCCATGAGGTCATTACAGGGGACCTGCAAGATACAAGTCTGAGATTGCAAGCAATGTGCCTCAAGAGAGACACATTGTCGTTCTAATTTACTTTGGCAACACTGATGAAGTTGGCCAATAAAGTTAACTGAATCAGTTGGGTTTGGAGGAGAGTCTAAGGAAGGGAGGGGCAGGGGGTAGCAAGAAAAGAGTGGTAGGACTGCGATAGGGACAAACAAGGGAAGAGAGATTGGTGAGGCTGGAGAAGGAATGCATTTGCTTTTGTTCAAAATGTGTTATGCAACGGATAAATCCCAGGTCAGAAGTAAGGTGCTTGAACAGACCTGTTTGGGGAGGGAAAGGTCTCAATATTGGCGGAGGGTCCTGGGAGCTAGGGTGCAGTGTATTTGGAGAGGAGGGAGGAGGCTTGGTAAGTTTAGGTGTGCCGTAGGGGAAAACTGTTAATGGTATGGACTTTTATGCACACATTTCTTGGTTGTAGCTAGTGGCATTGGGTTTCTGTTCGTAGTGTGGTCTTTTCTCTTTTCTGTGTGCTAAAGCTGTTTTTTCATTTCTTACAGCGGAACCGCTACCCCTCATGGATCTGTGCCGGCGGTCTGTGAGACAGGCATTGGGCAAAGAGAGACTGAATGACATTTGTGCACTTCCTCTGCCAATGTCCCTCAAGAGCTATCTTCTGTATCAGTTATAATTCACAGGAACCAGGCTGAACTGTTGGCCATCCATTGGGCACCATCTTTAATCTCCAGGCTAATGGCACATGTCGTGCAGCTGGATAAAACTGGACCTTCTGCTCACTTTTGTGTACCTGCATTTTGCAGTTCACATGACGGTTGCCAGAGGCTGAGGAAGTTGACTTTCAGTCTTATCCAAGTGACTGTTCGTAGATACCTGCTCTATCTGCCTTTTATCCTAGGGGTTGATTTTTAAAACTCCCTTCCAGAACTAGATTTAATGTTGCCTGTTTCATTGGTGCTGGGATACCATTGCTCTTGACTGATCCAAGACCATTTTCTTTGTGACAAGGGCCCATAAGAAGCCTTTCACCACTCCCCAGGTTTCCTCTTGAAAGATAATTATTTGTCGCTGCAGAGATTTCTGGATTTTGGGAAAGGATGATAGTTTCAGCCCAGCTGTGAATTTAGAATTGCTGAATCCCTTTGTATCTCTAGGTAATGGCACAATTTTGAAGAGTTGGTTGAGTAGATGAGTAACAGATGATGAAACTGGCTGGAACAACTGTGAGGTGGGGGAGGGAAGCTGGATACAGAATTCCTATAACAAAGCCTATTCTAAGAAAGGGTTATCTGAATAAATAAGGGGGGGGGGGAAATAAAGGGTGAGAGCACTTCAGCCTAAAGCTCTTCAAAGACAATAATCATGTATGAACGTGTTTTATCCATCTATGTGTGCTGCTTGTACCACTTCTGTATGCTAGTTGGAGGGAGGGGGTGTAAATCCTGGTCTATTTGGACACCTTTTTAATTCCTTGATGTGGATGAGATGCACCTGACAGCATCGGGTCCACTAAGTGTTTGTGTAATTTGGTGTTGAAATGTCATAGGACAGTATACATTATATGCATCAGATTTAGGAGCTGGATTTCTTAGCAGAATAAGGGCAGATTACCTAGCTCAGGGTTGGGAGTGAGCTGTGCCAGAGCTCTTGTCCTTCACAGCAACCTGTTCGCAAGGTCTAGCCACACATTTTTTGGGCTCTTACTCTTGGGAGCAAGCAGTGCTTTATAATCTGTTAAGCACAGTGGATGGATGGATCTGGGGTAATGAGTGATCATCTTTTCATGTGCAAATGTGCAGACCTGTAATTTGTTTATAGGCAGCTGTGTGGGGTACTTGTTTGATTTTAAATGTCTAGGTTTTTTCAGAGCCCCATGTGGGCAACCAGGGTCCTCGAGAGCCACAACCCAGTCAGATTTTCAAGATTCCCACAATGAATATGAACAAGTGATTTGCATGCATGACTTCCATTATATGCAAATAGAAATCTCATGCAAATTCATTGTGAGAATCTTGAAAATGACCAGGTTGTGACCCTTGAGTACTGTAGTTGCCCATCCCTGCTCATAATCTGAGAGTTATGCCGGGTTTCACTTTAGCTGAGACGCTTTGAGAATGGTACAGGACATTTTAGAATTTTACACAGTATATTTTAACTTGTTACCTTGAAACTGCATATAGAGTCTTCCACCTATCTGAGGAAGAGAGCATATCTTAAATTGCTAGTAACATCTAGCCACTCTCTCTTCCTTAATTTCCCCTCTTCCACCTGTTACTTGAATGTCCTTTTTAAAATGTCCTTTTGTGTTAATGCTCGTACTTCTTGACAAATAAAGTTTATTCTATCTTGCATGGTGTGCAGAATATTTTTCTTGTGTTTGACCACTCTGATGCCTGGGAACAGAGCCTCTTTTGGTAGGGGGAGGTCTGGGTAGAGTCCAGAAGGGAAGATAGTTACTGGATACAGGAATGGACAGAATACTTATAAACATGTGCTTTACTATTTGGTACAATGCCCATCAATCCCAGTCTGTTTGAATTCCCTTCACCACTTCCCAAAGATCTCCTCTGCTTGTCCCATGCTATCTTGAATTGTCTTTTGTTTGGTGTCTTTTACATTAAAAAAACATGGAGTGTTGGGATTACTGCAGTTTCTATTACAGACACTAGTAGTGGAGGGTGGCAAGTACAGTGCCTTTAAAACTGGGGAGGGGAAGTGCAAGACTTGGGCACCGAGGATGAATAGGGATATTGATTTATATCCTTTCACATCCAGTTGCAGCAAAGGTTGCCAGATGCCAGTTGGATTCTATAATGAAGAGTACAGCATGCTCTGCTCTGGTAGGGTTTTTTTTCCTGCTTTTTCTTATTGACAGCAGGAAAGTCAGAGTAGAATCTGACAAATGGTTTCTCAACCTTCAGTGACTTTAACAAGAATTATTTTTAAAAAAAGTTCCCAACTACTGCTGCCCCGAGGCTTTCTGTAGTTTTGCCACAGTGGCAATTAAGATTATGTGGAACAGGGCGTAATGGGTTTAGGGTGGGAGGGGGATTTTTGTTTTTAATGTTTTTTTCTCCCTTTTGGGTTATAAGATGACATAGTTGATAGACCAGTGGTGCATTTTTTATTTTTTTTAAGTATTAGCTATCTTCTTCATCTTTATTTTATGGGTTGTTTGGTGTTTACTTGGCAGTAAGAATCGCATATTAGGGGTTGGTTCCATTTTGTTACACCAAGGTTTCCTGAGGGTATTCTCTGTATTATGATTTTTTTTTTCTTATTTTATTTGAAATATTTATTGATTGTGTCTTCTTGTTCTAAAATGTTAATAAAAACTTATTTGGAAAAAAAAAATTATTATGTAGAACAAACAGGGAGTGGAGACCTTGTTTGAAGGACATATCTAGCCTTTCCATTTGTTTGCCATATGAACCTTCGGTTACACAAATTTATAGCTCCTACCACCTCGCCTCCCACGCACCCACTATTTTTAATAGATCCTTTCTGTTTAGCCCAGTACCTTACTTCCACCCACTAACCAGCTCTTCCTTCAGGTATGTTCCCATTTTACTAAATGATATAGAGCAGTGGTTCCCAACCTTGTCCTGGTGGACCCCCAGGCCAGTCGGGTTTTCAGGATAGCCCTAATGAATATGCATGGAGCAGATTTACATGCCTGTCACCTCCATTGTATGCAGATCTCTCTCATTCATATTCATTAGGGCTATCCTCAAAACCTGACTGGCCTGGGGGTCCTCCAGGACAGGGTTGGGAACCACTGATATAGAGTCTGCTGATGTACAGCATGCTGCAAACGCAGGCCTGAACCTTTTGGGTCTTGGTTATGGTCCCAGATGATGTTTTGAGATCATCTGGCCTTGCTATATCACTAAAACTTGCAGTTCTGAGCATTCACTCTAGGGATGGTCAAAGGCAGTGACTTGCATGCACCAACTCTTGCTGCCATTAATCATTTTTATAGTGCTAAGTTTACATAACAGTGTACAAACTTATGAAAAACTGTTCCTTCTCTCAGAACCAGTCAAAACAAGAATTAGAAGGGAAGGGTTCTTGCAGAGATTGCCCTGGCTACTGGAATTATAGCTTTACTTTCACATCATGCTTTGTCCAGCTGTAATAAAGATTTTTTGAAAACCAGAAGTGAAAGAAAGTGTCCTTTTTATAGAAACATAGGCCAAATGGCCCATTCATTGTGCCCATCTGCTATCTACTCATCTCCATGGGAACTCCCACAGGCCTGCCCCATGCTTTCATGAATTCTTAGTAAACTGAAGACAAAGAAAGATACTGCAGACAGATTGTTGAGTATAAATGAACCACTTTATATAAAATATGGGACCCAACATGGTCCGTGTTTCGAACAAACAGTCTTCCTCAGGGGTCCCAAAAAGTGGTGGTAATAAAGGACGCACAATATGTTGTGTACATAGGCGATAATGATAACCTGCAAAACAATTGAAGCAGTGTTGGGTTCCATATTTTATATAAAGTGGTTCATTTTATATGCAACAATCTGTCTGCAGTATCTTTCTTTGTCTTCAATTCACTGTATTTTTAGTGTAGAGTGGTTGGATTTTCTTTTTGTCCTTTCTTCATGAATTCATAAAATTACATTTTTGCATTCTTCCTTATAGCACATTACAGGTCTTTCTAAGTCCCTCTCACTAAGGGAGGCAGTGGGTGGATGTCTACCAAGTTCATGAGGATCAGTAATGAGTTGGACTAGAGCAGGGGTCTCAAAGTCCCTCTTTGAGGGCTTCAATCCAGTTGGGTTTTCAGGATTTCCCCAATGAATATGCATAAGATCTATGTGCATGCACTGCTTCAATGCATATTCATTGGGGAAATCCTGAAAACCCAACTGGATTGCGGCCCTCAAAGAGGGACTTTGAGAACCCTGGACTAGAGGCACTCTGGTTTCCCATCAGCTACAGTGTGTGTCAGTATGCTGGGGGTATGAGCACCAGTTTATTGAGCTGTGATAAGGAGGGTATGTTTTTTTTTTGGGGGGGAAGTATGTCCTGCTTTCCTTAGGGAATGCAATGGCAAAAAAATCAGAACTATAAGTCCCTGCATGCAGTGGTGTAAACCGAGGACTGGGTCAACTTTATTGGAGCCAGTGGTGAATCTCCATAGCCAGAACTGTATGAGTACTGCTTCCTGACAGTAGCATTTTAGTCACCTGTAGTGATAGCTACACAGCTGGGTTCACTCACAAATCATTTTTCTGTCTTATTTTCTTGACTTGTGCTCTAAGCACACACACATTGCAGTGTCAAGGTATGACACAGTGAAAAGAAAACAGGAAGCCTGCTCAATGGCAAGGGTATTTTTGATTTTCTTTGGAACCCCCTTGGAACAATCAGAGCTACATCTATGCATGCCATAGGACAAAACCAGAAGGTGCCTGGATCTGGTGTAATACTCTTATTTGCAGGGTTGTTGTGGTTGAGTCCTGGGAGATAATAGAGTTAGGGTATGGCAGGTTTGCTAAACACATGCTGAATGAGTTTTGTTCTGCGATGACACAAGAATTTAATATTTTTAAATGGTGTATGGGGAAATATCCTAGTTCTGCTCTGTTGAAGTTTTGGTGGGTGAACATTCATGAGTGCAATACTGAATGCCACAAAAATAAATGCACTCTTAAGCCATGGTATTTTTGGAAAGCTCTCAGCCTCTCAGATTTACTGTTAATGCTCTTAACATTTGTATGGCTGCCAAAGAGAGCTTCCTACCAGAGCTACAGTGAAAGATTTCCCAGCAATGTATTACGGTGAGCCTGAAAGGTCTTTATTTAAATGTATTTATTTCCAAAACGTATATACAGTATTGCACTATCTATAGTACTAGGTTGTTTATCACCAGCTGCAGCAGTAAAATCAGCCGTCAATAAAAAAAACAACAACCCTAACACAGCTTCATAAATGGGGGGCGGCAATCTCCAAATCCTTAGCTCCATCTGTTATCTCACCCTGTAAAAAGCCTTTTTTCATCTTAGTGAAAGGCTTGCTGAAACTCTCCACATAAAACATCATATTTATTTATTTACAATATTTATATGTCACATGATCAAGGCCTCTAATCATCCAATCAAACTTGTGTAAAAGAGGAAACACCCAATATAAATTTCTCCGGTGAGTGGTAAACATAAGAGGGGTGATACATTCTCAGGAATGCTTCCAAAGGAAGGAGTGTGTGTGTGGGGGGGGGGGGGGGGGAACAACCTCATGTAAAACTTTTAGAATTAAAGTCAAGATCAGTGGTTCCCAACCCTGTCCTGAAGGACCACCAGGCCAGTTGGGTTTTGGGGATAGCCCTAAATTAATATGCATGGAGCAGATTTGTATGCCTGTCACCTCCATTATATGCAAATCTCTCTCGGTATATTGTTACTAATAAATTTCCTGAGGCCAAGATGGCGTTTGGCTGGACGTGCTGAGATGCCGCTCTGAGGATTTTCCTTAAAACATTTTCAAACAATTCTCAAGTGGTTCTTTTACTTACCCGATGCCTAAACGGAGGGGCCGTAGCACCGCTGGTGCCTCGCGGCCCACGGCCACCCCCGCGGCTGGTGACATCGGGGAACTCATCAGGCGGATGCAGGGTATTTTTTCGGCGTCGGAGGGAGGCCCGCAGAGGAGTAGCGGCGTCAGTGAGGCCGTGGAGATTCCTCCGGGATTGGAGACATCGTTGAGCCCCGACGTTAGGGCGCCGCCCCCGCAACCTCAGCTAAGCAGCTCTCCAAGGGGTAAGGTAACCCCGGAGGTCGGGGTCTTGTCTTCCCCTGAGGCAAGTAGTCCATCACAGAGCCTGCTGACAGGAGCTCCTATGGATATGAGCTCCTTTGAAGAAGCTGAGGGGGAATCATCTGAGAGGCGAGTTAACCTTCAGGGACAGCGTAAAGTTATTCAACTGGACGGTGAGCACTATGACTTTTCTTTTCCTGTAATTTCTTTGGAAAAACCCTCAGAAGTAACTCTGGACTCACTATGGGATCTTATGGCCGGACTAGTGAAGACCATAAGTCCCAAACTTCAGTTAATTGAGGAGAAATTATCTCAACATTCTACTGAACTTAAAGAATTGAAAAAGGATATGACTGCCTCTAATTTCTCGGTTCAAAAGCTTGAACAGGACATTAAATCATCCAAACAATTACAGGAATCTTTAATGAAAGACAATATCAATCTTAGAAGAAAAATGGAGAACTTAGAAAATAACTCTAGATACAATAACTTAAGAATTATTAATTTTCCTAAGCTTCCATTGACACCTCCTAGAGAAATGTTTAAAAGATATTGTCTTGAAGTTTTGGGGGCCTCAGAAGATTCATTACCTCCTTTATCACGAGTCTATTATTTACCTAATAAGACTAAATTACCAAAAAAGCCGTCGGATCAAGGACTATTGGATGTATCAGAGTTATTGGAAAAATCAGATAAAGAGGTTGTAGAACCGAGCACTTTGATTATAACAGTAGCTCTCTCTATTGATAAAGTATGGTTGTTAAAACTGTTCTTTAAAAATAGACAGAAAGAATTTATGGGTTGTAAAGTCCAGGTATTTCCTGATTTATCACGAGAGACGCAAAGGCGTCGTCGTGAATTTCTTTTGTTGAAACCAGGTGTTATATCTTTGGGTGCTACTTTTTATTTGCGACACCCTTGTAAATGTATAGTCCATCACCGATCAGTTAAATATGTTTTCTTTGAGCCTAATCAGTTGACTTCTTTTTTAGCGCTCTCCCGATTGGAGGTAGAAAAATCATAAGCTCTATGACTATAGGTTAATCCCAGCAATCAGCCTTCCAGCTAACTTTATGAAAGAGTGTACATTAAGTTCAATTCTTCAATTTTGGCTTTATTTATAAGAATCTTGGATCCAATTTAGAGGACTTGAGCATTTTAGTTAATATATGATTTAATGTTATTGGAATGTTTCTTGCTTTATCTAGAATTGCTAATTTGCTTTCTGTACAAGGTATTCTTGATTATATGATTTGAAAATCAATAAATATATTTAAACATATGCAAATCTCTCTCATGCATATTCATTAGGGCTATCCCCAAAACCTGACTGGCCTTCTGGTCCTCCAGGACAGGGTTGGGAACCACTGGTCAAGATCTTAAGCTCTCGGTGCCCAATACAACCGGGACTAGTTCTGTATCTTTCTGCTGCATTTTCCTGCTTCCTCAGTTCTTTGAGGTATTTGCTTTCCTGCATGCACTGGGGTAAACACAGGACTGGATCACCCTGCTTGCTGAATATGGAGCCAGTTGACAAGCCTGTTTGTCATGTGTAACCAGGGCTGGATTTATACCAGGGATCTCAAAGTCCCTCCTTGAGGGCCACAATCCAGTCGGGTTTTCAGGATTTCCCCAATGAATATGCATTGAAAGCAGTGCTTGCAAATAGATCTCATGCATATTCATTGGGGAAATCCTGAAAACCCGACTGGATTGTGGTCCTCAGGAGGGACTTTGAGATTCCTGATTTATACGTATTGTGGCAACCTAAACTATAACATTTAAGAGACCCCCCTCCCAATCAAGTAGGAAGTAAGTTTTAGGTTTGATAACTTTCCATGCTGTAACCTAGTAAATGACAGCAGTTAAAGACCTCCATGGTCCATGCAGTCTGCCCAAAGAGTTTGCACAAGATGCTAAATTACATACAAGCATTTTGTATTCAATAGTATTACAATAATACTTATGAGGCCCTAGCTTCTGTGTAAATCCAGCTGTGTGTGCAACATTGAACATGGTCATACTCTTCCTAGCCTTGATTCAGAAGAGTGGAGGATATCCAGCAATGCCTTTAATGAGGCAATTACATACACCTTATTAGTCTGTAAAACCCAATCCCAGACACCAAAAGGCTGACAGCAAAAACTTCAGACTAATTTTTCGTCATACTGTGTCATACATATAGTTTTAGTGATTTTCACAGTAGCAATAATTACCTGTTCCATTTCAACATTTCCCCATTTCAGTTCAGCTTTGTTCAGTGAGGAGTCACTTCCAAATAGTTTAGGTGCTCACATTTGTCCCTTTGAAAACGAATGCTGAGCCCCTATATTTAGAACTCTAAAACCTGGAGAACTATAGAACAAAAAGGTAGATGCATAGTACTCTTGTTCCTCAGACTAAGCAAATGAAGCTAATGTAAGCTTCTAAGATATAAGAGAATGTTCAGCTGAAAACATAGGTTCCTAAATTTAGGGATCTAATTTAGGCCCTGAATATTTCTTGAAAATTGATCCTAAGACTTTCCAAAACCAATGTCCCTTGGAAGAACTTGTGTGCTGCTACAGTAATATTCCAGCAGAGGGCGCATAAGCAAAACTATCTCAGTCCAATAAACTGTATTATTAATGCTGGTTGTGAGCATGACTCTGGATTTGGAAAACTGTATTATCCTGCCATTTTTACACATGTTGCCATAGTTATACATAAAAAGGTAGATATTCAGCCCGGGGTGTTCAGCAGCTCTTAAGACATTTACAGCACTGAAAGGCATACTCGGCACTGTACATTCAACATGTACTTTACAGTCCCTTCTTAGAAGAGCTTACAGTGTAATTAGTACAGACAGAACAAATGGGACATTCTGGGGAGTTTCTTGCAGAGAGAATAGGTATCATATAATGAGTGGGAGTTTGGAGTTGAAAGCAGCCAGGATATTAAATGTCAGGCTATGACTGGGCTAGAGAATGACCTAGGGACAAATTTATCCCGTCCCAACAGGATCCAGCTCCATCGTTGTCCCTGCCCCATCCCTGCCAGCTCTGTCCTCATCTGCACAAGCCTCAAACACTTATGATTTTAAAGTGGATGCTGCAGATGGGCAGACTGGATGGGCCATTTGGCCTTTATCTGCTGTCATGTTTCTCTGCTTTTAAGTATTTATTGGGATTTTTAAAATAAGGTTTGGATAGATTTATGGAGGATTGGAATATAAATAATTATTAGCCAGACAGCCGTGGGTGTTTGTACTTTGTACTTCCAGAGAGAGAGCAATGGGAGAGTGAACTGTCCTTTTAGGCTCTGCCCTGTTCTTCCAGGTGACCCAGGCTGACCACTTGTAGAGATTGGATGCTGGTCTTCATGGATCATTTTTCTGACCCTGCAAAGCACTTATTATGTTTTTAAACTAGAACATTCTGTTGTTACACTACTACCACTTACTTCAACCCACTCCTACACAACCCCCGCAGGATGTACTCACCTTTGTTACTGACCTGTGATCATCTCTTCTTGCAAATCTGGGGTTAGGCTAGGTTCCTCTACATGGCAAAGCTCAGAGACAGCCTGTCACAGCTAGAGAGTCTCACTCACATAGTGCCCTGCACAGAGGCTGCTCTCCACACTTTCAGCATTACCATTTTTTTAACTGATGTTTTATTTTTTGCTGCACCAGGCTGCAGACCACTGGATATGTTCTGGAGAAGACTTGCTGTCTTTTAGTTCTGTCATAAAATCGTTTTCACATGTACCCTCCTCACTGCACACTGTTGCTATAAGGTTATTTGCAGTTATTTAGATTTTAGCTAAACCAAACCAAAAAGGAAGGATGGAGACTCCCTACAAAGACAATCAAAAAGACCAGAAAGTAAGGGTGGGCCAATGAAATGCCAGCCAAAGTGTATGTAGATGCTCTTTTTGTTCACAGCTGTTAGTATCCTGTAAATAAAATATTTCTACACATACTTTGGCTGGAATTTCATTGGTCCACATCCACTTCCTGGTCTTTTTGTTATTTAGATTTTATCAGACAAGAAAGGCAGAGATAGATTTCTCATAGTTAGCAATACAGGACTTGTGATACAAAGATTACACCCCCTCCTTCTATTCTCTAACCCTATCTATAACTGCATTTAATCTCATCAACCCAATGCTGAATATCCCTCCAATGCTGAACCAGGGAGCTCAATGCACCTCCATACCTATATGAGCCCTATGTTCTTTAAGCCTAATTTTATAGGGTGGCTAGTTCATTCGACATGGAACAATTTATTTGGGCATTTTATTATATATACTACTTGGGCACTATTACAGTCCGTATCCTCTACACTTCAGTAGGAGGAGTTTTAAGAAGGTAGTATGAATGCCATGGCCATTTTGATCTGGAAAGAGCTGGGCCAAATGGGTTCTTGGCAATATAAGTTAAACTTTAGAATTTAAAGTATTTTAAGGATAGGAAATAATGGTTTCCTTATTTCTGCAGGGGTTATCCTTGAAAAATACCTTTTTAGGCAAAACGTTTGATTATGGGCTCCTTTTACAAAGGTGCGTTAGGGCCTTAACGCGTGGACTAGCGCACGCTAAAATGCCATGCATGCTAGCCACTACCGCCTCCTCTTAAGCAGGTGGTAGTTTTACTATAGTGCGCGCTAATCCAGTGCATGCACTAAAAACGCTAGCGTACCTTTGTAAAAGGAGCCCTATGTTTCCTGGCCGATGGACTGGGACCATATTTTAGATGTGTTATTACACTGCCATTTATTTATATATAGGAGATGGTTTTACATTAAGAAATATAAATTGTTAAGAAAGGGCTAATGACAAGATGGGTAAGTAAATCTTAGAGCTGTGAGAGCTCGAGCTGAAGCCCGAGTGGGGATGAAAAGTTAAAAATTTAAAAGTAGGAGTTAAGAAGGACGTTATTAAATCCTAAGTGTTTTGGAGTGTTTGTGTGTTAAAGAACTTGGGATTTAAAAGAATGTGTGCAATAGTTTGGGGTTTACAATAATAATTTGCTCTTGATTGTAACGAAAGGAACTGTAGGACTTAGGGATATGTAACAACTATTGCATAGTAAATCGCTTCACCGCATTATTCTGTCCCTTACATTGCATTTGGCTCTATAAGTCTCTCGCACTGCTTTCTCCACTATATAAATATCTCTGCTGTATATGTACAGTCTCCTGCATGGTAAATCTACATTGTTCCTCGCTGTATAACACCTTTACTGAATATGTACAGTCCTCACTGTATCTTCGCTGTAAATGTACAGTCTCTTACACTGTAAACCGCTCTGAACTGTTTGTGGTACTGCGGTATACAAAATAAAGTTGTTATTATTATTATTATTAAAGCATATGAGATAGAGAAAATAAAAGTATATATAAGAGTATATATTATTGTAAACAGTTTAGCTGGAAATCTGATAGGTGGTATAATAATAAAGTAAACCTTGAACTTTGAACTTACTGTCATAAAGCATCAAAGAAGGGATATTAAATGACATGGAGAGCCAGGTTGCAAGAGCACACATCTGAAATCTTACTTAGCAACTGTCTGTCATGGATGAGTAGCTTAGAGATTAGAGCAGTAGGCTGAGACCCAGGGGAGCTGGGGTTCAAAGCCCATTACTATTACCTTGGACCAGTCGTCTCACTCTCTGTTGCTTCAGGTACAAACTTAAAGCTTTACTTAAATCATGTAACATAGTAACATAGTAGATGATGGCAGATAACGACCCAAATGGTCTATCTAGTCTGCTCAACCTGATTCAATCTAAAAATTTGTTGCCGTTTTTTTTCCCTTCTTCTTAGCTATTTCTGGGCAAGAATCCAAAGCTCTGCCCGGTACTGTTCTTAGGTTCCAACTACTGAAGTCTCCGTCAAAGCTCACTCCAGTCCATCCACACCCTCCCAGCCATTGAAGCCCTTCATTATTCTCAATGAGAGCTATTTACAGTACTAACTCTACAATTGACCTGGATTAAAGTGTGTTAACAAAAATGAATAAATGAGGCCCTTAGATTCAAAGCCCTCTGAAGATGGCTGAATATACCCACTAGGCCTGAGTGTAACATATCTTGATTTACTACTGAAAAGGCAGGATGGATGGATGATGCCACTGAGTCACGGCAACATGCACAGTGAGGAATCCACCCTGTTGTGTTTCATGACAGAGTGCAGGAGTGGTTTGCCATTGCTTTTCCCATGCAATGTGTGGCTCTACTATGTTGCTGCAGCCCAATATAGAGCTCCTTGGCCTACTCTACAGCACCTGGTATGCCCAGGTGGTCTCCTATCCAGATATTAGCTAGGCCTAACCCTGCTTAGCTTCCCATAGTAAAAGTGGGCTTACTCAGGGCAGCCAGGCTGTAGCTAAAAAAGGCACAAAGTATAGGGCAGTGTTCTTCAACCACCGGTCCACGGACCAGTGCCGGTCCACAGAAATTTCCTGCCGGTCCACAGGGCCAGCATGTGCATCAGGCCCAAAACAGTGTTCTTCAACCGCCGGTCCACGGTGTGATCGATGCAGGGTTATCTTCGAGTCAGCTCCCTCTTCCTAACTGATTCAGTGCACAAAGCCACAGGCCGTGGCTCCTACAGGCATCCTGTGCCTGAACAGGAAGCCTTCGCTCTGACATTGCAACGTCAGAGGGAAGGCTTCCAGATGAGGCACGGGACGTGCATGGTGCAATTAGTACTATTATGGGGGCGGGGTCTGGGGTGGAGATTGGGTAGAGATGGGCGGGGTCTGGCCCACGACTTAGCCAAGTGCTCTTCAACAGCCGGTCCACGGACTGATGCCAGTCCACAGAATAATTCTTTTATTTCTGCCCGTCCATAGGTGTAAAAAGGTTGAAAAACACTGATATAGGGTTATCAGACGTCCGGATTTTCCTGGACATGTCCGGGGATTCGGACGGCTTTTCAAAACCCGGCACTGTGCCCATCACTATCACCAGCAATGCAAATTTAGTGACTCTTCGCTACTCTCCACCAACCTCATTTGCATGAGCGTTTTTTGGAGAATGACTTACTTTTTGGGGGGGGCTTTTCCAAGATGGCGGCCAGCTAAGTCATCAACTGTGCCGTCTCCCTTCCTATTTTTGTTTTGAATTTATTTTTAAGTTTCCCCCTACATCTTAATTTGATTTTTCATCATCTTTTAATTTTTCCTTTTGTTTCTGATCTGATTGGAATTTTGGGTCATAAAATTGATTTATTTTGTTTAATTCCCTTCTCATTTTCCTGTGTATGCCTGTTGGTTCTACGGGCTAACGGCCTCAACAGCAGTGAACATTCTTCATACCTTTTGCAGCAGGATCGTCAATTTGTGAGACATCGGGATGGTTATTCCCTCTTCTGCTGGTGGGGAGTTTGCCGAATGTTCTAATGCATGCTTATTATGTGTTTCAGCGGTATGCTGACATCATATTATATCTGTTATCTGAATTTGAATGCTGTTAAATATGTACAGTTTTGATACTATTTCATGGATGTCCCATTATTAGGTTTGAGTTTGCTGATCTCAAGTTTACCTCATTTATTGTATTTGCGTTTATATTGTAAGTTTTACGTTAAACTGTACCTATTGTACACCATCTTGGGTGAATCTCTTCATAAAAATGCTTAATAAATCTCAATAAATAAGTCCCCCCTTTTACGAAACCATAGTGTGTCTTTTAGCGTCGGTCGCGGCGGTATCAGCTCTGCTGCTCCTAAGAGTATCAGAACTGTTACTGCCATGGCCGGTGCTAAAATCCATGCTATGGTTTTGTAAAAGGGGGGGTGGTAAACCCCCCTTTTACTACGCCACTGTAGATGGTTCTACTGTGGCCTGGAGTGCTAACTGCTCTGAGGCTCAAAGAATTCCTATGAGTTTCAGAACATTTTGCACCTTGGGTCGCAGTACAAACTTCTACTGCAGCTTAGTAAAAGGGAGTGGTGGTTGGGGGGGGGAGGGGTAAATAAATAAATAGGGCAAAATATGGGACTTTTTGTCTGGGCCTGTTTCAATCTTGACCAAGGCCCTGATGCTCAAAAGCTTGTCGTGGATGTAAGACTGGTTGTAGCCACTCTTTGTAATACAGTCTTACTTGCAAAGCAGCTCAGCCTCTGATGCACAAAAGGGTTCTTGGGGACTTTTACTAATCACAGTAGCAGCCACCGAGAACCCTATGCAAATGCATTACATAGTAACATAGTAGATGACGGCAGATAAAGACCCAAATGGCCCATCCAGTCTGCCCAACCTGATTCAGTTCCATTTTTTTTTTCATAGCTATTTCTGGGCAAGAATCCAAATCTCTGCCCAGTACTGTGCTTAGATTCCAACTCCTGAAGTCTCCGTCAAAGCTCACTCCAGCCCTTCTACACCATCCCAGCCATCAAAGCCCATCTCTAGTCCATCCTCACCCAAACGGCCATATACAGACACAGATCGTGCAAGTCTGCCCATTCCTTTCTTTGGAAAATAATTTGTTCTACAAAATCTACATGGAGCTCATTAGTATTAAAATTAGCATTCTTTGTAATACACAGCAGGGAATTCTCACCTCTTACTGTGCACATTTTTCCAGCAAGTCTGGAGTTTCCAGTAGCTGTTTGTGCATATTTTGTGTGTGTGTTCCATCCGCGCCTATGGTCAGAATGCATCTGTTAGGCGCGGGATACACACTCATACAAAACATGCACAACAGCTGCATCTATATCATGTGTGAGACAAAAAAAAACAACAAACTTGCTCAAGAGCTCCAGCAATCACAGGAACTGTTCTGGGCCTGCACACAAGAACTGTGCCTACTGCTTAGCTTTCTTGCGCGGGCGCCAGGCACAGTTACTCCCCCTTTCACCGGGATACTCAGAACAAATAGTGTGCATATAATTTGCATGCTATTTGTGCTGAGCAAAGCCCAGCAAATCAAAATCACTCCCAACCCAGTGTGTTTTTTACCGGGTTGCCAGAGCTTTGTGCATCCTGCCCTAAGTTACAAAAAGGTGTCTTATCTGACCAGCTGACCAATAGAGGGATTAAGGCATGACCCTCTGTACTACAAGGTGCAATAAATGTATGTTTACACAGACAATCACAGTAGTAATTATCCTGTAGCTAGGGAATAGTACCTTATACTTCCCAGGAAATTCTACCACTGCTAACTTATTGGAAGACTAATGCCAGAGTACGAATGAATCTTATTTATTAGAAGAATAAACAAATGTCTTAGAAAAATATTGCAAGCAGTACAAAAATATACTAATGATTATAAATATGCAAACAATTGGTATACACGTGGTCGAGTCACATAATTATAGCCAGCGCCTACCTCTGACATCAGAGACGCACAGCCAATGAGCGAATGCGCATGTTGCGTGCAGACTTCGTGGGATGTCAACAAGTTGCCAATATAGCAACCGTGGCTGTCAAGAGGGGAAAAGCACAGTTTATTGGACATTGAAAAAGGCTTGATCATCGGCTGCCAGGCCAAGGGTAGCAGAGTTTATGAACTGTTCACAAGCTTTCGTGGTCAAAGTATATTGTGAGTGGACGAATGGAATCTTTTCGACAACCCAATGCGGGAACTGTGGGGCAACATAAGCCATTAATGCGAGAGATGAATGTTGGCTGCGCGGGTTGGTGCGGGCTGATCAGCATGCCACTATGGAGCAACTCACTGTCCAAATGAACCAGGGGGCTTCCAGATGTATGTTCAAAACAAGTGTGCAGCAAACTCTGTTGCGAATGGAGCTCCGGAGCAGACAGCTGATGACTGCATCCTGCTCACAAGGGTTCATCACAAAAAATGGCTGTAATTTGCACAGGAGTACCAACTAGAGGTCTGCACGGAAACGGGGATCGCGGGAATCCGGCGGGTCCTGCGGGTGTCCCGCGGGAATCCCCCCTAACCCATGGGACTCCCATGGGGACCCCCCTCTGGCTCACGGGACTCCCACGGGGACCCCCCTCTAGCCAATGGGACTCCCACGGGGATGGAAGGCTTTGGAAGCAGGGTTCGTCCACATAATATAATGGACACGTCAGCCTTAGTAAAAGAGGGGGTTTATAAGTTAATTACCTGAACAGAAAAAAAAATAGGGTTCTACCAAAGAGATTCCACAAGGAAAACAACAGCGCAAACACAAAAGAAACTGTGGAATTGATGATCCTGTCAGAAGTAATTGCTGCTTTTTATGAGGATGGGTGGGGATGGAGGTAATTCCTTGCGGGGATGGGTGGGGACGGAGAGGATCCTGATGGGGATGGGTGGGGATGGAGAGGATACTGGCGGGAACGGGTGGGGATGGAGAGGATCCTGGCAGGGACGGGCGGGGATGGGTGGGATTTCTGTCCCCGTGCAACTCTCTAGTACCGACATTGGACTTGCACCAACAGGCAGAGGGATGCCTTCTCCGCTGAGTCACACTGTGAGCTCCATCAAATGGAGGGACGTTGGCATGTCAAGAGTGAAACCACTGAGAACACCCAGCAACCATTGTGGGATGTACAAAAGTTGGTGGCAGCAGTGTTATGGTCTGGGAAATGTTTTCTTGGTATAATCTGGGTCCCTTGATACTTCTGGAAGACACTCTCAACCGATCTCTTCGTCTTTGCCAATCAAGTACACCCGTACATGTTGATGGTCTTCCCTATGGCCAATGGGATCTCTCAACAGGACAATGCGACATATCATACCACCAGAATTGTTCGCTAGTGGTTCGCAGAGCATGACCAAGATATCCAGCTACTTCCCTGGCCTCTGAATTCCCCAAACCTTAACCCAATCGAGCACAATTGGGACCACCTCAGTCGACATGTTCGATGACTAAATCCACCACCACACATCTGTCAGCAACTGTCGAACGCACTGCAGTCTGCATGACTCCAGATACCTCTAGCAACCACCCAGCATCTTATTGAATCACTCCTTTGGCGTCTGGCTGCCATCAATGCTGCCAGAGGTGGTTATTCTGGATACTAGCAGTGGTCATAATAATGTGACTCAACTGTGTATATATGTAAACAATTACTAATCAGTAAATATAATTAACACCATACAATATATATATTGTTACAATACTAAGATTTCCTGAGAAGAATATAAAGCAGCAACTATAATATGACTTCAGCTAATTACCAAAGTCTCAAAAATAATCCCTCCATCACAAACCAAGGGTCGCAATCCAGTTGGGTTTTCAGGATTTCCTCAATTAATATGTATGAGATCTATTAGCATACAATGAAAGCAGTGCATGCAAATAGATCTCATGCAAATTCATTGGGGAAATCCTGAAAACCCGACTGGATTGCGGCTCTCAAGGAGGGACTTTGACACCCTTGGCATAGAGGAAGGGAAGCAGATGCCAGACCATGGGGTGGGAATGAGGGAAGGAAAGGAGAAGGGAGAAATGTCAGAGCATGGGGGAGGGAGTGGAGACAGAAAGAGAAAAATGGAAAGGGCAGAGAAAGAGGGAGGACACTGGATGGAATGGAGAGTGAAGAGATGAGGAAAGCAGAAACCAGAGATGACAAAAAATAGAAAAAGATTTTTTTTTTTTTTTGCTGGTTTAGAATAAAGTAGTATTGTAGCTGTATTGATAAACATTTATAGAGAATGGAAATAAGGTAATCTTTATACTGGACTAATTTTAATATCATTTTTAAAATAACCTTTGGAGGCCAAAATCCCCTAAGTGTGTTGGGGGGGGGGGGAGAGTAGTCTGTCCCAGATGCAGCTCCTAGGGGTTGCTCCTTCGATCCCTTTTTATATTTTGGCAGCGGTGGTGGTGGTGGTGGTGGGGGGTTTGTTGTTGTTAAAAAATGATCAGCCCGGGTGTCATACCCTAGGTAGGTCACTGGATAGATCCTGACAGCCATCAGTGCATACTTAAGCACTCAAATAAAAATAAGATTGCAGGTTAATCATGATTGCTGAGTTTAATTATCAAAATCTTTGCATCCATCACCCTTGCACCAGCTCTGCCAGTATAGTGTATTTTAGGACTTAATTAGCCACTTGCACGCATCCTGCCTTGTGTGGGTGCGCTCTGAGGCTCGGGGCCGCCGGAGGCTATTCTCAGCAAGTCACGCTGCACCTCGCATTCCTCGACGCTCAAGGCTGACACCGGAGCCTCTGTCGACGTCACGGCCAGCGCCCCCTACACGCCTCCTCCTGCAGACGCGCTCGCGCCACTCTTTCTCCGCCTCACACCTCCGTGCGTCACACGCCCCGCCCCAACGTGTGACGTCGGCCCAGTCACCGGATCATGGCGAGAGAGGAACCGGCTTCTGCCGGCTAGAGAGAGAGAGCGAGAGAGGCAGCGCGCGCCTGCATTCGAGCCGAATTGCGGTCGGGGACGGCGCAGAGCCGAGCCCGTAAGCGTGGGGACGGTGGGGGGGGGAAAGGCCTAGACGAGCAGGAGTTTTCCAGGCGCGAAGCAGCCGAATGGCTGTCGGACTTTGAGAAGACTTTGCGAGGAAGTATCAACCGACGCCGAGACGAGCGCCATGGCCGAGAAAAAGGACACGTTGCTGCACCTCTTCGCTGGGGGGTAAGAAGCCCGTCAGGGAGGGCATCTTAACATAGGTGACCCCCCCCCAACCCCTAAAATCCCGCGGGATCTCTTAAACTCCTTCCTCAACGCAAATTCAAGGGGGGGGGGGGGTTCCTTAAAACTTCAAAACATACTATATGCAGGAGCCCTCTAGCTCAGGGGTCTCAAAGTCCCTCCTTGAGGGCCGCAGTCCAGTCGGGTTTTCCCCAATGAATATGCATGAGATCTATGTGCTGCTTTCAATGTATATTAATTGGGGAAATCCTGAAAACCCGACTTGATTGTGGCCCTCAAGGTGGGACTTTGAGATCCCTGCTCTAGCTCATACTCTCCCCCCCCCAAACACACGATAAACATGGGGGACCCTGTAACATAGGTGCCAATCCTGAATTTCAGAATAATTTCAGGTGCTAAACCAAACACAGATTCCTCCTGCCTGGATTCAGTGAAGGAGCGTGCTCAACGCCAGGGTCCTCCTCACCTCAGCACCCGCTGGCATGTACAACAGAGTCCTCTAACACTACTTACACCATAACACAGGTGTGGTGCTTTAACATAGTAACATAGTAAAGGTAAAGATCTGAATGGTTCATCCAGTCTGCCCAGTAGTCACGTTCCTTAATAATGCAGTGTCAAAACAACAATCTAGTACTTATTCATTTTACTTGCTAGGTTCCCCTTTAAGATGTTTTACCCTCTCCCCGAGATAGGCAAGACCTGTGCTCAGATGATACGTAGGTGGTGTAAAATATGCATACTTGCTCCTGATCTGCCTTGCTTCATATGGAAACGGATCATAGAAGTCCGTGTGGCATCAGTTACACTGCCCCATTGCTGGAGTCGCCGTCAAAGCTATCTCTATCCCATTGTGATCTGTCTTGCTATATACTAGACACAGACCGTATGTCGGTCCAGTGTTGGTTTTGCTTCCCCACTGCTCCTGCACATAATAAATTAAGTCACAGTTCTTGATCTGTTGAGTTTTTGGATTGATACTGTCCTTTTTCTATTTAAGGATCCTCTGTTTCTATCCCATGCATTTTTTAACTCTGTCACTGTTTTTGCCTTCACCACTTCTACAGTGAGGGCATTCCAGGCATCCACCACCCTCTTCGTGAAAAAGTATTTTCCTGACGTTACTCCTAAGCCTCCGCAACCTCATATTATGTCCTCTAGTATTCTGTAATCACAGTTGCATCCCCTCCCCCCTCCATCCCTAACATCAAAATTACAGTCACAACCCTTCTATCTAAGTGGACAGTTTGGTTTAATGGTTCCCCCCTCCCTTCCCCACTTTCTGGCCTTTTCCACTCGTCACAAGGTGTGGCAGAAACTCCATCCTTCACTCCCCAATACATATACATTTCTTAATCTGATCCCCATAGTGTAAGGGCATGAGCTTTCCCTATATTTCTACTCCCACTTTCTATAATCATAGAAGCATTGATTGAAGTAGGCCAGGGATCATAGGAACATTTGTTGCTTACCAGAACCAAAGTATTATTGTGTAGAGTAGACTTTAAGAAATGTACTGTTGTGGTTCCTACCTGCAGCTGCATTCCTCCGCATTTGCTTGACAAGGAACCTTGGTACCATGACTGCTATATTCATTTTGAGTTCTTCTTACTGCTTGAAGAAGAGAATTGATTACTTCTGGGGATGGGCAGTGAATCTGGGCAGGAGGTAACACCTGAGAACAATTGAGTGTTGTCACTTCTAGGGAAACCCTTGGACCATCAGAAACTGCTCTGGGTGAAATTGGTAGAAGCATCCATGTTACTGGAAGATATAAAATATTCAAGCTGAGAAAATAAGCTAGAGAAGACAAGATTTAAAAGCAACAGAATTACAGATTGGTGTTAAAAGAGAATGAAAGATATGGAGAAGCTGGCGTGTACTCAGCTAAAATACACATCAAAGCACTGTGATAGAGTGTGCATTTTCTGCTGAGTATGGAAAAGCTGTAGGCAAGGTGGGAGAGAGAGCAGCAGCATAATGTTTAGAAAGGGCCAAGAAATTGTTCACCGTAAACAGCAGATCAGTAATACTCTCTCCCTCCTCTTGTTTTGTTAAATCACTACTGAACTACATGGCCCTCAGGTGCAAAGAGAGGCTGCTTTTATTGGTACGATTATTCGGATGTCACATTTTCCAGCTTTGTTTGCAGGAGCAAGAGCATTCAGTATTGTGTTATGGCCTTATTCAAAAGACACATTTCTTTTTACATGCTAGCCCTGGTCATGGGTGCCTGATCCAAAGAGCTAGCAGGTGCCCTGAGACTGATTGAGATCGAGACCAGGGTTACATAACAATATAGTAAATGACAGTAGATAAAGATCAGTCAGCGCGTCCAGTAACTAACTTCTGTGTCTATGTGGAAAAAAAATTTGTATTGAATAAGGTATTAAGTCTGTTTTGGTTTTAGTGAAGCATGAGGAATGGTCTGAAATTTGGCAGCTAAGATTTAATGCTAAGAAATGCAAGGTCGTGCATTTGGGCTGCAAAAAACTGAGGGAACGAGCAGTTTAGAGGGTGAAGAACTTTTGTGCATGAAAGAGGAGCGAGACTTAGGTGTGATTGTATGTGATGATTTAAAGGTGGCTGAACAGGTTGAAAAGACGACGGTGAAAACTAGAAGGATGTTGTCAGCCTTAGCATTTTCGGTTAGCCTAACCAATGTCAGCAAAGGCCTATGGGAGATCATATCATTCATGTCTGACCTTAGGGCATGTCATTGAAAACCGCCTTAGCCAGCCTAAGTTAAATCAGTGCTTAAAGGTAACAAAGGATCTTGCAGAAGAGGTGCTAAAGACAGCTAAGATGTGCTAAGAAGTGTTAATGTCTGGTGCTTAGGCACAGATAGCTAAGATTAATCAGAAACCATTGTCAGATGCATACTGGAAATTACATTTGACTCCAGTCTGTAAAGGACAGGTTCTCCCTCTATTCTCCAGTCTCTCAAACCTCACTCACCTTCCTTATGAATGAAACTAACCATTGTTTCAAACAGTTTACAAATTATAAACAGAAAGATACTGGGAAATACAATAGTTTCTATTTATTCCAATTTATAAAAGCCTCCTCTCTGCAACACCCCTCTCTCTCTCTGGAACCCGAAGATTGGAACATCACCCCCCCCCCTTTTTCTCTCTACCTCTCTTTCTTTGTCCTCACAGCACCTATTCAGGAAGCTGTTTTTTTTTTCTCTCCCATTCACAAGAGCACAGAAGCAGTCTCTGTATTTGTAAAACTTATTTCTACAATTGTAATGCTTGATGTATCTTTATAAATCTTGCCTTTCTGTAATATTAAGCTTATTTCTGCACAATATATATATTCTTTACGCAAGCACTCTTAGTGGTCTTTGTCAGTAATTTTACTTCCTCCTGAATCTTCAACGAGGGTATCGAATCTGGAACCTGGCAGATTGTAAGGCTGCCTCAACATTACCCCACCAAACCTTACATTTGGGGGGCTAAACCTTACAGATGTTAGCGTGCATAGGGAGAAGTATGGCCATAGAAAAAAGGAGATATTGATGCCCATGTATAAGACTCTAGGGCAGGGCTGCCCAAGTCCGGTCCTCGAGATCTACTGGCAGATCAGGTTTTCTGGATATCCACAATGAACATGCATGAGAGAGATTTGCATACCAAGAAGGCAGTGCAGGCAAATCTCTCTCATTGTGGATATCCAGAAAACCTGGCCTGCCAGTAGATCTCGAGGACCAGACTTGGGCAGCCCTGCTGTAGTGAGACCTCATTTAGAATATTGTATACAATTCTGGAGACCACACCTTCAAAAAGATATAAAAAGGATGAAGTTGGTCCAGAGGAAGACTACTACCGTGTTTCCCCGATAATTAGACCTATCGCAAAAATAAGCCTTAACATGATTTTTAAAGGTACTCCTAATATAAGTCCTACCCCAAAAATAAGCCCTAGTTAAGGTCAACCTCCAAAGCTCCTCCCAAATACGACACATGGGCTGCTTTGTGGTCTTCCCCACCGGGGCCGGGCTTTCCCTCTGCAGCATCTTTCTATCCCTCCCTCCCATCCCCCTTTGCAGCAGAACACCAGTGACCTTCCCACTGTGAGACTGACATACCTCCCCTCCAAGGCCTCCAAAAACAGCAGCGGCAGCACCGCTCTGAACGAGCTGCTTTGTGGCCTTCCCTCTGCTGCATCACTGATGATGTTATCAGTGATGCGGCAGAGGAATGCTGTGAAGCAGCCTGTTCAGACACTGCTACCACTGTTGTTTTTGGAGGCCTTGGAGCGGAGGTATATCAATCTCATGGTGGGAGGGTCGGCGAAGTTCTACTGCACAGGGGGATGGGAGGGATAGAAAGATGTTGCAAAAGGGGATGGGTGAGAGGAGAAGAAAGATGTTGCACATTGTGTGGGGAGAGAAAGGAAGAAGGAAGAATTGGGGTGGAGGAGAGGAAGAGAAAGATGATTGTTGTACATGAAAAAAATAAGTCCTAGTGTGTTTTGTGGACCCAAAATTAATATGACACTGTCTTATTTTGGGGGAAACACGGTATAATGGTTGGTGGTCTTCATCATAAGGTGTAAGGGGACAGACTTGGAGATCTCAATGTATATACTTTGGAAAGGTAGGAGAGGGGAGATAAGATAGAGATGTTTAACTATCTATGAGGCACAAATACACATGAGGTGAGTTTCTTTCAACTGAAAGGAAACTCCAGAGTGAGAAGGCATAGAATGAGTTTAAGAGGTGATAGGCTCAAGAGTAATCTAAGGAAATACATTTTTACAGAAAGGGTGGTAGATGCTTGGAGAAGTCTCCTGGTAGAGGTAGTAGAGACAAAGGTTGTGTCTGAATTCAAGAAAGCAAGGGATAGGTATGTGGAATTCCTTAGGGAGAGGAGGAGATGTGATGCTTCGGATGGGCCATTTGGCCTTTATCTTCATATTTCTATATGTTGAGTGAATAGCTTTTCTACATTGATTAGTTTGGAAATGGCAGAATCTCACTAACTCATGTTCAGTCTTTTGGCTTATTTTATTACATATTGTTTTTAACTTGGTCCAGCTAAGTGAATAAAGCTAATTTTAATTGGAATTTATATTACATTTCATGATATCAAGCTTTCTCCTCATAGCTGAGGGAAACTGACCATTCTATTTGAATTTTTCTAGCATACATAAAGGCTCCTAGTTTATCGGTGTGTTTGTAGTTTCTGGAGTCTTGTGGTTTGTGCATGATAAGTTAATTATTAATACTGTACTAGAGGATTCTGCAGATGGTCTGGGAGGCACAGACAGAGAACTCTAATGTTACAACTTTCTATAGCATTTTTTATGAGAAACTTGATGAAAGATAGGGCAGATTTGGAACTAATAGGTTGCCTAGTGACCAGGTACTCACAAGTAGGAGTATGTGGTTGAGTAAACCTGGAACTCTGAGCAGAAACTAGTCTTAGTTGGAATTTGGAGTGGAAGTTTAGGCAGGGCAGGAACTGAGCCATGAAGGCAGATGTGGAGCTGGAACTCTGACTCTTATGCTCAAAAGTTTTCCGTGGCAGTGAGACTCGTTAAAGCAGTCTTATTGGCATGGAAAACTCTCCTCCTAATGCAGAAAAGGGTTCTCTGTGGTTCTAATGATCTTCGTAGCAGCCACCTCTATGCAAATGCAAGGAGCTCATTAGTATTCTAATGAGCTTTCCTTGCAATGCACGAATGGGAATGAACACAACACATGCACAACAGCTGTACCCATTAACCCCCCCCCCAAATTCCTTTGCAGCTGAGCTGTCCTTGCTGGCGGCTTTGGGGCTTCCCCTGCTTCTCAGTTGTTTGGGGATTACCCTTCTGTTGAGCTGGCAGGGAGAGCAGGGACCCCTCAAGCCCTCCATCCCACTGATCCACCCTAGCCCTCTAAAGATAGTCCCCCTCCCACTGAGCCCTCCCCACCCAAAAATATCTTGTGGTCCAGTGAGCTGGGTTAGGTCAGAACCCCTAGCTTGTAGACCCTCCTCTCTACCTGACCGTATGGGCTGCCCCCCCCCCCCAACATCCCCTTACCTTTATGTTGAAGATTGGCAGGAGGGATGCCCACTTCCTCCTGCCTTAAGGCCCATCTCTTCAAAATGGTGGCTCTGTCCCTGCCTGGTGTATCCCTGCCACTCAACTGTTTGGGGCTTCCCCTGTCAGCTCAGCTTCTAGTGGTAGAGCTGTCAGAGGAAGCCTCCCGGCTCAGCTAATCGGGGATTCCTGTGCTACAATCAGATGAGCAGGCAGGGAGACCAGCAGCAGGACAAGAATTTTGACAGGAGGGATTGGGGGCGTGGGGGGAAGAGCTTTGTCTATGCTTTGCTCTTTTGAACAGGCATCTGGCACAGTTCCTCCCCCTTTTACCTTTTATTGTGCTGAGCATCATCCAGTAAGGAAAAATCGGTCTCACTGTGGTATTTTTACCATGGTGTCAGAGTGTTGTGCCCTCGGTACAAGAGCAGCAACTGGAATTGAAAATTGTAGTAGAAACGTTGTAGGCATCCCTCCTGCTGATCTTCGATTTGGAGTCTTTTTTTTTTTGGTGTGTGTGCTTTTATTCTGCACATGTGCTGATCGCTATCTCCAGATATCGGCACATGCAGATTTAGCGACCTTCTGTGACTCTCCGTGAACCTCATTTGCATGTGCATTTTTTTTTTTAAAGAACCACTCGCCTTTTTGAAAATGTTGTAATAGCCGTCGGATTTTACTGCAAACATTTGAGAATCTTCCCCTAGGTCCCTTTTGCTATTATTAATGGGTGGTTCCAGGCAGTGAAAATGACAGTATTGCTGCATTGGCTCTTTGATTTGCAGAGTTTGCCTTTGCTACTTATTAATGGAGGCAGATGGCTTCAAAGTTTTTGTGAAAGTGCCAGAAGCCTGGAATCAGGTTACAGTTGTGGCAGTGGAAGATATTGGTTGGAGGACTGGGCTTTCCTTATCTACAACTGTATGATTGATGAAGCATGCTGTGGATTGTGTTGGGGTCACTCCAGTGTGTACAGAAACAGGCAGCAACAGCTGAACTTCCAGCTCCTGTTCACTAGCACGTGCCCTGCACATGCAACCATTAGAGAGATTAGGACTGTACCGGGTGCCGGCTGTGTACCCCCTCACCTCAAAGACACATGATGAGCTAGTGGAGTTGAGGGTTTCAGACACTCAGGGTCTGACTAAAAGGGCAGCCTGAATCTACAAGCCCCTGGAGGAATCTACAAGCTCGTTTGAGGCAGAAATCTTCATTCTCCAGCTGCAGTGAGAGTTGATAGAGGCACAGCACCTTTTAGTTTATGAGTACAGTGCATTAGTGTCTATGAGTGAGAGAAATTGGAGAGGGCTTAAAAACTTTGAGGGGATCTAGGGCTTCCTTTAAGGTCTCCCACCTCCGAAAGCCCTTTCTCTAAATTTTTGGAATTCAGCTCTCCTGGGCTGTTTTTTTTGGTGTTAAAATACTGCCAATGTGGCCATCTTGGAATTCCCAATTTTTATTTTAAAAGCCTTTATCTGCCTCAAAACACCTTGATTTTGTTAATAATCAATTCATTTTGACTCCCCAGGCCTTTCTACCCCTGTATCATGCCAGCTTTATGCTGGATGGTCGGATGAGGAGCATTCACACACCATATGCTGTGGGGCGCATGGTAGGGGGGGGGCAGGAGTAATGGGCTTAGCCTCCCCTGGTCTATCCAGGGTTTTAGAGTCACAGGAAGCTCATTTGTCGGGGCTTAAATTCCCCCTATTGCACTCAAGTGATGACTCTGCATCAGTGGCATAATGCAAGTGCAGAGAGGCTTCAGAACCCATGAGGGCACCAGAAGTTTCCCCTGCAGAGATCCTTAAATCCGGACAGAGTTTTGACTCTGAATTTGTAAGTTGGATGGGTGAAGCTTTTATAAAGTTTAAAGCATCTGCACAGTCTGGAGTTTGCTGATAGTGGCGCATGGGGATTTACTTTCATACTGCGCAGTTCCCCAGCAGACAGCTTTACCACAGGAACAGAGGTCCAATTGGAAAAGGACTGGGGGTCAGGGTTACTGCCTTTTCTCCTTCAGTGTGAATCCTCAAGTCTAGAGGTTTCTGGGTCTCAGGTGGGTGATAACAGCCAAGAGTCTGCAGCCCTAGACCAGGGAGAGTGTTTCCCCCATAGCCAATGGTAAGTCAGATCATTCAAAGAAAAGCAACCCATCTCAGGTTAGTGATTCTAGAGGCGCTGGATTGGCTACAATGGGACAGATGTCTCAGGCTGCTCTTATGGCCAACATTTTTGTCAAAGAGCTCAATTGCCCTGGAGAATCCAGAATGCTTTGGTATTTCGGATTGGCAGCCTTGGCACAGAAAGTATATTCAGAGGTGTTACTGGACATGAGAGTTATTCTCTGTTATTTCGAGGGGACAAATGTCTTTTCATTTTTCAGATCAACTTTTTATGTTAATCATCTTTAGCAAGTTGGAGCAAACCTGCCTTGAAGGTGTCCATTTCCAGATGGATTCACATGGCTATTGTGGCTGTGTACAACTGGCTGTGGTAAACAGTCACCGATTTCTTTGGGAACGTATTCCACCAGAGTTGTAGCCTCTTCTTGGGCAGAATCCTGGTCATTTCCACCCGAGGAGGGTTGTAGAGTAGCTACCTGATCCACTCTCCATACTAGGTTTACAGAGTGGATGTTGTGGCACAAATGGATACCATGTTTGGATCCTAGGTGCTCGCAGCAGGCTCATCTGCCCTGCCCTAGACTTGGGGGACTGCTTTGATACATCCCACTAGTCAAGCTTATTGTATCCTTTGCACTGGAAGGAAAAATTAGGTTCTTACCTTGATAGTCTTCTTTCTAGTACAAGGTTACAGTAGGCTTGATGGCCCTCCCTGTCAGATGTTAAGTTAGTCTGCCTCAGGCATATGTGGGTATCTCCAGATATTTGTCTGTGATCAACCAAGAAAGAACGAAGATGCTTAATATTCTTCTGTTATACAAGTAAGAAGAGTTATCAGGTAGCTCTATAGTGAAATCTTTTGTGAGAGGCTATAGGAGCTAAATAAATGTTAATGTTAGTTGCTCTCAAGTAGGTGGCTTTGGTTAAATCTTTGTTTCTGAAAACTGTCCATTATTTTAATTAATTGTTCTTATTGCAGAGCAGAAAAGACACAATTGGTTGGGGAATTCTCCATACCCTCGTTGTTATTTCTCCTTTTTTAGGGGTTATCCATTGCTTTGGTATGAACTGAGACACTGCCCAAGGAGGCGGAGTTGAAAAATATAGATGATACCTTCTTCAATCCTCATGATTGGGGGAAAGGAATCCACTGGTCAAATATACTGTACTCTTATACTGGAAAGAAGATTATCAAGGTAAGAACCTAATCTTTCCTTGAACATGGGTAACTGGAGTCTGCAGAAAGTGGCAGACTTGGCTCTGATCATCTAATTGGGTAGACTGGATGGACCATGAGGGTGTTTTTCTGCTGCCATTTTACTGTGTTAAGCAAATATGAATTGAAAAGCCCAAAAAGGGAGGCAAAATTACTTATACAATATGTTTGGGGAGCCTTATCTTGTCAGTATGAAAGTGGAATAGCAATTTAAATGTTGAATTGGACCATGATGACTTTTCAACGATTATGTATGGGGTATATGGTTTGGCGAGAGCTACATCAGTCATACATGCACTTCAAATAGGCTTCTAGAACAAAATTGCTGGAAAGAAGATATGTCTTAGGTGTGAAATGAATAAGTGTTCATTTGTACACAGGGTCTGGTCTTGCCCAAAGCCTTTATTTTAGTCAGGGGTAATGGATGCTAGGGGAGCGAATGGAGAAGAATATGGAAGTGTGTTTGTTGGATAGGGTGGATGAAGTGTCTTTGGGGGAATGGAGCAAAACTTCATTTCATTTTGATCAGAAGGCCTGCTTGGTGACTAAGAAGTATATAATGCTGAGAGAGATTGGGAATGTTTCATTCTCCACAGACCAATGGAAGGAACAAATGTACGGTATATGTTGTCGCAAATGGTGAAGCTGATGGCCTGAAGGAAACGTCAATTTTTGAAAGTATGGACGCTGTTCACAAACATCTTCTTAACTTAATACCACATTCCTTAAGAAGTTGAAGGACTGATGAGACCAGTTATGGAGAGGAGGGGAGGAGGCTGAAAAGGGATTTTGGTCAGAGTGGAACAAAGAACTGTTGGGGATTAGGTGAATAGAAATTTTTATGCTGGTTCTTATTGGGGAGGTAAATGGTCAAACAAGCCTTTCTTGCCCTTTCATCTGTGATGTAAATTTACTTCAGTGGAAGTAAGATTGATATTTTGATGGGATATCTTAAATATTGGCAATAAAAATGATTTACACATTAAACAGGATGTACATGTTTGTTTTTGGAACATGCCCAAACCATACTCCCTTTAAATTTCTGCCAGAAGAATGGTAGAATTTAAGCAAAGAACAGACTTATGTGTAGAAGGGACATGATGGAGGTTTTGTATGAGAGATTTTAGGAGATCATGAAAAATAGAGGTAATTAATATAGAATGATGGAATTCTGCAGTCCTTGCTGGCAGCTTATAGCCTTTGGCTTGCTATATGAAAGTAGGTTTTCAGAAAGCTGAGTTTGCAAAAAAGCAAAACAAGTCTGGGAATATATGTTGCTTTGCTTTGAATACCAGGACAGAATAGTGAAACAGATTCCATTCTTAGGGACAGAACTATGGAATGTGTGGAGGATCTGAATCTTCCTGTTAGTTCGAAAAGCACAACAAATTTTGAATTATACTGAATCATTGTGTTCAAATCTTTGTAAAATCTGTTCTCATTTTAAAGGGCATTTCAGTATAGTACTGTAGGGAGCAATAAGCAACCAGGTTAAGAATATTTTTAAAATTGTATTTATAGAACTTAATATACTTCCTTAGCAAATGTAAAATGATTGTTTGTACGCCACCTTGAATGGACCAAATACATGTACACATGAGGGTGTGTCAATTTTGAAGATGTCATAATTTTAAAAAGCACTAGTGAAAAAATGGTACAATTTCATGTGGAAAATCAACAATTAGTTTTACATTTTGTGTAATGTTATTTGCCTACCTGGAACTTGTAGGAAATTATGCAAAAATACACAAATTACTGAAATATGTTAAATCGCTCTGATCATGATAGTTTTTATGTCTTTACATTGCATATTGATTTCAAAGCATAATCTGAATGGAAAGAATCTGAAAAGCTTAAGCATAATTGTAGAGTTTTGTGTTGGGGTTTACAGGGTAAACCGGTTCAATGTAAAAATAAATAGCAATTGGACTCAAGGTTCTGTGCATCTGCTCTTCCAGTTGCAACTGTTGAAAGAACAGGATGAAGTGGTAAGGAAGACGGTCATGCCTACAGTAGAGAGTTGCACGGGGACAGAAATCCCACCTGTCCCCACCAGGATCCTCTCCATCCCCGCCAGGATCCTCTCCGTCCCCACCAGGATCCTCTCCGTCCCCACCCATCCCCGCAAGGAATTACCTCCATCCCCGCCCGTCCCCATAAAAAGCAGCAATTACTTCTTGACAGGATCATCAATTCCACAGTTTCTTTTGTGTTTGCGCTGCAGTTTTCCTTGTGGAATCTCTTTGGTGGAACCCTTTTTTTGTTTTCTGTTCAGGTAATTAACTTATAAACCCCCTCTTTTACTAAGGCTGACGTGTCCATTATATTATATGGACGAACCCTGCTTCCAAAGCCTTCCATCCCCGGGGGGTCCCCGTGGGAGTCCCGTGGGCCAGAAGGGGGTCCCCGTGGGAGTCCCGTGGGTTAGGGGGGATTCCCGCGGGACCCCTGCGATCCCAGTTCCCGTGCAGACCTCTAGCCTACAGTGAGAAGGTCAGCTTGGTACAGTTACAACGAGTCTGTTCTGCAGTGAAGAGGAACAGTGGAGAAGATTTTGAAGATCAGAAGTGAAGGAGATGAGATGACACAGTTTGGAGACAGGAAAACACTATCCATCAACACTGAGGCAACTACCCTCGCCCAATTACTTGACTGGAACGCCAGAATCTCTGAGCCTCCTCTTATCTGTACCATGACAATAGCAGAGATCAAGGCATTTCTGAGCAAGCCCATAGTGGTTTCAGACTGGCCATCACATATAAAAATGATAACTGAGGCTGCTGATCATGTGTACAATCTGGAGAAGGAATCAGCAGGGAGCTCATGAGCCATAACAAACAAGATATGGCCACTTTGCTGGATTTGTTAAATAACATTAACTGCATAAATAATATTTTAAAAGCAATTATGTGGTTACAGATGTAATTCAGATTGTTTGTACATGCAAATAAATATTACTTAACTTCTACATATTTCAGATGTGATTTGATGTAGGCAAGACTCACTTTACGTAGCTTCTGAAGATATCTTGAGATTCAATATGCAAAACTGCATAACTTGGGTTACTAGTAGCTTGTAAAGTTTGAAAAAAAAAATGTTTATCTCCTAAAATTGACATGCTCTAGTACACCTAAAAACAGTAAACAAGAACCTCACAAAGTAGCATTGCCCCTCCTCAAAAGAATTTCAAATGCTGGTAAAGATGTTTAATTTGGTTTGTGGTACTATGAACAGATACCCACAATGCAATGCACATCATTATGTAATTCTGAGATTTCAACTTTAGCTTGCTCCAGGCTCCACCTCTGAAATTTATGATTTGCTTATATTTTGGAGCAAGTGTCAGCCTGTTTATATGTAGCTGCAGTTGCTTTTGCGTGTCATCAAGGGAAGGGAGGACCAGGCATTGTCTCATTCTGAGAAATGCATATAGTCTTGTTTTTAAGAGAACATAAATAAGGGACAAAGACATCATGAGGAGTCAAGTTTTAGCAGGCTGAAATAGCATGTTGCAGGAGGAGGCACCCACTGTTAGGATTCCGTGGTACTGTGATCTTGCTCCATCTGCCAGTGGCAAGTCTAAACTGTTCTACTAAACCTTCGCAGAAACCAAATGAGAATTCACCTGCTCAGACCCTCCCAAACACCCTTGCATTGCTTATCGCTGTGTCATCACTTTGCAGCTAGAGTTGGTTAGCCTTGAAACCAGGCTCATATATTTGCTTCAACAAACTGTGTGTGTTTGTGTTGAAAGGCTTCTTGCTGTCCGTTGAGTCCTTTTAATCTTTCGGTTTGGCAGTTTCCTCTTGCTCTTCTGACATGTTCAGATCTAGTGAAACCAACCTCTGCTGGCCTACAGTGCCATAAGCCTTCACTCACAGCTGCCTGTGAGGTTTTCCCATCTGAACTCTTAACCAAGGGCTAAAACCTATGGCTTATTTCAGACCCCACTTGCCTCTTGTGCTTCTAAAAGTCTCTAGAATACTAGCCATTATGTTTATGTGTGTACACTTACCCTCTTAAGTGCTAGCAGGACGCCTAAGTTCTATTCTACAAATATCCACTTAATTTGCATATTGTGTATTTGCAAGGGGGTGTATGCATAGGTGGAGCTCCCAGTTATGCAATACACAGTGCTATAAGTCAAATGCATCCCTGCCATATTTAATTCCATTATAGCAGGGGTGCTCAATGTCGGTACTCAAGGTCTGCAATCCACTCGGGTTTTCAATATTTCCCCAATGAATATGCATGAGATTTATTTGCATGTACTAGAGGCAGTGCATTCAAATAAATCGCATGCATATTCATTGGGGAAATCCTGAAAATTGGACTGGGCTGCGGACCTCAAGGACCAACACTGAGCACCCCTGCATTAGAGAATAGGCTCCTACCGCACAACCTCAGGTCACCTAAGTGGAGGCATCCGATACTAGAATTGTCCCCTATGTGTGTACAATTAGTCCGACACTGGTTGTTGCCTTCTTTTCCCCAGTGACTGTGAATGTTGCGTCTGGATCATCCTCGGTGCTGGCTGACTTTGGAGCAGAAACTTGATTCAGAAATCGAACTCGGGTCTCCTGCGTAGTAGCATATAACATTACTGTGGAGTAGTGCTGCCCGATTTAGGGGAAAAAAAATTCGATTCGATTCAGCCTATTGAATTGATTTTTTTGATTCGATTTTCCTGCTCAATTGGGTGTTTTTTTTCCCAAACATCCTGGTGGTTTTATTTTATAGCCTTGTCACCCCCTTTGTCCTCTCCTACCCACACTGGTGCTGTGGTGTAAATAAAATAAACAAACAAAAAATACTTTTCCTCTCTCTGTTAAATCCTAGCTCACGTTTGTGGTCTAATACCAGCTCTGGCAGGATACAAGTTTCAAATCTGACACATTGTAATCACAAAACAGAAAATAAAATTATTTTTTCTACCTCTTGTTGTCTGGTCATTTTAAAAATCATGTTGGTCCCAGGCAGCGATGGACACCACCATCCCCAGATTCACCATCTCTCCTTTTCTCAACTATCCTTTCATCTAGCATCTCTCACTCCTTCCCCACCACTCTCCCTTTCTCTTTCTAACTACCTTCCTATCCAAGATCTATATCCCCCCTACACTATCCCTTGTGTCCAAATTCTCTCCCTTTCTGTTCCTTCCCTCCCTAAATCCCATTGTCCACCATCTCTCTCCCTCTCCTGTTTTTAGATCCACTATTTCTTCTATCCCTCCCCATCTCCTCCTCTTCATGATCTCCCCCAAGTCCATCTTCCCCCTCTGCCATTCATCTTCCCCCCTCCACCAAGTTCACCTCTCCCATCCATCTTCTCCCCATCTCTCCCTCTCCAGTGCACCAACTTCCCCAAGTCCATCTCTTCCTCTCTCCCAAGTCCATCTCCCCTCCATGATCTCCCTCAAGTCCATCTCCCCCCTCCACCATCTATCTTCCCCCTCCACCAAGTTCATCTCTTCCATCCATCTTCTCCCCATCTCTACTCCAGTCCACCAACTCCCCCAAGTCTATTTCCCCTCTCCCCCCATCTACCTTAATTTTGACATTACAACATGTTGCCGGTGGTGGTAGTTATTTAGCAATCCACTCCTGCCAAAACTCCTTGCATCTTCCCTCCACTGCGGCTCGCCCTCAGTGAAAACTTCCTGTTTCTGCTTCGGGGCCGAATGGAGAGAATATGCCCGGAGTAGCAGCATGGTAGTGAATTGCATTCGCTACTGCCGCTTTTGCCTGGCCAGAGAGGAGAAATACTTCCGGCCGGGAAGGAGAAAGCCTTGCTGCCGCCAATCTGCATGCAGAGACCCATTCGGGCTTTCCCTCTGCCACCTGAGTCCTTGCTTCTGATGTAACTTCTGGTTTTGCAAAACTTATCTGAAGATAGAGATTTATATAAAAGCATTTAAGTACGAACAGAAATGTAAAGAGACAAGTTTAAAGGTCTTCTTATGTCTTACATTTATATTTTTAAGTAGTACCTTGTGTTGCTGCTCCTTTTTGGACACCGCTGATGGCCGTTTTGCCGTAACCCAGACTACTAGTAGCGGTACTTATGAAAGCGTTTGGATCTTCTCCCTTTAGCCCAGGGGTGTCAAAGTCCCTTCTCAAGGGCCGCAATCCAGTCGGGTTTTCAGGATTTCCCCAATGAATATGCATGAGATATATTAGCATGCGATGAAAGCAGTGCATGCAAATAGATCTCATAAATAGATGGATCAGAAACTGGTTGGCGGGTAGGAAACAGAGGGTAGGAGTGAAGGGCCACTACTCGGACTGGAGGAGGGTCACGAGTGGGGTCCCGCAGGGCTCAGTGCTCGGGCTGCTGCTTTTTAATATATTCATAAATGATCTAGAAACAGGGACGAAGTGTGAGATAATAAAATTTGCGGATGACACCAAACTATTTAGTGGAGCTCGGACTAAAGAGGACTGCGAAGAATTGCAAAGGGACTTGAACAAACTAGGGGAATGGACGACGAGATGGCAGATGAAGTTCAACGTTGAGAAATGTAAAGTATTACATGTGGGAAACAAACCCGAGGTACAACTATACGATGGGAGGAATGTTATTAAATGAGAGTACCCAAGAAAGGGACTCGGTGGTAATGGTGGACATGACAATGAAGCTGACGGCACAGTGCGCAACGGCCGCTAAGAAGGCAAACAGAATGCTAGGCATAATCAAGAAGGGTATTACAACCAGAATGAAAGAAGTTATCCTGCCATTGTATCGGGCGATGGTGCGTCCGCATCTGGAGTACTGCGTCCAATATTGGTCGCCTTACCTTGAGAAGGACATGGTGTTACTCGAAAGGGTTCAGAGGCGACGCGTCTGATAAAGGGGATGGAAAACCTTTCATACAATGAAAGATTGGAGAAACTGGGTCTCTTTTCCCTGGAGAAGAGGAGACTTAGAGGGGATATGATAGAGACTTATAAAATCATGAAGGGCATAGAGAGAGTGAAGAGGGACATATTCTTCAAACTTTCAAATAATAAAAGAACAAGAGGGCATTCAGAAAAGTTGAAAGGGGACAGATTCAAAACGAATGCTAGGAAGTTCTTCTTTACCCAACCTGGAATGCGCTTCCAGAGAGAGTAATAGGGCAGAGTACGGTACTGGGGTTCAAGAAAGGATTGGACAATTTCCTGCTGGAAAAGGGGATAGAGAGGTATAGATAGAGGATTACTGCACAGGTCCTGGACCTGTTGGGCCGCCACGTGAGCAGACTGCTGGGCACGATGGACCTCAGGTCTGACCCAGCAGAGGCATTGCTTATGTTCTTATGCATATTCATTGGGGAAATCCTGAAAATCCGACTGGATTGCGACCCTCGAGGAGGGACTTTGACACTCCTGCTTTAGCCTCTGCCACACAGGCAAACTTGGGATTTTTTTTTTTTTTCTGACTCTGACTGATGCAACATTGCTGAAATATTGATTCATGATCTTGCAGAAAAACATTTAGGCTAATAGCTAGGATTTAGTTAGCTTTGAGTCTGACTCTGAATCCTTCAGCTTTGGAGAGCCAGCTCCTAGCACTTGACTGGTGTGTTCATTGGTGCACTCCAACTCGAAGAGCTTCATTGCAAAAACCAGAGATCCACTATAACAATTACAGTGGTCCATATTTGCCTTAGATAGATTGTCAAGCATGGGCTCTCATATGTTTGGTGTACAGCACTGCATAAGTCTAGTAGCACTATGGAAATAAGTAGTAGTAATGTATGAAACATTGTAGTTTTGTCTTTTGCTTGTAAAGAAACCCATTCATGTTTCATAAGAAATGGTCCAAATCTCAAAAGTGTCTTCATTTTCATTGGGGTCATTCCAGTGGTGGAGTCAGCACTTAACTGGCTAAGGTGACCACATAAAGCATAGTCCTATCTTAAGAACATAAAAGTTGTCATGTTGAGATGGACCAAAGGTCCATCAAGCTCAGTATCCTGTTTCTAACAATGGCCAATGCAGGTCACAAGTACCTGACAAGATCCCAAAAAAGCAGAACATATTTTATGCTGCTTATCCTAAAAATAAGCAATGAATTTCCCCAAGTCCATCTTCAGAATGGCTTATAGACTTTTCTTTTAGGAATTTATCCAAATATTTTTTTAAAACCTGCTAACTAACTGTTTTTTTACCACATTATCTGGCAGTGAATTCCAGAGTTTAATTTACATGTTGACTGAAGAAACATTTTCTACAATATGCTTTAAATGTACTACTTATTAGCTTTGTTGCATACCCCCTAGTCCTTGTATTTTTAGAAAGAGTAAACAAGTGATTCACATCTACCCTTTTCATTCCACTCGGTATTTTATAAACATCTTCCTATCTTCCCTCAGCCGCCTCTTCTCAAAACTGAAGAGCCCTTGCCGCTTTAGTCTTTCCTCACAGGGAAGTTGTCCCATCCCCATTATCATTTTTGTTGTCCTCTGGGCCTTTTCTAATTCTGCTAAAGTTTTTATGAGATATGGTGACCAGAATTGCACACAGGATTCAAGGTGCAATCACACCATGGAGCTATACAAAGTAATATATAATATTTTTGTTTTCCATTTCGTTCTTAACATTCTATTTTCTCTCTTAGCTGCCACTGCACACTGAGGAGAAGGTTTCAATGTATCATCAATAATGACGCCTAGATCCTTTTCCTGGGCGGTGATTCCTAATGTGGCATCACATAGCTATAATTTGGGTCTTCTTTCCTACATGCATCACTCTGTATTTGTTCATATGAAATTTCATCTGCCATTTTGATGCCTAGTCTCGTAAGGTATTCTTGCAGTTTTTCCACAATCCTCTCGCGACTTTGTGTCATCGGCAAATTTAATTACCTCACTAGTATTCCCATCTCTAGATCATTGATAAATATGTTAAAAAGCAGCCGTCCTAGCACAGACCCTGGGAAACTCCACTATCTACCCTTTTCCATTGAGACTACTGACCATTTAATCCTACTCTCAGGTTTCTATCTTTGTGGTTCACCTAAGCCAGTTAAATGCTGACTATCGCACTTCACTGGCTACATTTTTTCTGGTTGTGTATCCCTTTATATTCAGTGCTGGTGTCCAGACATAGCCTGGCTTTGAATATCCAGGCATAAGGCCATCAGCGGCCAAAATATGCTACCTGCTGCGACTGAATATCTGCCCTGTTGTGTTTGGTACCTGTGAGAACATTACATTACATTAGTGATTTCTATTCCGCCATTACCTTGTGGTTCAAGGCGGATTACAGAAGAAGTTATCTAGATATTTCCAGAGGTATTACAGAGTGGAGCGGATTGCTACAGGGGATTGAGATGATTCTTGCGGTGTTAGTTTGGCTTTAAGGATTTCTTGAATAGCATGGTTTTTATTTCTTTTATGAAAGTTTTGTAGTCTGGGGCCGTGATCAGCAAATTGGAGAGTTTTGTTACTTGTGTGGCTAGAAGGCCATCGTACAGTTTTTTTCATTTGATGTCTCTGATTGGCATTTTTATTATGAAACTGTTTTTATTGGCAAATGGAATAACAACTCACAAGCATAGAATACAGATAAGGATTATAAACATTTCCAAGAACGAGCAAAAGAGGGCCCCCTCCCCAAAGAGGACTGGACTCTGATGTCCTCTCAGGGAACAAAGAGGCCCAAATGCCCCCCAACTAGCCCAAACCCCCCCCTATTCCCCCCCAACCCCCTCCTTCCCCCTCCCCAACAGAAAATGTCCCAGGTCAGACAGGTGGTGCAGAGTACAATTGCAATCTATTCACAATTTGACTACGACTGCGTGGTGGCAGACAGTCCAAGTAAGGAGACCAAGTGCGAATAAAATCACTGCTCTTACGACAAGAGGAACAAGCCAGCCGGGCCTCCCAACACACCAACTCATGTATCTCTGATTGGCATTTAATACACAAGACTGGTAACTCATTCGTCTAAATTTGGCAGGAAGAGTGGAACTTTGCCACAAGTCAGAGACCAGTCTGATTTCATATGAAACAATTGTGGGTGGCAGTAAGTGCAGTGTTTGTTTTTGCTGTGGTGGGCAAACCTTGCAGCATTCATGCTAAAAGGACATCATGTTTGCATTCCTATGTTTCATTCAGTCAGAGGAAGCCAAGAGAGCTTTTTTTTCTGTGCATTGGCTGCTTTATTTAGAGGCTTATGTAACAGCAGAAGGTATTTTGTGTACATGGAAAGGTAAACTGTGCATAGGGATTTCATTTTGAAATTTCTGTGTATACAGTGCCTGTGGATACTTTTGTTATTGCCAGGCCTAAATAGTCTGGGTTTTCCTTCTGAAAATTAAAGAATAGATTTGCTAACAAAAGCTCCCTAGATAGTTTAAAAAATGGCCCCTTAAATAGCACACCTCTTCTAACTAATTTGGGAGCATGCTTCAACTGCTGCAGGTAAAGATTTATAAAGCAGAATGGTACATAGCTTTGAAACAGTATATTTACTGTACCTTTTTAAATAATAGGGACATATGTATTTTTCATACAGTTCTTCACTGTCAGTTTAATTTCCATCCTATAAGTTCACATAGAATTTTTCTTTTTTCAACCATCTTTATTTTCTCCTCTTTATTAATTTCCAGGTACTTTAGTTAGATTGTGAGCCTTCGGGACAGTAAGGGAATTTTTTTAAGTACCTTCTTACTTCTCATTTATAATCTTAATGTATATTTTCTTCAAACCGTTTAGAACCTAACGGATGTAGCGGTATATAAGAAATAAATTACATTACATTACATTACATGTGAGATTCAGCCTTGGGAATAAATTGTCTAAAAGCATAGTCAACAATTTTCAGAGTAATGGCAGACGAAACGGGGCTGAAATATGAGTGTTAGCTTCTCTGGTTAATTAATCCACTTGCTTTTTCAAGAGAGTTGGCGACTAACACTATACTGATGTGAAAACTTAGTGTTGAACTTTCTACTTCATAGTTTTGGTTTTCTAAGGTGTTTAATATATAAAAGGGACTTGAGCAGACTTGGTTTGCGGATTTGCCCCAACCTACCTTTTATCTCATTTCGTGTTATACAGCCTAAGACAACTAGGAATCCCAATCTATTTGCTTATCCAAAAATTACTGGCTGCAGATACAAGACTTTTTGGATAGGACTCTTGCATTTCAAGCAAGTCCTGGTGGGGTAATTGTATTGGTGGAGTTATGCTGTCTTATAGTGCATTTCGAAAAGTAATTAAGTCAGCTTTGTTTGATAAATTCATTTCTTAAATGTGAATATTGTTCACATAATTTTACATTGAACATATTTAAGAAACTTGTTGAATTTTAACTATTTGTATTTCGTTGATTGTCTAGCCTTCTTCTGTATAATTTGTTTGATTATGGCGGTATAGAAGAATTAAGTTATGTTACATTGTATAACTGTATTTAGTAGCTGCTTACCAATTTTTTAATCACATTCTTCTACTCGGACCACATCTGAATATAATCTGTGTATATATGTAGCTTTAATAACACTATTTGATTTTGACTTGTCCAGTTGCTAGAGAAGTCATGACCTGCTTAGTTCCTGAATATTCTAAACAGGTTTCGTTTTGAGAATATTGAGGTTGTATGCATAAGTGCCTAATTCAACGAAAAAGAAAAAAAAACCCAGGCCAATTTGTATACATTGATTTTCCTGAAAGCCATCCTATCCTCCTGCCCTTCAAACTGGTTTGTCTTGTAGGACTATGTTTATTATTTGTAGTTTGTTCCCTGATTATGTTTTAAACAACTTTTATTGTATAACTCTTTGAATTTTATGTAAATCATTTAATCAAATTTGAATAAACTATGAAACTGTTCTCTGCAGATAGGTGGGAGGATGCAGGCACACTACACGGTAATGTCATTGACAGAACCTGTATGCTGGAGTTCTGCTCCAACGGAGAAGTCTTTTGAAATACTGTGAGCCTGCATAGGGTTCCCATGTTGCTACAAGTGTGAACAGCTCTCCTCTCTCGTAAGCAAATCACCTCCAAATAAAAAAGTAATAGAGACAGAGAGGAAACTGCCTAATAACATAAGTGAATACAAAACTTAAAGGAAAACCAAATAACAGACCATCTAAGTTGTAAACTGGAACCTCGTTAATGGACACTCCGACCCACAAGTAGCACAACATTTCTTCAGAAGCTGGGGAACTCCAGATATAGATTCTTTTTGCGTCTGCGGAAAATGTAAAATGTACTCTTTTTTTTTTTTTTTCTGCTTTTGCATGCCTTTCTACCATTTCCCTTAATTCGAAGGGTTCTACAGAAAATAAGCAGGAACAAGTGTTCAAGTCATTTTCATCGCCGTACAGTGGCCAAGGCAGATATGGTTTCTTTTGACTATTTGCTCTTTCAAGTGATCCTCCACTTCTGATGCAGCATCAAGGTCTCCTCTTGCATCCCAGCCTGAAGAGCTTATCCCTCACTGCTTGGTAACTGAGCAAAATATGATTGATTGCTTCCTATCATAGGAGTGAAAAAAAATTTTGTTACCTTCAGGAGATCTGCTATAGAGAATGACACGGGGACAAATTTTTCTCCGTCCCCGCGGGAACTCATTTTCCTGTCCCTTCCCAGCGCGTTCTTTTCCTGTCTCTGCACCATTCCGGCAAGCTCTGTCCTCATCTGCACAAGCCTCAAATACTTCAAAATCATAAGTGTTTGAGGCTTGTGCGGTTAAGGCAGAGCTTAAGGAATGGAACAGGGATAGTGACAAACTCATGGGGACGGGGCGGGGAAATTTGAGTTCCTGCAGCATGAAAATTCTATCAGCTTAAGTGGTTCCATTTCTCCAAACAGACAAAAGCTCTTGAACAAGGATTTTTTCTTGTGTGCAACCTCAGCATGGACCTCTGTGATATTAATCTTTTTGATATATGTACGTACAACAGGTTTAAAGTTTAATGGGATCAAAATAAGTGATGAGTCTAGCAGGGACAGGTAGCCAAGGTTCTTGAGGACTGGAGTTGCTCACCCCTGGTCTAACCAGAGGTGTAGCCACAGGGGAGTCCTCAAGTTGAGTGCCACACGGTGAAGGGACTGGAAGCAGGCAACTGTTTCTATAGCTGGCGGGAATCCCCAAACCTCGCCAACTGAACAAGTTCTCCATCAGCTTCACATCTTGTTAGTAGTATTTTCTATAGGGTCTGCCACCACTGCTGGCTGGAACGTTTTCCTCCCCTATGAATGCTCTTTTTTTTGTTACAAAAATGAGCATGCACGGGAGAGTGAGGGGAAAGGCTGCCACACACATGCTCAGTTTTCATGTATGCACGGGGAGGAAGAAAGGGGTATTGGTGGTGATTCCCATAGAAAATGCTGCTGGAAGACAGAATGCTGGCAGAGAACCTCTTTGGGCAGCTACAGGTATTTGAGGTTTCTGTGGGGTGGGGTGGGATGGTTGATGAGTACAGAGAACAAGGCATGGTGCAAAATTTTGTGCCCCCTCACGGAGGGCTTCGGTTCTCTCAAAAATTGCAGTCTGGCTATGTGGTTGGGTCTATAGTAATACTCCTGACCTGAGATTTTAGGGGAAGTTCATAGATACAATGCATTCTCGTTATCTGTGTGTTCTGTATTCATGAATAGGCTTATTTGCGCAAAATAAAGTGTAACCCATTTTTGTTATTCACAAGCATTTTCATTTATTCATGGTCATGCAGAGTGTCATCCCATGAAAATGAAGATATTTGTAGAGCTGTGCATGAATATCGTTGCACCAAAAGCTTGTTTTTACAAAAAAGTGTATAAAATGCAGAATATAATAAGCTGTTCTTTACAAGAAGGGTACACGAAATGATGACTTTATGGAGTTAGGCAGCAAAAATGTACAATAAGCAGTGTCGCACAGGAACCTAACTCCCTTTTCCCCATAGGATCAATAGTTCTGTATTCATGTTGTCAGTATTCATGGGGGTTTCTAGGAACCTAACCCTGGCGAATAGCGAGAGTGCACTATATATAAAAATGTAACCTAGAGTTTTATAATTGGCAAGTAGGGTTGATAAAAGTAAGTTTTTCACTTGAGGAAACATGGCTTATTCTCGGAGATAAAGGAGATGAACTTTGAGAAGGTCTACAAAGAGAGGAAAAGGCTTTTGGAAAGTAAAGTACAGATGTGCCATTTAGACCTAATCTGGTAAACTGGCAAGGTCCAGTTCATACCAGGCCTGTGCTCTTCTTCTAAAATGGATACAAATCACGCTCATAAGCAGCCACTACCCAACCAATCTCAGCGAAATCATCATCGCCCCGATCCTCAAAGACTCTAAAGGACCAATAGTCCAAACATCCAATTGCAGACCCATTGCTTCTATTCCACTCTATGTCAAAATAATATAAGGACTAGTTGCCAAATTCCTCACCAATTACCTAGAAAACCAAAACATACTCCATCCCACGCAGTCCGGCTTCAGAACCAACTTCAGCAGGAAAACACTACTAGGATCCCTCTTGGACACAGCCAGACAACATCTTAGCACAGGAAAAAAAAAATAATGCTCATACCAGAAGACCTGACCTCTGCATTCGACCTGGAGGATCATAACATCCTACTACAAATCCTAGATACAATAGGTATCATAGATAAAGTATACTCGTGATTTGAAGGATTCCTAAAATCAAGAACCTATAGAGTAAAATCAGACAAAGAAAAATCTGAACCTTGGTCAAACCCCTGCGGCATTCCCCAAGGATCCCCTCTATCTCCCACATTCTTCAACCTCTATGGCCTCCCTCAGCACCCACCTGGACAAACAAGGCATAACCTCCTACAGCTATGCAGATGACATCACCATTCTCGTATCTTTCGATCAACCAAAACTCTCCATGACAGACACCAAATACTAAAATCAGTAGCGACTTGGATGAAAGATCACAAACTGAAATTGAACCCAGACAAAACTAAATTCATCCTCCTCAAAAACAACAAAATACCAACCATAACCAACATTGAAATCAACGCAATCAACTACCCCATACAACCCACTCTAAAATTACTAGGAATAACAATCGACAGATGCTGCACCATGCAGCTGCAAATCAATAAAACAATACAAAAATCATTCTCAGTCATGAGAAACTTAAGACAAGTTAGGAAATTCTTCGAGAAAACACAATTCCAGCTCATAGTACAGTCCTTAATACTAGGCCTACTAGACTACTGTAATATCCTCTATCTCCCCTGCAACAATAACAAAACAACTACAAACAATCCAGAACACTGCACTGAGACTCATCTACTCATTGAAGAAACATGACCACATTACAGAAGCATATCTCAAATCGCATTGGCTTCCAATCCCAGCAATTTAAATTCTATTGTCTACTATTTAAATCTTTATACAGAGACAGCCCAAACTACCTGAACAACTGCCTCATCCACAAAACCTCAACCAGACATAGGAAAACTCACACCCCATTCATATACCCCCCCCCCCAATTAAGGAGGTCAAACGGAAAAAACTATATGATGGCCTCCTAGCCACTCAAGCAACCAAACTAGACAACCAAATTGCCAATCTACTGACGGCATCACTAGACTACAAAACTTTTAGAAAAGAAATAAAGACCATACTCTTCAAGAAATCCCTGAAAAAGAAATAAAACCGCAAGTTTCAAATACCGCCTCTCACTAAAGCCACCTACCCAAAACAACTAGCCATACTCATTTCTTACTATCTTTGAAAATGACCAGATATCTTTTTGGTAAGATCTTTTTGTAATACATCCTTGATGATAATTTTGTAATCTGCCTTGAACCGCAAGGTAATGGCGGAATAGAAATCCCTAATGTAATGTAATGTAAATGCATTCATATTGTGTAACAAAAATATGGCAAGTACATTAAATGTTTTTTCTACCCTGTAAGTCGCTTTGAGTATCAATGCAAAATGTATCAACAAAATCTCATGTTTTTGGCTGGCCTATGCAAAGCGTGAAGAAGCCTGGACTGCTGACAGCTATTGTAAAAGTAGCAGATGTCAGCTTCTGTGTAGCTGTTAGAGGCCTGTTTGCAGAAGCCAATTACATTGCTCTGCTTTTTTCCACCAAGGTCACGTCAACTGATATAAAATGCTAGAGGCAAATTCTGGTTTGCCTAATAGTTGTTTCTCAAACAGTAGTATACTGATTGCTTCAGTTCACCCCTTATGAACTTGCTGTTTCTGAGAAATGAAGTAAGAACTGAATACTAGGGAAGGAGCAGATGAAGGAAATGAGCAGTCTAATTTTCTGTTCTTTGTGGTGCTGTGTCATAATTCTTTCCCTGACAGCTGTGATAAACAGGCAATCCTGCTTTTGCTTCCTATTAGCTCACAGTAGGGAGCAGTTTCATTATATAATGAGGCCAGCAATTGTACAACCGAGGGCAGTAGAACGTAAGGATATTCAAACCCTGGTACCACTGTACACTTTTATCCAAAGGAGAAAGCCATAGGAACAAAAAGGAAAATGAAATAGGTAAAAAGTAGACTACATTATCCAAGGACAAACAGGCAGTATGTCCTCATATGTAGGTGTTGTCATCCACAGAGCCTGGTATGGACAGTCACATTTTTGTGCCTTCTGTTCCATTTTCTTCATCTTTTCTTTGTATTTTATTATTTTTTCCTCAGTTTAGGGGAAAAATTTTGAATTTTTGAACAACTGTTTTGGGGGGGGGGGTTTGGGGGGTGCGGGGGGCTTCGAGCTCTCCTTAACCTGTTTTCAGACCGGGAGCATCAAACCTATTTTGAGTTGTGATCTACTTGACCTCCCTGGACTATAGAGTCCTTCAATCTTGCGTCAGGTGGCTTCAAATGGTGCACTCATTGCCAGCAGACCATTTCGGCTACAGACCCACATAACTGATGTGTCCAGTGCATTGGTCCTACGCACCATGATACCTCATGTCAACTCTGCTCTAAGCTGCAAAAGAGGTCGCTTGAAGGCCAGACATTTACAATATGAAAAACCTTTCGGTTCTGCAGGTACATCGAGGATGTCTGCTGACTCCAACATTGTCTTTCAATGTCCTATGCTTCCAGCATCGATACCGGTACTGCTGGCATCAACAGAATGGGCTGCTTCTGATTCATCGATGCTGCATCCTTCGAGGGAAATTTGTAAAAAGGCTAAGAAGCACAAATACCTGTCTTCGTCTAGACAAATTCTTAGGATAAATTTTGAATGATCTCTGTGGGAACCCTAGTACCACTCTTGGACAAAGCTTTTCTCTTGGGACCTCAAAGAAGCCTATACACACATTCCCATCCACCCAGCCCATAGGAAATATCTTCATTGTTGAGTAGGAGCACACTACTTCCAATACAAGGTGCTTCCATTTGGTCTAGCGCCAGCACCCAGAGTGTTCATAAAATGTTTAGTGGTAGTGATTGCAACACTCCACTCTTGTAACTTTTATGTATTCCCTTATCTGGATGATTGGTTGATCAAAGAGCTCATCTAGCCATGGATTCAACTGTACGTCTTCTCAAACTTCTCAGTTTTGCAGTCAGTTACAAGAAATCTTATTTATAACCCACACAAACTTTAGAGTTCATTAGAGTACTTCTAGACATGATTCAAGCTTGTGCCTTTCTACCTCGACAGAGGCTCGATGCTCTGATACAGATCTGCCAGAAAATCTCATCTTCAACGCATCATTGTATGTTAAATGATATACATGCTGGGCCACATAGCATCTACAGTTCATGTAACTCCATTTGCCCATCTACATCTCAGGCAGCCTCAATGGACTTTCTCAATGCAATAGTCTCAGTCCACTAGAAAGCTGTCCCAACAAATACAAATAACCTCAGATCTTCATCAGTCCCTTCTGTGGTGGCTATTGCCGGCCAGTCTCTCCAGAGGCCTCCTCTTACATACTCCACCATATCAAAAACTATTAATCACAGATGCTTCCATGCTACAATGGGGAGCCCACCTTGATGGCCTCCAAACTCAGGGCAGCTGGAGTCCTCACAAGTAAATTCTCCACATTAATCTCCTCGAGCTTTGAGCAATCTAAAATGATTTATGCATGTTCCAGGATCGCCTTTTCAGTCAAGTAGTATTTATTCGAACAGCCAACCAAGTAGCAATGTACTACATGAACAGACAAGGAGGCACAGGGTCTCATTCTCTTTGCCAAGAATCCAGATTTGGTCCTGGGTGATTCCTCGCAACATTTTCCTGAAAGCAGTGTACCTAGCAGGAAAATAGAATGTCCTGGCTGACAAGTTGAGCAGACTCCTACAAACTCACGAGTGGTCATGTAACTGTTATGTCAAATATTCAATGACTGGAAGACTTCTTCCCACAATCACAAGCTTCCAGTCTTCCACTTCAGACTCTACACATCCAATCATCTAGACTTGGATGCTTTTCTTCTCAAGTGAAGGGACAGGTTTCTCTATGCTTTCCATCTTAATACCTCGACTTGGAAAAAGCTCTACTCAAACTTCGGCAAGAAAAGGCCACCATGATTCTCATAACACCTCAGTGGCCTCGACAACCATGGTTCCCTCTTCTTCTACAATTCAGTGTAAGGAACCCATCACACTTCAAGTCTTCCCAACACTGCTCGCGCAGAACGAGGGCTTTCTTCTACATCCTAGTCTACGTTCATTAGTTCTCACAGTGTGATATATCTCTATGAGCCAGTAGATACTTTTATGCTATCTGCATCAGTGTCATCCATCATAGATGTATCTAGAAAACCCTCTACTCAGTGCTGCTATCATTTCAACTCACTGCATCCGACTGCCTGCCCACTAGTGCTGCTCGATTTGCTGATTCAAATTGATTCACTTTCTAAAAAAAATCAGACTTACTTATTCAGTGAGTCCTGACATACTTCTGGGTTTCCTAAAGTAGCAGCAGTGGTGGTGGTGATCAGCTTGGCAGAGACAGCGCAATGAACAGGCTTCTCCTCGCCAGCCCCACCAGGGCCTTTCCTCTGCCGCATCAATGATGATGTCACTGATGATGTAGCAGAGGGAATTCCTGGTGGGCAGGCTGTGAGAAGCCTGTTCATCGCGCTACCTCTGCCAAGCCAGTCAACGCCACCGCTGCTGTTACTTTAGGAGGCCCAAGGGAGGGTTGGTTAGGAGCTGCTGCACAGGGGAATAGGAAGGATGGAAAGCTGCTGAACCAGGTGATAGGAGGGATGGATGAAAAGGTGCTGCACATAGGAGGAGAAGAGGGAGGAAGAATTGATGGAGATGGGTTGGAGGAGAGGAAAGAAAAGATGCAACAGAGTTAGAAAGGGGTGAGAGGGAGATATCCTGCATATGTTGGAAGGGAGGGAGACATGCATGGAGAAGAGAGAGGGAGAAATGTTGGACATAGGGTAGAGGGCAGGGAGAGATGGTGCATGGGGAGAAACAAATGATACACATGATAATGGAAGGGAGGAAGGGAGATGCTGCATTGAGGGGAATAGAGGTTTGACCTAGAGAATGACATGGAGACAAATTTGTCCCCTGTCCTGTCAGGAACTCAAATTCACCATCCCGTCCCCGTGAGTTTTATGGGTATCCCTGACCTTGTCCCATTCCTGTAAGTTCTGCATTAACTGCACAAGCCTCAAACATGTGATTTTAGAGGCTTGTGCAGATGAGGATGGAGCTCGCAGGAATGGGGTGGGGACGGGGAAAAATTTCTCTAGTTTGACCCAGGGCACAAGGCAGTGAGAGAGAGATGGTAGACAGTAGGAAAGAAATGTTGTATATGGCAGTGGAAGGGAAGGCAAAGTGATGGAAGATGAATGGTGAGCACAGAGAAAGAAGAAAACATTAAATGGGCAGGAGACCCTGATGAGTGAGTTAACAGAATGCAAACAGAAACCAGAGCCTAGGACCAACATGGTTTGAATAATAAAATGACTAGACAACAAAAGGTAGAAAAATTAATTGTATTTTTCTATTTTATGATTATATGTCAGATTTGAAATGTGTGTCCTGCCAGAGCTGGTTTTAGACAGAGAGCGTGAGCTAGATCCTAACAGAGCGAGGAAAAGTCTTTTTTGTTTATTTTGTTTATACTACAGCACCGGCATGGGACTGGAGAGGGCAAAGGAGGCTGGGATGGGTGAAGAGGCTACAAAATGAACCTGCCAGGATGTTTGAAAAAAAAAAAAATGCCCTATTGGGCAGGAAAAGTGAATCGAATTGAAAAATCAATTCAGTTGGCCAAATTGAAAATTTTTTCCATGAATCGGGCAACACTACTGCCCACTACCATCGGTTCTGGTCTTCTTCTACACCTCTCTAACTCTGGTCTTAAAATTACTTCAGTCAGTGTTCATCTGAGTGCTATAAGTGCTTTCCATACACTTCTGGATAAGAAGCCATTGTCGATACATCCTTTGGTTTCCAGATTCATGAAAGGCCTTTTTCATACCAAACCACCAATCAGACCTCCTCTATTTGCTTGAGATCTCAACTGTAATGAAGCCTCCCTTTCAACCAACGGCATCTGCATCTCTCAAATATCTTACTTGGAAAGTAATATTTGTCATATCTATCGCATCTACTTGCCAAGCTTTAAGCACTTGTGTTGGATCCACCTTATACCACATTTCACCACGATAAGAGTGGTTCTTTGCACTAATCCCAAATTCCTTCTGAAATTTGTCTCCAAATTTCATCACAACCAGGCTATAGTGTTTCCTGTCTTTTTTTTTTTTCCCCCCAAGACCACTGGTGAAGCTGTACTCCATACATTGTACTGTGCTTTGGATTACTATTTGCATTGGACCAAGCCACATACTGTTCCTGTCATTTGATCCTAATAGACTTGGAGCTCCTGTCACAAAGAGAAGGCCATGTCACCGCACATAAAGTTTGAGCAATGGTAACTTTAGTAGCTCATCTACGTTCACTTCCATTGATGATATCTGTAAAGCAGCCACCTGGTCCTCACTTCATACATTCATATCCCACTATTATTTGGAGAATCATTCCAGACAGGACAGTTGGTTCGGCCATTCAGTTCTATGAATACAAAATTTATTCTCTACCTAGATGCCAACTTCTCTCCAACCCTTTTGGTTTAGCCAGGCTCATGGTAGTTACTAATAAACCTTCTTCTCAGATGCATGATCTTGGCAGCTAGGGAGTCCCACATGTGAGAATATACTGCCTGCTTGTCCTTTAATAAAACATAGTTATTCATCTGTAGCAGGTGCTATTCGAGGACAGCAGGCAGATATTCTAACAACCCTCCCACCTCCCCCTAGTTGACTTCTTAGCTTTATTACTGAACTGATGGTCCTGCGAGCCAGTGTCTGGCGGGAAGTCATTGGCTCATGCGCAGTAGGGGCAATCTCAAAAGACTAAAGTGACAGTACACTTTTTGACTGTACTGGACTCTGGATGACATCACCTACATGTGAGAACATGTGAGAATATCTGCATGTAGTCCTTGAATAATACCCACTATAGGTGGGGCAACTATGCTGAACAAAAAAGCATAGCTTTGGGAGGTAATAGTGATTGCATTATAAATGTACTTTCTCTAGCCAAAATAAATGGAACCGCCTCTGTTTGTAAGACTTGGGTGGTGCAGATATAATAAGGGCTGGTGCCTAATAAATTACAAATTGCCTGTCCTTGAGTATATGATGTTTTGGATCTGAGTGAACTACTTCTTGCATTCTGACAATATTATATTTATCCAAGGTGTTCGTCAGCAAAGTCATTTAACATAACCCCAGATTCTATTACTCCAGAACCTCAGAGAGACAACTCCGGACTCAATAAATTCATAGCCCTAAGCTTTATGTGTTGTGATATCATCTGCTTGATTTCAAATTTTATGAACATACAGGCTCATTGTCCAATCCCTAGTCTTAGGTCTACTGGACTACTGCAACTCCCTCTACCTGCCATGCCCTGCCAACATGCTAAAACAACTACAGACTATACAAAACACTGCTCTGAGAAAATACGACCACATCACCTCTGCCTACCTAGACTCACACTGGTTACCAATACAAGCACAAATTCAATTCAAACTTTACTGTCTATTATTCAAAGCATTAAATGGCTCTGCCCTCTCCTACCTAAACAACTGCCTAAATCAGATCCGCACCACCAGACAAAAAAGATCTCTGACCCCATTTACCTACCCTCCGCTCAAAGGTACTCAACGCAAGAAGATGTTTGACAACTTACTTGTGACGCAAGCAGCAAAACTCGACCTCTCTATCTCCAACCTGCTGACAATGTGCGACCTCAAAACATTTGGAAAAGAAATCAAAACCCTGCTATTCAAAAAATGTATCTGGACACCTTAACTCCACCCATCTTCCCTCCCCTCCCTGATAAAACCCTTCTCAATTCCACCTCTCCTCTGGTATTCTTTTCCACTCCAAAATATCAACCAAGAATATAGTACCCTAAAATGTAATGCTCCTGGAAATGTCCAGCTATCATATTTGTTATCTTATTTGTAATATTGCCTAGAAATGTCCAGTTGTCTTACTTGTTATCTAATTTGCAATATCTCCTGAAAATATCCAACTATCTCATCACATTTGTAACCCAAAATTGTAACTTTTCTGGAAATGTCCAGTTAGCTCTTTTGTAATCCGCCTAGAACTGCAAGGTACAGGCGGAATAGAAGTCATTAATATAATGTAATGTAATTTCTCCACCATTTTATATCATTTTACCTGTCTACTACTGCCATCTAACCTGACCACTACTTCCTCAATTAAGATGGCGGTGGCATCTAAATTCTCCCATTTTAAACCTCACGCTACAGCAGCTGGCCCCTACATCATCTTAAGGTGTAAGCTGACTGCAACATTGGGATTTGCTATGTGGCCCACCAGGTACTATTTTGAGGCCCTCGGTATGTTTATCATAATCACAAAAGTAAAATAAAACAGTTTCTTGATATGTCTCTTTAGCTATAAATTACAATATTATTATTAAGACTTAGCTTAAAGGAAAGATTTATAAACTATAAAAGAGTTTTACCTCATGCAAAATTGTCATTTTTTTTATACGACATTAACTATTTTTTTCTGAGGCCCTCCAAGTACCTACAAATCTAAAATGTGGCCCTGCAAAGGGTTTGAGTTTGAGACCACTGATCTAGGGGGTTTGTTTATGGATGAGTCTTCATAAATAAAAGTATTGTTAGTTTAAATAAAAGTATTGTTTAAAGGAATAGCAAATCCTGACGTTGCAGTCGGCTGACACTTTAAGATGACATAGTGGCTGGCTGCTGTAGCATGGGGTTTAAAAAGGTTTTAGACGCCAACGCCATCTTGATTGAGAAAGTGGTCAGGATAGCTGTCGGTGGTACACAGGTAGTTTATAAATTATGTTATAAAATGGTGGAGAAATTATGAACTGTTGTTATATATTGCTTATTGTTTGCTGTTTGGTTATTGGGGAAAGCCTTGTAAAAGCAGGAAGTGAAACATGTTGGCTTGCTTCCCGGTTTTTATGAGCACAAGCTAAGTGTTAAAATTTAAAATAAGTATTTATATGACTGTTCATAAAATTTGAAATCAAGCCGATGAGGAGATGACACACAAAGCTTAAGGCTATGAATTTATTGAGCCAGATTTGCGACTGAAGTTCTGGAGTAATAAAATCTGGGGTTATGTTGAGCGAAGGCATTTCATTTCTTTGCTAAGGTGTACTTCTGCCCAGTTCTTTTTCATTCTGTCCTGTGTCCAGCAGCCTATTAATATTAGAGGACTTTAAGTTCATATGCTAACTGCTTTATCTACACATTAGCCAAACTGCTGAATCCTTAAAGAAAAGGTAAAACTTAACTGAATCAACCTGCAACTCCACAAATCCTTAAAGAACTGGGGGATAGGGGGTATAAGAATATGGCAATATGATGGCAGTAAAAAACTAGATCTGTCCATTCTTCCCAGTTTCCCTCTAGACCCCACTGAATTTCTAATTCTGAGGGAACCCGTCAGGTTTCTTCTTGTTTCTTTGGACTTCTAGCTGAATTGGTAATCAGGGCTGGGAACTGGTGCCATGAACTTTCATTCACAAATGCCTGAAAATTTTTCTCCATTGCATATCCCCTCTCCACTCACTCAGCCTAGTAAATGTGGTGCTCATTTTGCAACTTGAAATTGTGGACTCCTAAATCCTGTCCACAAAGCATCACTGTTGTGTATTGGCTGTGATCCAAACTTTTCCTTTACCAAAGCCTATGAAAGTTGTCTTTGCAGCATCCTCAGTGCTGTCTGGCCTGGGGAGAGAATGATCTAGAAGAATTAGACCCAGTTCTCTGCATGAATCCTACCTCAAAGTCACCAGGTGGATCTCTACTTCCATAACTCCTCTCTGTTCCATTCTTTTGTGAATTCCATTATAGGAAGTACAAATTGCCATTGTTATAGAAAGCAAGTGGAAGTAGATACCTAAATTTCTTGTTAGACCAAGCCTTCTCAGTGATTATAATAGAAACTTTGGATCAGATACTTTTCATTGATTGGTGGATAGAAGCCTTGGTCAAATAGTACTTTATACACAGCAATCTTTTTTTTGTGAGTTCTGCTATGAAATCTTTGGTTAACTAAATTCTCTTTGATTTATGTTCTACAGATGTGGAGGCACAATGGGCGCCATCCTCACCTGCCCTCTGGAAGTAATTAAGACAAGGCTGCAGTCCTCTGGGCTCGCCCTCCGCACAGTGTACTTTCCTCAGGTGCAGCTGGGCACCATCAACGGGGAAGGGGTGGTCCGACCAGCAGGATCTGTGTCTCCTGGGCTTTTCCAGGTTCTAAAGTAAGTAGAATTTAGCCGTCTTTGTTCCTTCTAATGTATTCATGTTTGGAGACATTCATTGCAAACTGTAGTAGAATTTCCTTAGGCAAAAAGAGGAATGGCGTTTGTGTTCCGGTTGTGCTTAGGTTTTTGTAGTGTTAACAACTGGAAGCAGAGCCTGAGGTTCTATTTATGGATTGATTGATTTACTCAATTTTCTATACAGTTCTCCCAGGGGAGCTCAGAATGGTTTACATGGATTTATTCAGGTATTCAAGCATTTTTCCCTGCCTGTCCCTGTGGGCTCACAATCTATCTAATATACCTGGGGCAATGGGGGACCAAGTGATTTGCCCATAGTCACAAGGAGCAGTATAGGTTTGACACCCACCCCTCAACCTCAGGGTACTGAGGCTTTAGCTCTAAATCCTGCACCACACTCTTGGATATATTATGGTAGAGCAGGGGTACCCACACTTTTTGGGCTTGCGAGCTACTTTTAAAATGACCAAGTCAAAATGATCTACCAACAATAAAATTTTTACAAAACACAAAGCACACTGTACGCATAGAAAATGTTAATTATCATTCCTATTCCAGGGTTTTTCAAAGAGGTCAAAGCAGATGACTCTATGCACTATCACCTCAGTAGCAACCATACAAAAATAGACAAATATACCCCCCTCCCTTTTTACTAAACCACGATAGCAGTTTTTAGCGCAGGGAGCTGCGCTGAATGCCCAGCGCTGCTCTCGACGCTCATAGGCTCCCTGCGCTAAAAACCTCTATTGCGGTTTAGTAAAAGGGGACCTTAGTGTAAAATATAGACAGCAGATATAAATTCAGACACATTTTGATCACTAAATTTAAAATAAAATAATTTTTCCTACCTTGTCTGGTGATTTCATGAGTCTCTGGTTGCACTTTCTTCTTCTGACTGTGCATCCAATCTTTCTTCCCTTCTTTTAGCCTGTATGCTTCCTCTCCTCCAGACCTCATTCCCTCCCCCAACTTTTCCTTCCTCTCTCCCTGCCCTTTCTTTCTCTCTGCCTCCCTTTCTTTTTTTTTTCTGTTTCTCTTCTTTCCTTCTGTCTCCCTGCCTGCCCTTTTTCTTTCTTTTTCCCTGCCCTCCCCCAAGCCACTGCCACTGCCATCGGGGACCAGGACCCAAACCACCACCAATAACAGGCCCGAAAGCCGCCGCCGTCCCAAGCTCTCCCTGCTTCGACCGACCAGCATCGCGATCGACCTATTGGGGGAAATGCTGCCGGGTCCTGCCTTTGCGGAAACAGAAAGTAGGCAGGACCCGGCAGCAAGAAGAGGAAATGCTTCACTAACCTGTCTCCCGCCTTAGCCCATAGCAAACGCTTGCTTCAGGGCTCTCAACATGTGCATGCTGGCTTCCCTTCTCCCCCCCCCCGGACATAACTTCCGGTTTCGGAGGGAAGAGAAGAAAAGCCGGCACGCACACATTAGAGCCTGTAGCATAAGTTCGCTACGGGCTGAAAGCTCCATGCCGGGTTTTTTAAAAAAATGTTCAGCAGCGGCGGCAGCAGCAGATGACAGCTGGGTGGACCGCCCAGCTAAAAGGCCCTAGGGAGAACACAGAGGAAGGCCGATCGGTCCGGTAGATCAGGACGGCAAAACGAGTCTAGCGATCGACTCACGTTGCCTTCCTGAGCTACCGCTCGATTGCGATCGACGTATTGGGCACCCCTGTGGTAGAGGATAGCATGGCAAACATTGTCTGACAGAGATGGCAAAACATAGTTAACAAAGCATGGTAAAAACATAACATGACAAAACATGGCATAGTGGGACATAGCATGGCAAGCAAAGCATGGCAAAACATAGCAAGACAAACATAATATTACAAATAATGGTTAACATAGTATGACACGATTTGGCAAAAATGGCAAGACAAGTGTGCATGATGCAACATAGCATGGAAGATATGGAGCGGCAAACATGTGGACAACATGGCATGAGAAATTGTAGCATGGCAGGCATAGTATGGCAAAACACAGTATGGTAAATATGGCGTATAGTAGGACAAAGAATGTGGAAGAAACATGGCATGGTCAGTCATAGGATGATGCACATAGCGTTTGAGACTTGAGATAATGATGGAAAGTGAAATCTAAAATAGCAGGTGTCGTGTGTGGAAATGGCAGTTGCTGGAAGCAAAAGGGTTGAAAGGTCAAGATAAAGACAAGATTTGTGTGTAGGTGGGGAGAGAGAGGGTGGAGTTAATGTTGGGCTGCATATGGAAACTTATAGGAAAAGGAAACATCTCATTTGGGCAGATAGATGGACCAATTTGTTGTGGTTTTATTTGTATGTAGCTCTAGGTGAGTTATATCTGGGTGCAGTATTTCCCTATCCTTGAAGGGCTTATAAGTGTACCTGAAGTGACTTCCCCTAGGAGCATCATTGGGATTTGAACACTGGCTTCCCTGCTTCTACTGCTTTAATCACCAGACTATCTTTCCATTTTGGTCTTTATTTGCTATCTTGGATTTTCTGAGCTCCTCAGCACCTTGCTTAGCAATCTGATTAAGTCTTATTCTGTCTCCCTTTGGATAAATTTGGACTGTTATAGACTGTGCAAGAGCCTGAGACCACAAAAGGGCATTATTGATCTGTTTTGTCTGAGGGGCAAGAAATGATTAGGAATTTTGCTTTGAGTAGTGCAGCACATAAATGTACAAGCAGACATTTTGTTAATTAGTTTGGAGAGAAGGATAAATACTACTCCACCAGAAAGAGCAAGCTGGCTTTGGATCCTTGGGTTTTGATACGGAAGTCACCATTAGGTTGAGTTTTGAGGCTCATTTGCATAGAACTTCTTATTTGCTTTATTTGATTCTGTGTTTAAAACCATGGAAGGAAAAAAAACTATGGCCTAGAGCACTAAGAGAATCAGTAAGGAGGTATTTATTACAATCTCTCTCTGATTTAGAGCTGAACATAAACCATTGATAATGTCCTAAACATAGACAAACACAATGAATTTAGTAGCTATTTTCCCATTGCACCCCCAATGCCTCCTCTTCAGCACCTGGGTTGTATTTTCCTTTAATGTTTGCTCTATCCAATTTGGTGGCAAACCAGTGCTAAGTCTAGTGTTGAGATTATGGTGCCCACATATCTTCAAAATTGCCCAGTTTGTCATTTCTGAATCTTGTCAATTTCTTCATCAAATGTACCTTATTCATTTTCAGCACCCAGTGGTCCAGCCTGGGCAGCTGTGTGTCCTTCCACCTAGGTGCTATTTCATCTAGCTGCAGTTATCACAGTTTTATCAATTTGCCCACCCCAGCAAAATAATTTAAGCTTCAGTTCAGTTTTCTTATCCACCATCTCCTGCAAAGTCCCTGCACTTTACACCAGTAGCATAGGTCTTAGCCATTTCCACCACAGAGGATAAAAGTCCCCTACTTGTTTCCATCCCTTCCTGCACATGCATAGAAATTCTCTTCAGCTGAATGGGCATCAGCTACAATCGACAAAGTCCTTTATACCCTTCTTCTTTGATTATACTGAATATCATTGTCTGGCTTAGTCCTTAAATATCTTGTCCCTTTGCCTCGTATCCAAGACTTTGCTAAGGTCCTACTCCCATCTTTCTATATGTTTGGCTGACTTCTCTTGATCCCTCAGCATCCTCAGATTGGTATTGATAAAGATAATATTACTCGGCAGTGTTCTTCCAATCCATGCCCAGGAAAAAACCACGAGTTCTCCTGGGGTGCTATGATTTTTCTCTATATCCCCAGTCCTTGAGGTCTCAGTTATAGACTTGGGCTCAGCAGTCCTATGTAGATAGGCTTAAAGGAAAAAAAAATAGTTTTTTTAAAAAATTGCATGTTGAAGCCCCAGACCTCATGTGTCCAAGGAGTTCATGATTTCATGCTTTTTGGAACTGTCTGAAAATTTAAAAAATTTTGGCATCAGGTGGTGCTTTACTTGGGACACCTAATTCCTTTTTACACTAGTGGCCATGATTTTGGATAATTGAGGATTTTTTATTTCCGTAATCGTAATCACTGTCTTTTTATAAGAAAATCTGGGATTTTGGGTAAAAAGGCTATCTTTTAGTGTATGAGTCAGTGAAGGGGCTGCCTCTTTCTGGGCGTTGCATAATCACCTTCATGCACTCATGCTGTGGCATCAAAGACGGGCCAAATTGCCATATAGGAGGGAAACAGTTATTTTTTCAAGGTTTGGGGAGAGTACATTCAATCGCTATCTCATAAATGTAGATGTCTTGTTCTTAATTCATTTTGATTGATGCTGTCCTTTGAGGTAGAGGTTCTTATGCTTCACATGAACACAGTTCTGGTGGGGAGGCTTTTAGTTCCTCCTCTTTTTTGGGGGAGGAGGGAGTTAAGGTAGACCCAGAAGCGCAGTCTTGTAGTCTGTCTGACTTTGATATCAAGGGTGAATAGCTTCCTAGGACAAGGACAAAAAACTGTGGGGAAGGAAATGTTCAAGGTGCAGGCTTTATTAAAATCACAGTTTAATAATCCATATAAAAATATATCAAGGACCCAAACCGTTGGGAGCTATGGACCCAACATGGTTTGTGTTTCGACGATGCTGTCTTCATCAGGGGTCCCTAAAGGTCCTGATAAAGAATCTCGTGGATTAAGAACTAAAAACAATCTTAGACGTTATTCTGTGCGGATGAGAAGTTCTCAGTATATATATAATTGATCGTTTGTTCAATCCTGCAGAGGTGAGATTAACCCGATATTTGATAATCACATTTAGGTATGTGGGTTGGGTGAGGGTTGTTCTTTATGTTGGAGATCACACTATTGCTATTACTGAACCAAATATTGTCTACAAATGTATGTTTTGGCTTTATATATTATGTGTGTGTGTTTGTTTTTTGGGGTTTAAAAAAAATACTTTTTGGCTTCTCTGAGGATGTGATCATAATAAAAATCATTAAACCTTAAAGCCCCAGACCTCTAAGATTTTTGTGATTACTTGCTCTCTTGTGTTTTGCATGCCGTTTTTACCATTCCATGCCGAGAAATGCCTAGTTAGGTCACTTCCTTTGGTCTAAAGGAGCAATGACTTGCCCCACTGTCTTTCTCTGTACCTGGTTATATTGTAACCAGTATTTGAACTGCAAATTGCTGTCTTCCAAGAAAAGCTGGTTATGGTTAATCATAAAAGAACACAGTGCAGGCCTGAACTTACTGCTGTTTTCATCTGCCTCTTTTTGTCTGAACTTTCCTCCACTACTTCTAGTGTGAAACAGTTTGTACAATTTCATCATTTTGGGGGTTTTGGTTTTCTTCTCCTAGGTCAATCTTGGAAAAGGAAGGACCAAGGTCACTGTTTCGAGGGTTGGGTCCAAACCTAGTTGGAGTTGCTCCATCAAGGTAAAGGTGCTTCAGTTAACTGTTTATTTCCAGACACTTACTGTAGCGTGAGTGTAGTTTGTGCAAGTCCTGTGTGACTTGAAATGATGTATCTGCTCACTGTTCTGGGCTTTAATCTCCCAGCACTCACATGCCGCTGCCTGGCCCTTTCAATTCATCCTCTTATATCTAGAATGTGTTGAATGGTTTGTTCAGAGGCCACCTAACGGATGTAGCGGTATATAAGAAATAAATTACATTACATTACATTACATTACATTACATTACATATTTCCAGACCCTGCTTTTTAAAGCTTTAGGCTCAATAATCTCGGTTTATATTCGAATATATATGGTAATTTTGGTAGTTATTTAGATTATTAGAAAGCTATGTGGTAAGAAATGCAATGGAAGGGGTGTCAAGTGTGACCTATCCAAAGGTGTGACTTGTCCAAAATGAAATAGAGGGGAATAGGAAGATGGCAAAAAAAATACCACTTGGGTAACAAATGATAATTTACAAGAAGTTACACTCGAGTGGCAGCTGGGATATATCCTTAGCAGTGAGAACAGGAGTAAGTGGGCGGACAAGTTGGTCTTTCTCTGTGAGCAGATTCCTTCAAGGTTTTCTCTTTTGCCACACCAGTGCATATTGAACTATCCTGTCAGTAAATTCTGAAACTGCAGCAGTTTAGTATTCTGAGATCCCTCTCTGAACCAGGCAGCAGTTAGCCACAAGTATTATCCCTTCCATGTCTCCCCGATGTGTGACAGAGCAGCTGGAAACTAATAAACAACAAGCTTACTGGGATGCAAAGGCAGAGCCTAGTATTAGGGGGTGGGCAAACAGGACAGTTGCCCTTGGCCCCTGTGAAATTGAAAGAGGGGCAGCCTGCAAGCAAGCTTTGGGGCCCCATCATGCCTAGCATTGGCCCTGTGCATAGTGCAGGTATCACTAATAGAAAGAGGGAAGTTATCTTGTCTCTCTCTGGCTCTGGTGAGTATTGTATGCAATTTAAAGACCACATCTTCAAAAATCATTAATATGGTACAAGTAGTTGAGAGAGGGCTATCAAAATAGTGTATAGCCTGCACTATGGCCACACATAAAAGAAACCTAAGGCCCTAAAAATGCTTTAGAAGAAATAGAAAAAAATGGAATTAGGGTGCAAATATTTAAATATCTAGAGCAGTGGTTCCCAACCGTGTCCTGGAGGACCACCAAGCCAATCAGATTTTCAGGCTAGCCCTAATGAATATGCATGAGAGAGATTTGCATATAATGGAAATGAGAGGCATGCAAATCTGCTCCATGCATATTCATTAGGGCTATCCTGAAAACCTAATTGGCCTGGTGGTCCTCCAGGACAGGGTTGGGAACCACTGATCTAGAAGATTTAATAACTTACCAGCAAAGCATTTTCCTTAGATTTAAAAAAAAAACCAAGGAAGCAACATATGTAGCTGAAGAGAGTAGTGTTCAAAAGGAATATGAAAAAATGTTTTTTCTTTGAGAATTGTGGAACAGACTTTCTGATATGGAAGGTTCCTGGTTTCAAAACAGTGGCAGAATTAAAACATTTGAGACAAACACAAAGGAACCTTAGTAATACGCAGTGGGAGAAGATTGCATATTGAGTAAGATCTGTAGGTACTGATGCTAATACACAGTCTGTGTTGGACTTGGGGGGGGGGTTCTTTCTGCCAGCTCTGGATGGCAGCAGTGTTGCTTGCTGTGAATTTTAATGTTCCATTTACATTTAATTTGTCATCTTTTACACACAGGGCTATTTACTTTGCTTTCTATTCAAAAGCCAAGGAGCAGTTCAATGCTGTTTTTGCTCCCAACAGTAATGTGGTGCACATGTGCTCAGCTGGGACTGCAGGTAAGAGACTCCTGGCTGTTATGTTTTTCCATTAAAGAGAAAGGTATTGTTAAGCCACATGATATGTTTAGAGCCAAACAGCTTGTCAGTTTACTGTTTAGAGGAAGCTTTTCCCTGTTGCATCCAGGAACAAAGAGGGGGGTCTTGGATTTGATCTTCCATGTTTCTGTGGTACGACCAAAATGGTTTACATTTATTTTATATAACCACCAAAAAGATAAGCAACAACAGTCTAATCCAGAGATTAATCAACAGATAGTCTCCCAGTGACAAAATGATAATGGAGAAAAGAGCTCAGTATTTCCAGGGATAGTTGTCACCTGGAAAACTCTCTGATAGCTACAAAGCTGCCATAGGAAAATGCATCCCCGGTCTAGAAAAACTCCATATCTTATGTCAATTCTTCAAAATGAAAAAATGATTATGTACATTCATATATATTTTCTTATAAGAATAGGAAGCTAGCACTTATCTTGTAAAAACATTCTCTTCTCTGATAGATTATAATCTCAGCAGTAAATTGCTTAACTATTCTATCATACTTCCTTGGTATTCCCTCACCTCCACCTGGTCCTCCTTCATACTACCTGGCAAACATTTCTGGGGTGAACACTGTTCTGTGGAGCTCTCTATTTACCCTTGCTATCAAATGAAGTACATTTGGTTTCATGGCTCTCTCCTGGTGGTGGTGTTGATAATTAACCATGATGTACATGTAGACAGTGCAATTGATGTAACTAGTGACCTGAGCAGAAACTGCAAGTACCTTTCCAAGGAACAAGGAGTTCCTCAAACCGGATCTCTGCAGAGGCCTCTTAGCAAACTATTAAACTTGTTTTATAAACTCATTACAAATAGGCATTTCTTCAGTTGGGAAGATGAAGCCATTATTTCAAAAGTTCCTTGTGTTGGGAAAGTCCTGTTGAATCAGTGGTCTCAAACTCGCGGCCCGGGAGCCACATGCGGCCCGCCAGGTACTATTTTGAGGCCCTCGGTATGTTTATCACAATCACAAAAGTAAAATAAAACAGTTTCTTGATCATATGTCTCTTTAGCTATAAATTACAATATTACTATTAAGACTTAGCCAAAAGGAAAGATTTATAAACTATAAAGAGTTTTGCCTCATGCAAAATTGTCATTTCTTTAATAAGACATTAACTATTTTTTTCTGAGGCCCTCCAGTACCTACAAATCCAAAATGTGGCCCGGTAAAGGGTTTGAGTTTGAGACCACTGTGTTAAATGTTACATATCTAGTCTCCTACACTGGAGAAATTCCTGCAAGATGGGGAGAGATGTCTGCATGCACAGATACAGTCAACACTGTTAGGTACTAGTTTGCATCAGCCACACACAAAGGAAGAGTATATTCATGTGGGAACAGGAAATGTGGAGGGACAGTAGATAGAAAGGGAAAGAGGATGGGACTTGAAAACCACCTTTTTGTGGTTAAACATTCAAAGAGGAAGAGAATAGAGAGAACTCAGTGCTGTTATGCTAGATATTATTTCTACTCTTTTTAAACAAACAAGCATATTGCAAGACATTTTAAATTATCCCAACAATGTTTTGACAGCTTTAAATTCCTGATGTAACTAAATACATTGCAACTTTATGCTAAGCTATGCAGCCAAAAGGCTTCTTCATGCATCTTGTAAATGTTGAGTTAATTTTAAATTTCTTCAAACAATAACAAACTTTTATTTATATTGACTGGGGTAGCAGTACAACAAATAACATATAATTGGAAAAATTATGATAGGTTAAATTATAACTTCTGGTGGAATTCCGTATGCCATATATATAAAATGGAGCGTGCATTAGCAACACAGAGAGGTTACTTTGGTAAGTTTCAGAAGATCTGGGGACCATTAGCAGACTTCTGTAATGAATGATATTATTTTCCCATAATAAATTATTTGTTAGGAGGGGAGGTGGGTGGGTATTATTTTATTTTATTTATCTCATAATATATATGTATTTGTCAATATTTTTATTATAATTGTTATTTGTATTGGGAGGGAAGGGAGGGTTTAAAATTTTAGTAACAATTGTTATACATATTATGTAATACATACATTTTCAGTTACTATTGTATTTACAGTGGTACATGAAAGAAAATCAAGTGTATATTTTATGAGATCGTTTAAATTTCTATGATACACTTGTAGTATGAAAAATGAATAAAAAATTTTAAAAAAAATCAGCTGAATCCATGTCATTATATTATTTGACTGGCATTCAACTCCTATGTCTGGAATTGCACTCCTTTCGTTATCTATGCAAAATTGTATTTCTGAGAAGCATCTCCTCGAGAAACTCCTCTTTGTGCCATTCTTACTGGTAACTGAGAGATCCAGACACTGAGTGTTAAAATTTAGTTAATATTTGGGTATATCCTGGCTTAAGAGTGCATTTCATTTATGCCATTTGGAAACACTATGGGCTCCTTTTATTAAGGTGCGCTAGCATTTTTAATGCACGCAAGAAATTACCATGCACTACGCTTCTAGAACTAATGCCAGCTCAATGCTGGCATTAAGGTTTAGCGTGCGGGGCATTGTAGAGTGCGCTATTCCGTGTGTTAAAGCCCTAGCGAACCTTAGTAAAAGGAGCCCTATGAGTCTGAAACGATTGTATGAAAAAGCAGGGAGAATGCTCAGAAGTTCATTTCAAATGAGCCATGACAGCTGTAGTTGGTATCTGAGAAGTATTATTGCTGACAGGCTCACCAAACTCCAAAGCTTTTTCTTTGACTTCTGTAACCTGGCACTACCCAACCTTGAACGGAGAAACTTTAACTAGGATTTCAGCAGAACGAGATTTAGGAGTAATCATCAGTGCAGACATGAAAACTGCCAATCAAGTGGAGAAGGCTTCATCTAAGGCAAGGCAGATCTTGGGTTGTATCAATAGAAGTTTCGTCAGCCGAAAGCCTAAAGTCATAATGCCGTTGTACAGGGCCATGGTGAGACCTCATCTGGAGTACTGTGTGCAATTCTGGAGGCCACATTACAGTAAAGATGTGCGCAGAATTGAATCGTTTCAGCGGACGGCCACCAGGATGATCTCGGGGCTCAAGGGTCTCTCGTACGAAGAGAGACTGAACAAATTGCAGCTCTACACTCTCAAGGAACGTAGGGAGAGGGGAGACATGATCGAAACATTTAAGTACCTCACGGGACATGTCGAAGTGGAAGATGATATTTTCTTTCTCAAGGGACCCTCGGCCACAAGAGGGCACCCGCTCAAACTCAGGGGCGGAAAATTTCATGGCGACACCAGAAAGTATTTCTTCACAGAGAGAGTGGTTGATCATTGGAACAAGCTTCCAGTGCAGGTGATCGAGGCAGACAGCGTGCCAGACTTTAAGAATAAATGGGATACCCATATGGGATCCCTACGAGGGTCAAAATAAGGAAATTGGGTCATTAGGGCATAGACAGGGGGTGGGTAAGCAGAATGGGCAGACTTGATGGGCTGTAGCCCTTTTCTGCCGTCATCTTTTATGTTTCTATTTAATGCCGTCGATTTGAAGCAGCCATTTCTTCATGACCACATTAATCTGCCAAGTTCCTTACAATAAATAACTCCTACTTCAGAAACTCCTGTCTAGGATTGAGGGCAGCAAATCCTCTAGATGACTCCATGAAGTATAGGGCCTAGTCTGCTAAAGTTAGTGCACAGGAACATTTCTGTTTATTCATTATGATTTATTTACTGCCTTTTTAATGGAATTCACTTGAGGCAGTGTACAGCAAGAATAAGTCAAACCATACACAATAGACAATTACAGCAATAAAAACAATTCAAATGACAGTGTAATTAGTGTATTCTAATGATTAGACACCTTGGACACCTTTTAATTACATAGGACTATATTTAATGTGGGGATGGGGAGGTATGTTATGTGATTTAATGGGTTTATTCCTGATGAATGGGATGGGTGGGGGAGGGGTCTTTTTTATATGCATTTGACAATAATTGTTAGAATGTCAAGTGATTTGTACGAATTATTTGATTGAATTTTGTACACTTGTTGCAAGAGTTAAAACTGAATAAAGAATTAAAAAAAAAAAAGTATATTATGTCATATCTTGTATTGTTAACACCATATGTAATAAAAACATTTTGGCACCCTTTATGAAGCCACATTAGGCTTTTTTATTGCCGGTCACAGCGGTATTGGCGTCAGAGCTTTTACTGCCGTAGCCGGTAATAAAAAAGCCTAACGCAGCTTCATAAAAGGGGTGGGGCGTTAATAGCTAGCATAAGAATGTAAGCAGATGTGGAACGTATAGATGGACAAAATGGAGTTAGAAAATGAGGGGACTAATTTTAAAGAAAGTTGCACATGATTTAGAGTGTAATTTATAAATCGTCTTTGTCTCTTGTAGCATTCATTACAAACTCCTTGATGAATCCCATATGGATGGTAAAAACTCGAATGCAACTGGAACGAAGGTAAAACCTCTAAGCTAAAAACAGCCTATACTGTATATACTTGAATATAAATTGAGATTCTGGGGTCAAAAAATGGCCCCAAAATAGGGTCTGGTTTATATTTGAGTCTACACTTGAGTAAGTTTCAAGTTTATTATAGATTTGATTAATCGCTTATTCAAAATTCTAAGCAATGTACAAAACAGTAAAATTACAAATTTCTGGGGGAAACAAACCAAATAAATACAACTAACCTGACAGAACATATAATACAAAAGGAAAAAATGGGGAAAGAAATACAAATTATTGATAGTAAATAAGCCGAGTAAGGGAAAAAACAAGAGGGGGCAGAGCAGTGGGCTTCAAAAAAGTTAGGAAATAAGATTCAATTGAGGCTCCTAATCTAGCTTTCTAGCTGTTAAATGCATCTTTAAAAAGAAAGCATTTTAACTTGCTCTTGACTCTGTCTAAATTGTGTTCTTCCCGTACGTAAATAGGGAGGGAATTCCATATTTGGGGGGCTGTGACAGAAAAGATGAATTGCCGCCGTGTATTAATGTTTTTGAGTGAGGGAACTATTAACAGATGTTGGTTGTTAGACCTGAGTAATCTTGTAGAAGTATGGGGAATCAATAATCTATGAATGAAGGCGGGAGATTTATAAAGAAGAGATTTGAGAGTCAGCAGACTTAATTTATAAGTTATGCGGTGAGCAACTGGGAGCAATGCGCTTTCTTAAGGAGAGGTGTCACATAGTCGAATTTCTTAGCTTTCATTATGAGTTTAATTTTCTAACTACTGTAGTTTAAAAAAAATATATCAAAATTTAAACCTACTGGGGGTCTGGGGAATGGACTCGAGGGGCAAGGGCAGGTCATGCAGGCAGGCAGCTGATTCCTTCCGGCAGCCATGGCGGTAGTTCTCTATGCTGTTTGCCAGCTGCCGGGAGGAATTAGCTGCCTGTCTACATGACCTGCCCTTGCCCCTCGACTCCATTCCCCAGAGCCCCAGGTAGGTGGTGTTGGAAGAAGCAAATGATAAAAGGTGATGGGGAGAGATCTTGGATGGAGGTGTGGAGGGAGAGAGAGATGAGTTGTTGGAGGGGAGAGGATATGCTGGATGGAAGGGGCCAGACAGTAAATACTGGTTAGAAGAGTGAAAATAAAGGGAGAAAGAGAGAGAAGATGATGGAAGGGGGGAGAGAGGGAAGAGTTAGCAAAAAACCTGGATATTAATAGGATGAGGGAGATGGAAAGCTGTAAACAGCAGCAGATAGAGATGCAGAAAACTAAATGGAGGAAAACTGAAAGGAAAAGGTTAAAGTCAGAGCTGAATGTAGGAGAGGAAGTGAAGACAGGAATGAGAGAAGAGGCAGATAGACTGCAGAACCTGGAAAGAAAATTAAGAAAAGACAGAAGAAAGCAGTAACTGGGATAAACATGACAAAAATGGCCAAACAACAAAGGTAGAAAAAAATAATTTTATTTTTAATTTCATGAACAGAAAATGCAGTTTTACTGTAAATTTGCACTGCTTTCTTTTTATATTCCAAAGTGTAGAGTGCTGTTTTTCTGGTGTTGAATGCATATCTTACCAAACGTGAGGTTTAATTATGATTTTTGATTACATTTATTTAAGTTTGTGGTTGCTTTTGTAGTTTTGTTTTCCTATGTAGGGGCCTTGTGATAAATGTATCACAGATATTTGTATTATGTTTACTGACTTACGAGATAGCTGATGGGGAGGGAGAGTGAACAGTCTTTATAGATTGGCTCACCATGAAAACCCAAATTTCTAATCTCAGTTTATTTTTGAGTCAACCTCTTTTCTCCCTTTTTGGAGGGGTAAAGGGATACCTTGGTTTATATTTGAGTATATACGGTAATAGGAATTATTAGAAAAGCAATGGAAAACAAAAATGAGAATATTTATAATGCCTTTGTATTGCTCCATGGTACAACTGCACCTCAAATACTGTGTGCCATTCTGGTCACCGCATCTCAAAAAAGATATAGTGGAATTAGAAAAAGTTACATAGAGATGAGTGATGAAAATGATAAAGGGGATGGGATGATTCCCTATGAGGAAAGGCTAAAGCGACTAGGGTTCTTCAGCTTGGAGATATGATAGAGGTCTATAAAATACTGAGTGGAGTGGAACAGATAGGGAGCATGCAACTACTAAGTAGTAAATTTTAAACAAATTGAAGAAAATATTGCTTCACTCAATGTGTTGAACTCTGGAATTTGTTGCAGAGAATGTGATAAAAGCATCTTTCTTTTGACTCTTCTTCCCCCCCACCAAACTCCATGTATTTGGACAGTGTGCCTCCTTCCTCATAGCTGTGAACAGCTGATCTTACTTTTATTGCCATGAATCTGGAATTTGAGTCTGTGGCAGTATGATTAAACAAAATAAAAGTAAGATCAGCTATTTGCAGGAGTAGCTAGCTGATTGTAGCTGAGGGGAGAGAGAAGTACAGGCAACTGGAAACATTGCTGTGCTATGTCTTTCTTCACCCCCCTCTCCCACAATGCTTAAAGGAACAGCCAATTGGGTCACGGTCTAACAATAAATACTGGACTTGACTGAGCTTTGACTGCCACCTCCAGAGGCTGCCAAACAACAATCTGATCTTTAGACAGAGGACTGCCATTCTGAGCGTCCCAAAGCAGGCCAGTCCCCACTCCCATTCCCAACTAGTCAGCTGCAGTCAGTTACTCACCCCCTGTTTCAGCCAGAGACCTCCCTAGACTGGCTAATTATACCTCACCTTCTGGCTGCTGCTGCCAAAACAGCTGTTTTCTTTAGCCTTTGAGAGTACCATAGGCGTTTGGATACCATGCTGTTCAACTCACTGAGTTGTACAAAGCTAGGCTGAAGAAAGCAAGCATCAGTTACAGTGTATGTTGCTCTGGGACTTGACAAATATAGGTTACCATGGCTACATTTCTAGGTACCATACTGATCTGGCGCCCAGGATGTGTTGAACTCTGACTTAATGGATGGTTCTTTCCAAAGATGGGATCACTTCTGTGAAAATTCAGTGATTGGATCCAAACAAGAGAAATGTGAAATAAGGGCCTGGCACTGAAATGACCTTAGTCCAACAATATGATCAAAGTTCAAAATCTTTTTTTTTTTTAATTTTATTTATTAATTTTTCATTCTTACAGCAATTGAATCAAACATAATATAATTAATAATTACATGACATTTGTAACTACAATCAATACATCATATCATATGTTAAATCCCTCCCCTTTTTCCCAATTTCTATTTCCAAAAAAGTATACAAATCCCAACCCATCCCTATATACCTACTGCCAATGTGCTAGGAAATCAAAATCATTAGAAAATTCATGCATAAGTATAGTTTTTATTTCCTTCTGGTGATGGTTTCTTTCTTCCATTCATGTTATTGTAACATAGTACAGTAGACTTTCAGTTATCCGGCACCCATGGGGATTGGTAGATGCTGGATAACTGTAGTTTCTAATTACTTGAGAGTTATTCTAAAAATAGTTTTCTCTCCCCACCTCACTCTCTGTCTCTATAATCCCCCATCCCCACTTGTAGGCCCAGCATCTATTCCTCCCTTCTCACCCTCCTTTCTGATCCGGGTCACTTTATCTCCCCGCCCCCTCTACTTATGGGTCCAGCATCCATCCATCTCCCCTCCTTTCACCCAGCTGGACCCTCCTCCCACACACACTTTACTTATTTATTTAATTTGTTTTCTAGCCCTTTGTCCCCAAAGAGCTCCAAATGGGTTACAGGTTTAACATACATAGTTTATGATACAAGTTTTTATCCTAACTTGATTCATGCTAGGGGCTAATGTTAATATACAGTTTACTGGTTATAAATTGCTATGGTTGTTCTTACAATGCAAGCTTTCCAGTACAAGTTATATCTAATTTGACACACAGAAAGTTATCCTTATGTGCATGTACTGGTTCTGGTACCAATATACATCTTTTTGTAGTCTATCGGTCAAGGGTAGGGGTTTAGGTGAAGAGGTATGCTTTTCTTTTCTAAATCTGAGGAGTCCTTCAAGTGATCTGATCTGCAGGGGCAGTCGATTCCAGTGACTCAGTATGAAGTGGGAGTAGGACCGTCACTTTGCGGTTTGCAGTTGAAGGGCACTTCTGGTCCACCTCCCTATCCCCCCGGTCTGCCTTCCTTCCCTCCACACAGATGTGGCCTCCTGAACCCCCCCCTCACTTACCTGAAGCAGCAGCCAATCAGCAGAGGCAGTGCTGTAAACAGGCTGCTCAAAGCCAGCCCTGGCAGGGCATTTCCTCTGCTGCTTCAGAAATGACGTGGCAGAGGAAAGGCCCTTCCAAGGCTGGCTGCAAGCAGCCTGTTTACAGCACTGTCTCTGCTGACTGGCAGCCGTTGCTGCTTTTGTTAAGTGAGGGGGGGGTTTGGCAGGTTAAGACCTCTGCCAATTCTGCTTTGGGGCTGGAGAGAAGGACTGGGGGGGGGGGGAGTTAGCGGGTCAGAACTGCTGCCGTTGCTACTTCGGGGCTGGAGAGAAGATGGGATGGCAGATCAGTGCCGCTGCTGCTTCAGGGGCTGGAGGGAGGACAATTTTTTTTCCCAGCAATTTTTTTTTGCTGGTTGGGCAAGAGTGCCGGTTAATCGGGATTCTACTGTAACAGTAAATAACAGCAGATAAAAGACCTGAACAGTCCATCCAGTCTGTCATGTAATTGCATGCATTACAGTTTCATGATTAAATTAAATGTCTTTTTTCTTTGTCATTTCTGGGCCATAGACCTTAGAAGGCCACCCAGTACTGTTCTTAGGTTCCAACTGCTGGAGTTGCCGATGAAACTTACTCCAGCCTGTCAAAATCATCTACTTTGTGGGATTCAGACCGTGAAAGCTTGCTTATTCATATTCTAATTAGAGAGCCTCTGTGTTCATCTCATGCTTTTTTGAATTCCATCACCATTTTCCTCTCTATCACCTCCCTCGGGAGGGCATTCCAGACATCCACCACTCTTTCCGGGAAAAAGAATTTCCTAATTTTATTCTTAAATCTACCACCCCTCAACCTCAATTTATGTCCTCTAGTTTTACCAATTTCTCTAATCTGGAAAAGATTTGGTCCTATATTAGTACCGTTCAAATATTGAAATGGCTGTATCATATCACCCCTATCCCTCCTCTCCTCCAGAGTATACATGTTGAGGTCTTCTAGTCTTTTCTTGTACTTCCTTTGGCACAAACTCTCTACCATTTTTGTCACTTTCTTCTGGACTGCTTCAAATCTTCTTATATCCTTGGCCAGATACGGTCTCCAAAACTGAACATAGTACTCCAAAATGAGCCTCACCAATGACCAGTACCTCCTTTCTTCTGGTAGTTACGCCTCTCTCTATACAGCCTAGTACACTGCTTTGTCACATTCAGATACTATCACCCCAAGGTCCCTCTCTGTGTATATCAGCCTCTGGTCTCCCAGCACATACATCCCCCTCAGGTTTCTACTCCTCAAATGCATCACTCTGCACTTCTTTGCATTGAATTTTACTTGCTAGACATTAGACCATTCTTCCAATTTTTGTAGATCCTTTTTCATGATTTCCACACTCTCCGAGCTGTCCACTCTGTACCAATCTTGGTATTCTCTGCAAAAAGGCAAAACTTTTCTTCTAACCCTTTGGCAATATCACTCACAAACATAAGAATATAAGAATAGCCTTACTGGGTCAGACCAATGGTCCATCAAGCCCAGCAGCCCGTTCTCACGGTGGCCAATCCAGGTCCCTAGTACCTGGTCAAAACCCAAGCAGTAGCAACATTCCATGCTGCCAATCCAGTGCAAGCAGTGGCTTCCCCCATGTCTTTTTCTCAATAACATCACCGATCCTTGAGGCACTCCACTACTTACCATTCCTTTCTCCGAGCAAATTCCATTAACCACCACCTTCTGACATCTGTCCATCAACCAGTTTCTAATCCTGTTCACCACTTTTGGTCTTAACTTCAGTCAATCAAGTTTGCTGAAATCTAAGTAAATTATATCTAGTGTACTTCCTCAATCTAATGCTCTGGTCACCCAGTAAAATAATTTATTGGGCAAGGAATATTGTATTATTTGAAACAGGAAAAGATGGCAGATAACGACCACCAAGCTTATTAATTTGCCTATTCAGGAGTAATTTTAGAAGACATCAAGTTTCAAGTTTCAAGTTTATTAAAATATTTGATTGAACGCTTTTCAGGATACAAAGCGTTTTACAAAGAAATAAAATTGGATATATTAAAATTACAAATACATCGTAAATAAAAATTGTTACTTAAAAAATTAAAAAACGAACTGGGGTAACAAACACATGGAACAGTAGGAAAGGAGGGAAAAGAAAAAATACAATAAAAAAATAAAAAAAACAAGATGAGTTAATCAGGTTGGGTTAGAACATAAGGATAATGTGAGAAAAGGATTTACAATCTTGAAATCTAAGAGAAAAGGATTTACAATCTTGAAAATCAAAGAGGGAAAAAAAAAAAAAAAAGGGGTATATACTCAGAGTTTAATACAAAACGATAAAATTAGGAATGAACCGAAAAATAAACTTTTAGTTAAAGGCTTCTTTAAAAAGAAAACACTTTACAGGTAGAAATAGCCTTTTAAAAATAGCCTAAACTTAAGAATATACAATCTGTGTATGCATAGTTTGTCCAAACTAGTTGGAGTCATTCTTGGAAATGGGTTTACATTTAGGCACATATAGGTAGGTGTAAGTTTGTATGTGTGTGTATTTCCCATATGATAATTTTAAAATGGAAAGTGAGCACCTGTTTTGTTGTAACATGTACATAGCTGGTATTATAAAATGACCACCTTTAAGATATGGAAAGAACAGGCTGTAGTTTGCAGTTCACCATGTATGTATGTGCTGTTCTGACTAACAGGACAAGGCGTTACAAAGCAGAGTGCCTGACTGTAGCACTTTACAGTGGATTCTGCGATTCTCAGTAATATATACCTCTCTTGTTTTGTAGAGTGAAAGATTCCAAGCAGAAGAATGCCCTGCAGTGTGCTAGATATGTGTATCGAACAGAAGGAATGCGTGGATTTTACAGGGGCTTAACTGCATCCTACGCTGGCATTTCAGAGACTATTATTTGCTTTGTCATTTACGAGGCTTTAAAAAAATACCTGAAAGATGGACAGTTGCCTTCCTCGCCTTCAGCTGGCTGTGAGAAAGGTCCCACAAACATTTTGGGGCTGATGTTTGCAGCAGCATTCTCGAAAGGCTGCGCCTCCTGCATTGCTTACCCACATGGTAAGTGCTGTCATTATTTCATCCTTTTGAAGAAGAGCAAGGCCTGTGTCATACTTCCAGCTAATGCCTGTATTACTAGGTGAATGTTTATAAAAGATCAATCGTCCATGAGCAAATAACTCAAATGGAGAGTGGGGTGGTGGCAGATGACTTGTAAGGGTTGGGATAGGTCTGTAGCATCCAACCGAGGGTTTGTTCAAAAGAGGACGAAATAGAAGGATGAATTCTTCAAGTGTCTTTATTGGCATATATCTACTGTTTATGTTTATAATCTTGTTTCCTTTATGTATACATTTGTAATGTAATGTAATTTATTTCTTATATACCGCTACATCCGTTAGGTTCTAAGCGGTTTACAGAAAATATACATTAAGATTAGAAATAAGAAAGGTACTTGAAAAATTCCCTTACTGTCCCGAAGGCTCACAATCTAACTAAAGTACCTGGAGGGTAATAGAGAAGTGAAAAGTAGAGTTAGAGGAAAAATAAAAATAAAATAAACATTTTAACAAGACAGCATTGATCTAAATACTTTGGAAGGTAGAAGAGAGGAGAGAAAGGAATAGAAGCAGAAGGGGGAGCCGTTGAACAGTAGAATTCTGGAGAAATTTAAATGATAGAAATAGAACAAAACAAAGACAAAAGGCAAAACAATAGATAAGGTTAAAGATAAATCATAAGCTGGAAAGAAAAATAAAATAAAACTTTGTCTTCAATCCACGGTTTCAGCGTCAGTGATGAAGTGGAGCAAGTAAGTTTAGGAGGAGCGATTGACGTTTCCAGAAAGGGCTTCTTCAGGGAAGAGACTTGGCAGACAGTCCCAGCATGTGTGCACTCATTAATTGTTTTTATGCATATGTTTTGTAGAAATTGATTTAATGTCCCCTGATGTAGACTTGTGTGAGCCGAAACACAGACCATGTCGGGTCTAATTGATACATGCCAATAAAGACTCTCTAGTTCTCTTTTGAACAAAGGTTAGATGCTACAGGTCTATCCTTATTCTTTCTGATTTTACTTTACATTTGTGGGGATGGCCTCCTGTTTTTGGCTGCTTTGTTTCTTCAGATGATTCTAGGGCCCATTTTCTCTTCCGGTTGCAATATTGCAGAATCTATAATATCTCTCATTTTATCCTGGTATCTCTAGTAAACATATGTTCTTTTTTATTTTATTTATGCAAGTTTTCAAAATAAACATTGACCATTCTCAGAAACAGTTGCATTCTTACATTGTCACCCTCACTGTCCCCATAGAAACTTCAACAACATAAACAGGGAGGGATGAGAGGTGCAGAGACCTGCGAGGGGTTGGGGGGAAGAGAGATTTTAGACCAGTGGAAGGGGAGGGAAGGAGAGAGAGAAGCCAGACCAGGGAATGGAAGGAGGGGAGAGAGATGCCAGACTGGGGGAAGGAGGGATGGAAGGAGAAAGATGTCAGACCATGGAAAAGGGGAGGGAAGGGGAGAGAGATGCCAGAACATGGAAGAGGAGAAAAATAGGAAGGGAAGATATGGAAAAGTAGATTTTGAGAAGAAAACAGAAAAATGTTGAATGTTAATACCAAAAATGGATGCAGGGCAGAAATGAAGGAGAGAAAAACAGTCAATGGATAAGAAGGCCTTGGAAACACAGATAAGAGCACAGTAAGAAGAAAGTGCAACCAGAGACTGGGAAAGGATGATTAGAAAAATAAAATCACCAGACAAGAAAGTTAGGGAAAATGATTTTATTTTCAATTTAATGATCGAAATGTGTCAGTTTTGAGAATTTGTTTATTTTTCTGTAGCAGTTACTGAAGTGACATAGCATATTTTAAAGTCATCTGCCTTGACCTCTTTGTAAAAAAACAGAATATAAATGATAATAAACATTTTCTCTGTGTAGAGCATGCTTTGTGTAGTTTAATTTTGTGGTTACCATTATGTATTGTTAATAAGATTATATTGTGTGTATATGATAAATTAATGGAAAAAATTGCATTACTATTAGTACTATTATTATTGGGGTGGGGTCTGGGGTGGAGCTTGGGTGGGAGTACTCGGTTGATATTTGTTAGACTTAGTGGGTACTTGGCTTGAAGAAGTTGAGAAACACTGCACTAGAGCACCAATATACCAACCACTCTGACAGATTCAGGCCTGAGCAGTATATCAAATCCTTTAATAAACTTGAAATGTGAACTATTGGGAAACTGGAACAAAGTAGGTTGTTAAGGATTCTTACACAAACACAGGTGGCCTGCAAGTTCAGAAGCTCAAAGAAGAGCAACCAAGATGATAAAGGGGATGGAACTCCTCTCGTATGAGGAAAGACTAAATTGGTTAGGGCTCTTCAGCTTGGAAAAGAGACGGCTGAGGGGAGATATGATTGAAGTCTACAAAATCCTGAGTAGAGTAGAAGGTACAAGTGGATCGATTTTTCACTCCGTCAAAAGTTACATAGACTAGAGGACACTCAATGAAGTTACAGGAAAATACTTTTAAAACCAATAGGAGGAAATTTTTTTCCACTCAGAATATAAGCTCTGGAAAGCGTTGCCAGAGGATGTGGTAAGAGCGGATAGCGTAGCTGGTTTTAAGAAAGATTTGGACAAGTTCCTGGAGGAAAAGTCCATAGTCTGTTATTGAGAAAGACATGGGGGAAGCCACTGCTTGTCCTGTATCGGTAGCATGAAATGTTGCTACTCCTTGGGTTTTGGCCAGGTATCAGTGATCTGGATTGGCCACCATGAGAACGTGCTACTGGGCTTGATGGACCATTTGTATGACCCAGTAAGGCTATTCTTATGTTCTTAAAAGAGTGTGGCATGGTGGCAGCAGGAGAAAATATTATGGGGTGCCATTTTCTTTGAAAAATCTGTTTGGAAGAGCAACTTCTCCCTCTGCTGCCCGCATAGCTCTGCCTCTGTGCACCACACAAGTCGGATGCTGCTGTTTTTCAGGATGGTGGCTCGGAGGCACGAGTGATTGGATATTGCTTTAGCCTTTTGACTGAAAAGGTGCACTTATGGGGTGGCAGGAGAGATATTGGGATGGATTCCACTTGGGCTCACAGGGTAATTTTAGTGGAGGAAGAAAGGGACCCTCAAACCACCCAGTATCTAGGAGGGAGGGGAATGGAAACCAGAAGACATTGGGCCTTTAGAGAAATTTTGCTGGGGGGTGTCTAAGGATTTCAGCTTCTTTTAATATCTGCCTTCTTGTCAGTGCATGAATTCACAGTCAGCAACAGAGCAAAAGGCTGCATTTTACTACAGTGATTTGTGCATTTTTTTCTGACAATGCAGGCTTTTTAATGCAGCAATATTTTGCATGCTTTTTGTGTACTGCATTTGAGAGCAAAGGTTTTTTTGTTCCGCTTTATGTTAGGCAACTGTGCACTGAGCTTTAGTGCATGGCTCTAACACAAGGTAACTGCAATGCTACCCTTGCCCCAAATTGTACAACATAACAGCTTTAGATGGCAATATCAATGTATAATAAATACAGCAACCACAGCATAGAAGATTAGGATTTTGAAAAGGGCATGCTGTAAAGTATTCTGTAAGTCAATATGAAAATGGCCATTTATCTTATAATGGTATTGCATGTATACATTCTCAGCAGTAATAGATGGGCACTCTACCACCTACCACTGCTTGCCCTGTGTTAGCATGGAGTGTTGCTGTTATTTGGGTTTCTGGAAGGTACGTGTGACCTGGATTGGCCACTGTAGAAATTGCTCCTTGATATTCTGCCCCTAATCTAATGCATGGGTCAAAGCGGTTTACATAAATAAAAAAAGAAGGAAATATCCAAGAAAAGAACTCCAATAAAAAAAACCCAGCAAAGCACACAGTCACACTAAGAGAGGTCATATTAAATTATAATTATTTTTTTTTTTAATTCTTTATTTATCATTTTAAGATTTTTAACAAAATCAAACATTTTGTACAGAAAGATTGTCAGATCATACACAAATAATAAGAAATAATTTCCATAATGCTGAAAATCTCTAATCTTACAATCTCAAGTCCTTAATGAAATGATCCAAGAAATATTATGAGTGAACGTTAAGGAAATCAATTAATAAATTCTATACAAGAAAAAGGTATCTAATGACTGGATTAAGGAGCTTATTCTATTAATCAAGTCCATTTGTTGTTACTATTATGTTGTTCCTTCTTTTTCCAAACGTTTCAGCGTCAAGAAAGCTGTAAGTTGAGCCGGTTCAAAAAACACATATTTATTATCTCGATACCTTATTATACATTTACATGGAAAACGTAAAAAGAAAATACCACCCAGCTGTGTAACTCCTGCTTTCATCAGAAGAAATTGACGCCTACGATTCTGAGTTTCTCTACTGACATCTGGAAACATTTGAATTTTCAAACCCAGAAATTCTTTATTCTTGTTCTTAAAAAACATTTTTAATATCCAATCCTTATCTGGCAACAACACCACAGATAGTAAAAGAGTTGCTGGTTTAGCTAAATCTTTATCTGATGTTTCCAGAATTGCTGTCAAATCTTGTTGAAGGTCTTGTGTTTCCTGTTTCTTATCCTCCGATTGCTGATCCCTTACTTTAATAGGCAAATAATATACTCGAGTGAGAGGAGGCAATGATTCCTCAGGAATATTAAGTATCTCAATAAAGTACCTTTTTATCATCTCCCTCGGGTTTATAGATGAGATTTTTGGAAAGTTCAGTAATCGCAGGTTATTAGTCCGACAATTATTTTCCATAGTTTCCAATTTTCTTCTAATAATTTGATTATCTTTTATTATTGTAGATTGAACTTGTTTAATCATTGTTACTTCATTTTCAATTTCTCCTACTTTTTCTTTAATGTTGGAAATTTCCTGTTTATTTTCCTCTATTGTTTGTTTTTGAATTTTTATGTTCTTTTCTCCTTCTTTAATTTGTTTAGTTAGTGAGTCTCCCAGTTTGGAAACCAAATCCCAAATTGAGTCAAGAGTCACTTCAGCTGGTTTTTCATGTTTAAAGGAAGTCTCATGTAAAGTTAAGAAAGGCTCACCTTGACTGCCTTCTGTCTGCTGGTCCGGGTTTTCTCCTCCCTCTGGTCTATCCACTGGAACTATCTCTGGGCTTAAAAAAGCCATAGAGACTTCTCCTTGCTGGCTCCCTGGTGTTACAGCCTCTCGGTCAGGGAGTTCTGCTGCTTCTGGCCCACTCCATTCGCGTGGGGAGCTCGCACTCAGCGGTGGGGGAGGTGGATTCCTCTGGTCGGGGCTCAGCATAGTATCCAGCCCTGGGACTTCCGGTTCAGCGTCACTCCACACCGCAGGGTCCAACGGGCGACTCCCCGACAAATTATAATTATAATAGGCGTAGAACTTATGAAACTTCTGATCTCCCAAGGCTGAAAATTAGAATCAGAAGTCAAAATGGAAAGTAAAAAAAGGAAGAATGGCCCTGAATATTATTTAAGATGAATTAAGGTTGAAAGCTTGCTCGTAAAAAAATGTCTTCAATAGAGACCTAAACTTAGGAAAGCTAGACTCCAGTTGGATTGAAAAGGAAAGGTCATTCCAAGATTTAAATACTAGAAAGAAAAATGCAGATTTTCTTGTAGACTCAAAATGAGCTTGCCGTGGAGCTGGAAGAACTAGTCGATTTGCATCAATAGATCTCAAAAGGCAAGAAGGAATATATCGAATAACTAAACAGCAAAGATACTATGGTTGACCTGAGTGCAGGAATGCGGAGCGCTGTATTTTGCAGTGTTTGTAAATATTTAAATTGGGCCGAAGTTATGCCAGCATAAATACTATAGAATTGCAGTAATCTATTTATTTATTTATATCATTTGAAACTTTACGCATAAGCAAATACACTTGTTTATAGTAAAACAGAACTAAGATTCATATTTGTTGCAGTAATCAGTTTTTGATATAACAAGAGCATGGATAAGGGTGTGGAGGGATTTAAAGTCAAGAAAGGATCTTACTGATAACAACTGGCATAAAGAGTAGAAACTTGAACGAATGGTAGCAGTGATTTCCTCTTGAAATAACTGAGAATCAAAAATGGCTCCTAAATAACGGAATGAGGAAACTGGCTATATTGGTCATTTAAATAGGATCAGAGTAATGGAAGGTGCAAGTAAAAGCTCCGTAACCCAGCAAGCCACTGTCTGGTTTGGATTTAGGACAAACCAATTATCGGAAAGCCATGATAAAATAGCATATAGACAGAAGTAAATCTGGTTAGAAAGGAGAACATGGATAAACCAGCAAAATATCATCATCATAGATAAAAATTTAACATTGAAGCTCTGGATCAAAATTGCTAATAGGCCGGTGAATATTGAAAAGTTAGATGGACCGTTGGTCTGACCCAGTATGGCTATTCTTATATTCAGTGTAGATATATATATATTTTTTAAAAAGTAATCCAGGTCTGGTTTACAACTAATCATTAGAATAAACTCAGAGTTTCAATATAAGCTCTCATTTTGCTGAAGGTTCACTATGTGGAAGGTGTCCTTGTGTGGTTTGCATGCTACAGTGTTGTAAGCCTTTAAAATCTTTGGACTTCTGCCCAGTACCCTGTACTAGTCATAGAAACTGAAACTGTTCTTTTTTTCTTGCAGAAGTGATCCGAACAAGACTGCGTGAGGAAGGTACCAAGTACAAGAAATTCTGTCAGACAGCACGGCTGGTAGCCTGTGAGGAAGGATACACTGCCTTCTATAGAGGACTCTTAGCCCAGCTTTTCAGACAGATACCAAACACTGCTATTGTGTTATCTACCTATGAGCTCATAGTATATTTGTTGGATGACCATGCAAAATGACAGAGGCAGTACATATTGCCCAACTACTGAGAGACTAGAGACTCTGGCAGCTCCTGGCTAGGAGGGGGCTTTTGACCTGCTGGACAATGCCTTCTGGTTGGCATCTTTCTCAAAGGTCTATCTTCAACGTTAGTAATGTTTTGGGGTTTTATTTTCAAAGTTACTGACACCTGTTTATTAAGCTGCTAGTAAATTAAATCATGCTGTTTAATGTTTGTATCTGTTGGGTTGTATGTGTGTTCAGTCTTAATTCCACCCATACCTTCGAATTGGTGATGTCTAACAGTTATGGGGGGGTTTTCTGAGGGGCTTATGGTGTAAATTCTATCCAAGCAGCCCCTATGTTGTAGTCTGCTCAGGGAAGGATGGGGCCCACCTTGAACTGCTTCTGTATTGTCTGAGATTGTTTCCCCTCCTCTAATTTAACTTCCTGTCAGTTGGTGATACTATTTTGGTTTTATTTTTTTCTTCTTAGTGGTGGATTAAGAAGAGAAATTGATATGTTTACAAGTTGTCGATTGATTCTGCAGGCATTTGCCCCAGTTTTATATCTGTGATCCCAAAGCTGTATAATGTAGACTTCTGCAAGCAAACAGACATCGCCCTCATACAAAATGAAAGTTACAGGCACAAACCAATTCTGCCAACAGCATATCCCTGGAGATATCTATATACTTTGATCTTTCTCCTCATAGGGACCTCACTCGTTCTCTCACTATTCCTGGGAACAGGATACTTAATTACCATATGAATTCTCTCTAAATGCATCTAGAACAGTGGTTCTTAAACCTGTCCTAGGGGACCCACAGCCAGTCGGGTTTTCAAGATATCCCTAATGAATATGCAGGAGGCAGATTTGCATGTCTGTCACCTCTATTATATACAAATCTTGTGGGACAGCTTTGGCTGCTGGAGAATGCAGACTCTGAGGTCGAGAGTCTGCTTCCAAGGGACAAACTTCTTTACAGTGTACCCACTTGGATAACCTGCACTAACAGTTCGGGAGCTCAGAAACCGATCCTTTGGGAACAAGGTTCACCCCAGGTTCATCCGCAGTGGGCTTGAGTACAGACTGGCAGTTTTTCAAGGATTGGGGTTGACTGCATTCTTATCCCCGTTTAGCGTACAATTGATCCACTAGGGGTTGAGGCCTCCAGCTGGTTCATTGAGCTTGAGAAGCAGTCCGGATTCCAGGCTTGTTGAGGCAGAGGTTCTCCCTGTAAGTTGTGTGCAGCTCCCAGCACACAGCATGGCACAGTGAGTTAATAGACTGACAGCCTGACAACCCAAATCGGGCAGAGGGGGGAATCTTTAAAATTGTATTTTCTTCAGTTCTGGGGATCTTGTGAGAAGGGATTGACTACCCAAGTGTTCAAGAATGATGTGCTTATTTACTAGAAAGAAAATTACTGAGGTAAGTACCAAATCTTCCTCTCTAGCTTTATCTAAGCTGTTACACTATAGAGATCCTTATCTTTAGAGTTACCATCGATATGTAGAAATATTGGAAGAGTGAAACAAACACTCAGCAGACAATGCAGCTGCTGCCCCTTTAGCCACTAATAATAGCATTGCCAGTATTTGCTCTTATTGTCCTTTCCGTCTCATTCCTTTCGTGTTGATTAGGGGGCCTAAGAGGTACCAAGCATGTCTCTTCTTCATGGAACAAAGTAAGAGACTATTAGAGCTTATCTGCTAAAATTAATTATTTTGCACTTGACTAAAAAGGTGGTCAACTAACCCCTCATTTACTGGTACTGGGGCATTTCTTGTGTGTGTGTGTATGTATGTGTGTGTGAGGGGAGGGAGGACCTACCTACTTGCCTCCACCAATATGGTAATGCATGTCCCCTTCTGACAGGTTATTTGACAGAACCTCTACTGTCAATATTCATCTTTTTTTGTGTTTGAGTACTCTGCACTAGAACCACCTGTGCCTGGGTCTTATACATATTTTTGATAATCTGAGTAAATGACTGCTCCTATCTAGTCAGCAGAAGAGTCCAGTGTACAGTGTTCAACACAAGGTAGATTTGGCAATGTAAAGCATTTGTCTCTTGACAGTTATTGTCTCATGAAAAGTATTATAGAAGTCCTTAAATATTGTAAGCATTTTACATTCAAAATGTCAAGAATGAGGCGTACATTCACGCTGAAAGCATAAAAAATGTTTTCTTCCTGGAAAATCTAATTTGTTGAGCAATGCATACATATGAAAAATGGATTTCTATGCAATTTATTTATTCCTGTTTCCAATGCATAAAAGGGAGCAATGCTATATGTAGACATTCAGATTGAAATGCTAGAAAAGGAAAACATATAGCCTCTTAACTGCCAATACTTATATAGCTTGTCTTCAAAATCATCAGGCAGGTATTGAGTAATCAAAGCTTGTCATATTGTGGATGTTTCATTCTCTTTCATCTAGACACAGTGCCACTTTGGGATTTTTTGTTTCTCTTTTAAGCACTAGTGATGTTCAAATGTTTTGTGAAGGAAAGGACTAATAAACAAGTTTCTACTATGCTGACTGCATCTACTTGATATTGATAAATATATTCCTTAAATTACGCTCAAGCTAAGGCTGCTGAACCTTCCTGCTGGGAACAGGAATCTTAGCTTGGGAAATACTGGCTAAAGTTCAAGTTCAATATATTTAATATACCGCAAATAAAAAACCAAAGTTAAAATCTAAGCAGTTTACAATGAATATAAATTGGGGAGGTAAAACAATACAAAAACAAACTCCATTAAAGAAAAAACCAATAAGGTTAGATTACAATAAAATTTGTGAGGGAAAGGGGAAACCATAATATAACCTACTTAAAAAATAAAAAGTAAAAGAATTGAGTGTATGAAAAAAAACAAACTATGAGCAAAATGCTTGAGAGAAGTAGAATGCCTTTAATTGAGCTTTGACTGTAGGGAACAATTTTTCTTCACAGAGATAAATGGGAAGAGAGTTCCAAAGAGTAGATGCCATAACCTAGAATGAACAATTTCTGTGTACATCAAGAAATAACTGCCTAAAAGAAGGAACACACAAAAAATGTTGGATTGATGAACGAAGAGATCTCTATGCAGTATAAGGAACCAAAAAAACTGTGTAAGAAAGAAGGGAATCCAGAGGACATAACTAAAAAAGTGATATTATATTTGTAGGGGATTTGGTAGACTATATGAAGAATATGTTCTGCTTTAAGAAGTGGAGTCACATGGTCAAATTTTTAATATCCATATAATAACCTAACCGGAGTGTTTTGTACCAACTATAAACAATGTAACTGATAATTTGGCAGGCCAATCAAAATTGAGTTACAGTAATCAAGTTTAGATAAAAGTAGAGAATGAATCAATATAGGAAGGGAACTTTGAAGAAATGAACAAACAGAACAAATTTGTCATAGAGCAAAAATGATGATGAAACAACTTTAGAAATATGAGATGAAAAGATAAGGTATTATCTAATGTTACTCCCAGAATTTTAGTAGTAGTTTTAAATGAAAGTGAAACACCATTCATACTGAAATTTAGAAGATTAAGATGTGGTATATCTGAAAAGCACTACCGTGGTCAAGTCAAATGTTAGCCTTGTTAATTGAAATTCATTTGTCATTATCCTGTTTTAAAGTGTGAAAATTGTTAAATATTGTATCTGAATGTAGCTGTGTAGCACTGATGTAAATGACCTGAGAGGTTACATCAATATGTGCTCGTCTGCCTTTTAGCGAACCTTGCCAAGCTGCTTTTTCATTTGTTAGGAGTCTTTATCATCCCCTTGGTACAGCCAGCCTCTTTCCTCCACCCACAGGGACCTGCTGTAGAAGGATTTGGTTCTGTCAGGTATTGCAAGACTATGGTGGCTTCTTTTGGAAAAGCTACTTAGGACTGTTGCAAGGTGTAGGCAAGCAGGCCATCTGCTTGGTAAGCTGTCTTTTGAGCCAGTCTGTAAACACCATAAGTCCAACAGAGAAGTGAGGCATGGAAACTTATCAAAAGTTTTCTGAAAATCTTGATATACTATGTCAATTTAGATATACTATGTCAAATGGCTCACTTTTATCCACATGTTCGTTCACACCTTCAAAGAAATGAAGCAAGTTGGTGAGGCAAGACTTCCTTTGGCTGAACTCTTGCTGACTCTGACCCATTAAACTAACACCGTATGAAACATTTCAATCCTCTGAAGGGGAAGGGGTAAAACGCGGACCTGACGGACCTCGCGGATCTAAACGCGTACGGCCTTAAAAATCTGAGGTCCGTGTCCCTGCCGCTTGTAGTTTCTGTCGCTGACAGACCTTGATTGAGATTTGAGCGCTGACGGGTCCGTCTCAGCATAGGGAGAGAAAAGTGTTAGGATCCGTCAGCGCTAAAAATCTCTTCGAGGTCTGTCAGAGCTAGAGACTAGTGCTGGAGCGGCAGAGCAGAAGCCAAGAGAGCGGGGACATAGGTTTTGGACGTGCGTTATGGAAAAGAAATCTCCGAACTCCAGCACTAGTCTCTGACAGACCTCGAAGAGATTTTTAGCGCTGACGGATCCTAACACTTTTCACTCCCTATGCTGAGACGGATCCGTCAGTGCTAAAATCTCATCAAGGTCTGTCAGCGACAGAAACTACAAGCGGCAGGGACAGGACCGACACGGACCTCAGATTTTTAAGGTCGAACGGGTTTAGATCCGCGAGGTCCGTGTTTTACCCCCTTCTCCCTCTGAAGCAACCTGCTCTACTCTGTAACACCTCTGGACATGTCCAGAAATCCTCTTCTGTAATCCGCTTTGAACCGCTAGGTAATGGCGGAATAAAAATCACTAATGTAATGTAACATAAACCATATTTGTTTACATGTTCTGTAACTTTATTCTTTATAATAGTCTCCACTATCTTACCCGGAGCTGAAGTCAGGCCTACCAATCTGTAATTTCCCAGATCACCCTGGAACCCTATTTAAAAATCGGTATTATGTTGGCTACCCTCCATTCTTCAGGTACTACAGAATGTAGCTTACTTTGCGGGTCAGGTGATGCATATGCACCAGAGGCTGGGGAAAGGTTCTCTGGCTGCAGTATTAGAGCCGCGTCACTATTTGGTACAAGCAAATACAGAGCACATGGCCACATATTAGAAACATAAATGTGCAGATCAAAACTGAACTGGAAACCCCAAGAAACAAGGTTCTGCATGTAATACAATACAACAGGGTTGCTGGAGAATCTCCTTCTCGGCAGCAATACTCCTTGTGGGCTGCTTCTGCTTCATGCTATCTGCCTTTCCAACATATTTATAAATGAGCTGGAAATGGGAATGATGAGCGATGTGATTAAATTTGCAGATAACACAAAGCTATTTTCAAAGTTGTCAAAACGCATGTGGACTGTGAAAAATTGCAGGAAGACTCAGCATCCAAATCAGAGATGAAATTTTAATGTGGAAAAAAGCAAAGTGATGTACTTTGGGGATAAATAATTCAAATACAGTAGTTAATTTATTATAGGTTCCACATTAGGAGTCACCACCCAAGAAAAAGATCTACATGTTATGCTGAAATTTTCTGCTGGTGGCCACAAAAGCAAACAATGCTAGGAATTACAGTAAAACCTTGGTTTGCGAGCATAATTTGTTCCAGAAGCATGTTTGTAATCCAAAGCACTCGTATATCAAAGCAAATTTCCCCATAGGAAATAATGGAAACTCAGACGATTCGTTCCACAACCCAAAACCTTTAATACAAAATACTATACGTACTTGTATTGCAAGACCTCGCTCGTTTAGAACAGTCACCACACTCCCGCAGCATCAGAGAGAGAAGAACCATCGGCTCAGTTGTGATGATGTGACACGTGTATACTGTATGTGCTCATATCGCAAGACTTTGCTTGTTTAGAACAGTCACTACACTCTTGCAGCGTCAGAGAGAGAACCATCGGCTCAGTTGTGATGTGTGTATACTGTAAGTACTTGTATTGCAAGACATCGCTTGTATATTAAGTTAAAATTTAATCAAATGTTTTGCTTGTCTTGCAAAACACTTGCAAACCAAGTTACTTGCAATACAAGATTTTACTGTATTAGGAAATAAGGTAAGGAAGGCCTTACAATGGAATTCCTTGTTTTGCTATCAGAGATTTTGAAGGGAGGGGGAGGTTTATATAGTTTAGTTTATACCTTTTCAGTACTGGTTCTCAAAGTATGTTACTTTCAGGTACATGAGGTCGCTGTGGTAACTACCCAAAACCCAAAGGGATTTAAAGAGCGTTGGGACTTTTCCTGCATGATACTCGCTAGCGCAGCTTCATTAAGGAGGTCCTAAGCTTTTTATACCTGAGGTAACAGATGGTTAATGCTGGCTTTGTTAAAGAAGCCCTAAGTGACGTACCCAGGATCAAACAGAGCCACAGTGAAATTTGAACTCTGGCTCTGCAGGTTCTCAACCTAATGCTAAAACAATAGGCTATTCCTCCTGTCCTTTATGACAGTGAGGGTCAGAATACTCACAATGGCTGAGATCCAGAAAATGAATGTATACAAATAATTACTAGAAAGGCAAAAGCAGAACACCCACATCAGACCCAGTTCAGGCACTGTTACAAATGCCAAAGCTTTTTCAGATCTATGTCCCATATCTTGGAGAACACTTAGGGATTAATTGATTTTGATATACCACTTAGCACAAAAATGTATTAAAGCAGTTTACAAAAAAATAATAAAGCAATGTAGAATAAAAACAGTTTACAATAAAAATTAAACCATACACTCTAAATGACAATATTAAAAAAAGATAATATTGCAAAAAAAAAAAAAATTGCCTAAATCAAAAAGATCTCACTGATGGTCATACGACTCAGTCCAAAAGATCACAATGTATTAAAGGATTCCATGAATAACCAGGTTTTACAGCCTTATGAAAACGTACCCCCCTGCCCCCCAATTACGAAGCCACGGCACAGATTTTATACCGCAGCCTGGAGTGCTAAATGCTCCAATGCTCCTAGAATTCCTATGGTAGAAACCTCTACCACGGCTTAGTAAAAGAGGGCCTCAATTAGTTTATTTCAGTTATTTCTTTGAGAAGAGTGTTTCATATAGAAGGTCCAGCATAACAAATACCCATTTTCAATTTGACATCAATTTGACCAGCTCTAATGAAAGAAGTTGTAAAAAAAATTGCGGAGAGGATCATAAAAGATGTTGGGACACATACTTTAATAATAATAATAACTTTATTTTTGTATACCGCCATACCCCGAAGAGTTCTAGGCGGTTCACATTAGTTAGACAGAGATTACAAGTGGTTACATATCAAATTGATCATAGAGTTGCAAACAGCAAGGAGAGAGTAGGTACAAGTGGTTACATATCAATTATATCATGGAGTTGCAAACAGCAAGGAGAGAAGTAGGGGGGAGAGGAGGGCGACGGGGGATATTTTGGAAAGCCCACTCTTAAAGCCTTGAACACAAGGCATAAAATATTAAAAGTAATTCTTACAGAAGTGGATAACCAATACAATTCAGATTGTATAGATAAAATGTGGTCAGTCTTCATTTTTTCCAGAAATGAATTAGAAAAGGTTCAAAGAAGAGCAACCAAGATGTTAAAAGGGATGGAACGCCTCTCATATGAGGAAAGGCTAAAGCGGTTAGAGCTCTTCAGCTTGGAAAAGAGACAACTGAGGGGACATATGATTGAAGTCTACACAATCCTGAGTGGTGCAGAACAGGAACAAGTGAATTGATTTGTTACGCCATCAAAAATTGCAAAGGCTAGGGGGACACGATGAAGTTACAGTGAAATACTTTTAAAACCAATAGGAGGAAATATTTTTTCACTCAGAATAGTTAAGCTCTGAAATGTATTGCCAGAGGATGTGGTAACTGGTTAACCTAGCTGGTTTTAAAATGGTTTGGACAAGTTCCTGGAGGAAAAGTCCAAAGTCTGCTATCGAGATAGACATGGGGGAAGCAACTGCTTACCCTGGGATCGGTATCATGGACTGTTGCTGTTGTTTGAGTTTTTGCCAAGTACTTATGACCTGGATTAGCCACTGTGGAAACAGGATACTGGGCTTGATGGCCCATTGGTCTGATCCATCATGGCTCTTCTTATATTCTTGAGTAGTGCGGCAGTATTCTGAATTAACTGTAGATGCTTTATACCAGTTCGAGTTATGCCCTGGAATAATGAAGTAACAATAATCCAATTTACTGGAAATAAGGGCATGCATTACCTTCACCACATTTGTTTAATCTAAAAATGGTTTCAATTGCTGAACCGTATGTAACTTTTAACTAGTTGTAGGAATCTGAATATTTCAGTACAGAATTAGACAAGCAGGGCTGATGGATGGTGCTCAAATGCTTACACTAACTTCCTTATTCTTTTAAAAGAGATACAGGGCTAACAAATATAGACTGCTTCATTTATCAAAATGTGTCTCCAGCCCCTGATATTCAGCAGGCGGCAGGTGGTGTTTTTTAAAATGCTTAGTGTCACTAGCTAAATTATGCTCCAGTATTCAGTGCCAGGTCATGTCCAGGTAAGGACACTGAATATTGGGGAATAATTCTGGGCGGCCTGGCCACCTACAGCTTATGCATGCCATGGCTGAATCCTGCGCTGGGCCAGGGCCCATCTAAGTATTTTTCTTTGCTTTTTAAAACAAAAATCCTCCCCTCGCGAATGTCTCCTCTCTCTCCCCCACCTGATTACCCCCTCCCAATTTGTAAGTAGGTCCCCCTGAGCCTACTCATATACCTAGTGGCCCAGCAGGGGTCTTTGTGGTAGGAGTGCAGCCCCCTTGTGGCACCTTTTCAAAATGGCTGCTTGACCTCTCTGGCCCACTTAAATGGTTCTGAATATCAGACCTGGTGTATTTAACGGAAACATCCAAAAATCTTAAATACAGTATCATGTCCATTTAATTAGACCATATTAGAAGAGTTGTAGAAAACATAAGTATTCTACTGTAAAAATTTGTTTTGTTTTGTTAATTTTCCTGTTTTTAACATTTCCCCAAGAGTCTGAATTTTTTAAACTTGTACTTTATACAATATATATTGTATGTATTTGTATTCTATTTATTGTGTATATTTTCAAACTGAAAGGAATGGCATCAAAATAAATAACTTCTACTTCATAATTATTCTTTCTGATTCAAAAAATTAAAACATTTTTGTTTCTAAAACATTGTGCCTAATGGATGTCTGCCTTGATTGCAAAAAGGAATTAATCTAATTGCTAAAATGGAGGGGGAAAAAAAAGATATTCTTGTAGATTGCAGCATGGTAGCAGGGTCTGCTTATGTCCTAGTCTTGTGAGGCCCACAATAATAAAATGATAGAAAAATGGCAATTAAAAGGCACCTGTGGTAATCTACTTTTATGAATGATTTGAACCAGTTACCTTATGGGAAGCATCTCTCTAGCTAACAACACACATCATGCATATTACCGCCAGGATGACAATGAAATTAGCTTAGTGACTCCGAGTCCAGACAAAGCCCCTGCTTTCAGAGCTGGGTTTTTTTTTTATGCCTCTTAAGGAATGTTACTGTACTGAAAAGAATGCAAGGATAACCAGTGGCATACCAAGGGGGGTGCACAGCTGGCCACCCACCGGGGAATAGGCTGCCGCCAGGGAAAGACTTCCACTGCTGCCATTGGGAATAGGCCGGCGCCGAGTTCTCCATCCCTGCTTCTCTTCCCCATGAGCCGACCAACTCTTGCCGCCCTACGTCAATTCTGGCGGAGAGGACGTTCTGTGCCAGCCAATCACTGTGTTGCTGGCCTGGAACGTCCTTTCCAATATTAGAATTGACATTGGGCGGCAAAAGTTGGGCGGCCCAGTGGGGAAGAGAAGCAGGGCGAACTTGGCATTGGCCTGTTCCCAATGTTCCCAGTGGCAGCCTTTCCTTGGCGGCGGTGGCATGGGGGAGGGCAGGAAAAAAGAAAGAAAGGGGGGGAGACAGGGAGCCAGAAAGAAAGAAAGAAAGGGGAGGGACAGGGGGCCAGAAAGAAAGAAAGGGGGCAGGGTGAAACAAAGAAAAAAAAAATGGGGCATGGGGAGAGAGAAAAAAAGAAAGGGGCAGGGTGAAAGAAAAAAAGAAATGGGGCACGGAGAGAGAAAGAAAGGGGGCAGAGTGAAAGAAAGAAAGAAATGGGGCACGGAGAGAGAGAGAAAGACAAACAGAAAGAAAGGGGGCATGGGGAGAGAGAAAGAAGGGGGCAGGAGAAAGAAAGAAATGGGGCATGGAGACAGACAGAGAAAGAAAAGGGGCAGGGTGAAAGAAAGAAAAATGGGGCACGGAGAGAGAGAAAGACAAACAGAGAAAGAAAGGGGGCATGGGGAGAGAGAAAGAAGGGGGTAGGATGAAAGAAAGAAAGAAATGGGGCATGGAGAGAGAAAGACAGACAGAAAGAAAGGGGGCAGGGTGAAAGAAAGAAATGGGGCACGGACAAACAGAGAAAGAAAGAAGGGGACAGGATGAAACAAAGAAAGAGTTGGGGGAGGGAATGAGGTCTGGAGGAGAGGAAGCATACAGGAGGCTGAAAGGGAAGAAATATTGGATGCACAGTCAGAAGAATAAAGTGCAACCATAGACTGATGAAATTACCAAACAAAGGTAGGAAAAATGATTTTATTTTCAATTTAGTGATCAAAATGTGTCTGTTTTGAGAATTTATATATGCTGTCTATATTTTGCACTATGGCCCCCTTTTATTAAACCGCAATAGCGGTTTTTAGCACAGGGAACCTATGAGCGTCGAGAGCAGCGTGGGGCATTCCGCAGCTCCCTACGCTAAAAAACGCTATCGCAATTTAGTAAAAAGGGAGGGGGTTATATTTGTCTATTTTTGTATAGTTGTTACTGAGGTGATATTGCATAAAGTCATCTGCCTTGACCTCTTTGAAAACCTGTGGAATATAAATGATAATTAACATTTTCTCTGTGTACAGTGTGGTTTGTATTTTTAAAATTTTATTGTTGGTAGATCATTTTGACTTGGCCACGAAGGTAAAGGGGAGGGAGGGGAGCTGCTGAAAGACATCTAGTAATCCTTGCAGGCTTGACTGTACAGGAAATTATTTTTGTAAAATCATGTTTTGTTATGTGACTGGCATTATTTAGACTTTAATTTCTATGAATGAATAGAATGTAAATGATATAAAATTACTTGCTTGTTTTTATGTGCGTGCGCTGAAGGAAAGTGGAGAGAGAGTGGGCTAAGGACCCTGAAGGGAAATGGGGAAGAGAGAGTGGGGAGAAGACGCTGATTTATAAATTGAGAATTTCACAGAATATTGTTTCAAGGCTTGTGTGGATGGAATCAGGTGGTTTGTGGGGGTGGGGACCGAATTTACGGAGATTAGTCCAATAAAATGGTATTTTCTTATTTCTCATTATTTGTTAATTTGTAAAGTGGTGATTGTTATGTATCAGTTTTTTCAAATTTACATCTACTGTCCCTGTATTACTGTTTTTGTGGTGTTGCATATTATGCAGAATCTAGTTTCTTGGCAGTTCAGTTTAACTTTTGTCTACATATTTCTATTTTTAGTTTGTGATTATTCCATATTGGGAGATGGTGTATCTGTCTGTGTATGAAAGGGACATGGCTTTCTGATAGCATCGACTGTACAGGATCAATTATCTGTGCAGGATCTGGCTTGTTTAGTTTTACAATGTATGTGTTGGTATTCTAGTGCTCACTGCAGTGTTTAAAATGCTGCCTTTTCCTAGGTACACTCTTGTGCGATATGTGGATGGTTACTAAAAATCATATTTTTCATATAGATGGGGGGGGGATCACTTAAGCTAGGTACGCCACTGAGGATGACCTTGGCTACCGCTATTATCCACTACTATTTGGTCATCTTCTGATAGCTTCAGTCTTGTTCCGGGAATTGCAGATCTCTGCACCACCACTTCCAGAACGTCAGCCACTACATGAATTTGAGAGAGAAAATATTCTAGGCGTCATGTAATCGGAGCTACAAACTCAATGTAATAAAATCCTTATAAACTCATTTTTGGAATGTAACCCCCATGGATATGAGCTTGCTCAATACACTACTAGCATCTACCGGTACTAGTAATGCTATTTATCACTCATTAGCCTCTGGAAAGATTGGGGAGCCTGCGGATCCCATGGCCAAAGATGTATGTTAGGAAGGCTCGAAGAACGGGCTTGCTTGCACAGCTCAGATCAATGAAAGGTACTGGATGCGGGATTTTGAGATTGCATAGAAGCCGGTGCTGTGCGTGCTTCAAACACACCCAATATTCAGCAAATGGAGGGGCTAATTTCCGTTGTACACCCCTCCCCCCCAATGATTTCAAAGTGGGGTAATGCCAAGGCGGCCATCTTTGTGAGGGCAGGTTTAAAAGGCGTTTATGTTATGCAGCCACGGTTGGCTTTACCGCGCGATCCTCGTTTTACCCCTCCGGATTCTGTATTCTTAGGCAAGGGAGATTGGAGAGAGATTCTTGGGGGGGGGGATGTTTGCTCAGACATCAGGATCACCAGTCACGGATACGATATATCGCCCGTATGAACTGAGGAGGATTCGGTGCTTCTCGGGCTGGGTGGACGCACTAGTGGGTACGTTAGGAAGGAAATCCTCTATATAAGATAGGATGCAGACGCCGGCGAGCGCGTGAGCAGAGGACACGAAGAAGGGGGTGTGAGGGTCATTCCGTGCTCCCGCAGTGTCACACGCCCCCACACTCTGACTCAGCTCGACCCAACTCCCCTCACGACATCGACCTTTCACGCGCCAGTCCCAGCCGCCCTCTTCCTCCACCCCCCGTCTCTGCGCGCGCGCACCTCGGCCCGTGATTGGCTGTGCGGCTGGCGCGTGGAAGTTACAAAGCGCGACGGAGATTGGCTAGCGCGAGAGCAGCGCCGACTGAAGACGGCGGGCTGCAGCATGGAGGGCGTGAGAGTGCTTCTGCCCACAGCTGCCGGCCTGACCGCTACCGCTGGCTGTCTCCTGCTGTATAGATTGGCGTGGAGGTGAGTCCCGGTGGCGGAAGGCGAGCGCTCCCCACGTGGAGGATTGGCCTTCCTCTCGTTTCCTTCAGGCTGACTCCTTTCCCGAGCCCGGGACGCGGTGATTGGAAGGCTGCGCTTCAGCGGGCGATTTCCTGTTTCCAGGCCGCTGGCTCCCGGCGCGCAGAGAAACCTTAAGGCTAAAAGCCTGTGTTTCCAGGGTGGCTGTAGAGCGCACGTGCCCCGGAGCGCTATCGGGCAGGAGCGACGATGACTCCCTTTTCTTTGTGGCTCGTTGCTGTTGGGTCTTAAGTGAATAAACTGTTTAATTATTGCTCCTTGCTCGAATCGGGTCAGCTGTGGCCGCCTGTCAGATGCAGCGGCTCTAGTCTGTTCATTGTCGGGGGAGTAGCGCGGCAGACCCTGGCTGTATCAGTATCTGCTGATCTAGCGCGCTGATTGGTCGTTCCGTGTCTCGCTCTTCCTCTCCATTGGTTCTTCTCTCATTCTTCTTGGCTTTGTTCTTGGAGCGTTACAGCTGCTCCTTGTGCTCGGTGTCAGCTGTGACTTAAGACGTAAGAGCCCTGCGTGGCTCTTCTGTATAAATTGTTTGGTTTGTGTTTGTTTTTTTTAACAAAATGGAAATGTTACTTTCAAAAGGGAGTTTCAAACAGTCCCATTGGAAACTAAAACCTGTTGGAAGTGGCTTGCTGTGGGATGCCTTTATAGTCTAATTAAACTCTTTCTGGTAAATTTTCAGACACTTGTTTTTGTTTGGATGAATCCCTGTTCTATTCCACTTTTAAGTCTGGTTCCTTTGGGAAGCATTAAAAAAAAAGAAGTACTTTTGGGGTGGTGCCTGGAGCTCTCCAAGGTGGAGGATTTTTAGCATCACTTATTTTATGGCCTGGACTATAGATAGAGATAGATTTAGATATACTTTTTAAAAAATTCTATACTGTCTAATCCTATAAAATCAAAAATACATATTGCTTAAAACAATACAAAGAGACTGACAAAACATTAGGATTTAAATTCACAATGCATCTTCAATCAAGGTGAGTCAGACCCTATAAAAAGTAGTAACAAACAATTATGATTAGCTAATTTGAGCTTATGCTATGCTATGCTGAGTCAAGCAGGTAACCCATCATCCTGTCTCTCTGATAGTTATCAGCTTTGGTCACAAGTACTTGGCAGGTACCAAGAAATAGCTTTATTCTTGGAGCTCCAGGGATGAGCAATGTCTGTCCAAGTCAACTAGGATAGTTGTTTATGGACTTTATTCTAGGAACTTGTACAAACCTCTTTTGAACTGTTATGTTAACTACCTTGATCATATCCTCAGATAGCTGGATTCCACACCTTTAGGCAGTATGCAGGAGAAAAGCTTCTGTATTCAAACAATCATATCTGGCAAGAATATGAATTTATATTTGTTTTGGTGATGCAAAAGCCTTGCATTAAAATAGTTTTGTGCCTCGTTCATCCTTTGTTTAGAAAATTGGTGTATTCTTTAACTTTTTGCTTTATAGGAAACCAACCTATCTACGGGTGAACTGCTGGTTCTGTAACCAAGATACAGTAGTGCCTTATGGCAACCGCAACTGCTGGGACTGCCCCAACTGTGAGCAGTACAATGGCTTCCAAGAGGTGAGAGGTGGCTAGTGGAGCAATTATCACCCTTACTGGTAGGGATTACCAGTGGCATAGTAAGGGGGTGCAGTCTACCCCAGGTGCAGCTTTCCTAAGGGTACAGCAGCACCCCTCCTTCTCTCTACCCACACTCACCTGCTCCTCTCCTTGCTGCACATGCCCCTTGCCTTCCTCGTACCTTTTTGGTACTCTTTGACGTCACTTCTGGGACCTGCGCCTAGGAAATACATTAGAGTGCACCAAAAAGGTAAGGGAAAGGCAAAGGGGTGCTCCCATGGCAGAGGGGGTGCCACTGACTCAGGCTCCCATCACCCTTACTATGCCACTAGGGCCTACGGAGGTGTAAGGGATTTAAGAGTGGTGGGTCAAATATTGCTAGAGGGGATGGGTATATGACTGGCAAGAATAGCTGTGCTAACTGTATGTTTAATGCATGTTGCAGAATGGTGACTATAACAAGCCAATTCCAGCCCAATACATGGAACATCTGAATCATGTGGTATCGGGGGGTACAAGCTTCTGTAATATCACTAAACCCCAGCAATGGGTTAACAGTCAGATTCTGCTTTGTAAGAAATGTAACAACAATCAGAGCACCAAAGTGAAGCAGTTGGCATCCTTTCTGCCCCGAGAAGAGGTAAGTACAGCTGTGTTGCATTAAAGGCTGACAAAGTTAAGTAAATAAAATTGAAGAAGGAAAAACAAGCCTCAGTTATTTTACTATACCTAGACCCTCCCTCCCCCCCACTTAAATATTCAGACCACAGGAGATGTGCCAGCAAACCTGAAAATTCAATGCTTGTCAGCATTGAATTTTCAGTCCTTTTTTTTCAGCTGGCTAGGTCAATATTCAGTGACTAGCCAGCTAGGAAAAACAAGCTCCAGTTACTTTACTATACCTAGTCTCTCTCCTTCCCGCCCCCCTCCCCTTAAATATTCAGACAACAGGAGATGTGCCAGCAAACCTGGAAATTCAATGTTGGTGTCATATCAGCGATCAGCATTGAATTTCTGGTCCCTTTTTTTCTTTCAGCTGGCTGAGACATAGCTGGCTAGGCCAGTATTCAGTGACTAGCCAGCTAAATCCTAATGGCCAAAGATAGACCACTCTTTTAGTGGCTCTCTGGCCTGCAAACTTAGTCAGCAAGCTGCAGAATATTGGCAGTGATAACTATATCGTACACAACATAGCTGGTCACCAGCCAATCCAGTTCAGGAGATAATTGTTAGTCTTCTGTGCTGTTTAGCTGGTCAGCTAAATAGTGCCGCGTATCAACCTCTATATGTGTGTGGGGGCTAAAAAAAAAGTCTTAAGATCTTATAATTTTAATGACCTCTTCCATTTGGTGAAATGCAAGTTTCCCAATATACTTACATACATAAAGGTGGCAGTGTGTCCACAGTTTTTCTCCATTTGAACTGTTGTGTGTGTTTTTGTTTTTAATTGTTTCCATAACTATAACCATGCAGGATGGAGCTAGTTGGGACATCTCTCTTGTAGTGCTCAGATTTGAAAGAAATCAGTTGGTTAGATTTCACTCCATTTTGTCAGGAATTTGTGTGTTTTATTTAGTCGGTATTATCTCTAAAATGTCAGAAAAACTAGGTTCTAAATACGGCCTTGACTGCAAGGAAAAGTCCTTAGACACATGTGAATTGTTTATATGGGATTTTAACATGATGATCAGTTTGTTTTTAATTGTACCAAGAGGTCTCCATAAGCAAAGAAAAAAAGTCAAATACAGCATTTAGAGGAAATTATTGTATTAATAATTATAATAACTTAATTTTTGTATACCGCAGTACCACAAACAGTTCAGAGCGGCTTACAATGCAAGAGACTGTACATATACAGCGAAGATACAATGTAAGGGAATGTACTATGCAGTTTACAATGGAGGGGACTGTACATATTCAGCAAAGGTGTTTATACAGCGAAAATACAATGCAAATTTACAATGCAAGAGACTGTATATATACAGCAAAGATATTTATACAGTGAAAATACAGTGCGAGAGACTTTGGAGCAAGATACAATGCAAGAGACTATATAATGCGGTTGAAGCGGTTTACTATGCAAAGATAGTTGTACATATGTAGCGAGGATACAGAGTGGTAAATGACAAGAAAATGCAACCAGTATCAATTACGGGAGGGTGCCGAGAGAGATGGGGTAAGTAAGGAGGATGGGAGTATTGGATTGAGGGGGAGGAAAGGAGAGATCGGGGGGGGGGAGAGGTGGTAGAGTTTGGTTAATTGGAGGAAAGGGGTTAGAGAAATTTATCATAGAGATAAGATTTGAGAGATTTCCTGAAGGATGAGTAAGATGGGGCAGATGAGATGAGAGTGGTCAGGCAATCTGTCCATCTGCCAGCTTGGAATGAGAGAGTTCTATTAAGGAATCTTTTGTAGGTGCATCCCTTTGGGAATGGGTAGGTAAACAGATAGGCATTGTGCGTGCGATTGGTGCCTGGGAACGCAAAGTGGTGAGACAGATATATCGAGGCCAAGCCAGTTAAGGTCTTGAAGCAGAGGCAGGCGAATTTGAAGATGACTCTCGCTTCTATTGGCAACCAGAGCACAAAATATGAAGGTTGTGGTCCATCATACATAATTGCCTTCCCTGTTTTGAGCAATTGTACATATAAAGATGGTTGTACATCTTTTTAAGATCCTCCTACAATGCAGATGAACCAGTATCTTAAGATGCAGCTGCTGCTATTGTATAACATATAGCTTGGCTCTGAGTACAGTATTAGATCTCAGAAGACATTCATGTTTGCCTAATGCTCACCATGTTTAGGTGATAATTTGAAGACAAGGTATGAGATGATAGTACTTGGATTAAGGACTCTACTGGTCTCAACCATCTCCAATATCATAGAAATCAATAACCTAAAAAAATCCTCCTTTCAGTACTTTCAGCAGTTCTATTTTCTAAACAGATTTCTATGGTGCTTGTCCACAGTGCATGTAATCTTAAGGGGGAGGGTGTTGGTGGTGTGGTGTGGACAGGACTAGGGCAGGCTTATGACTTGGATGTTTTTCTGCTATAATTAAACATTTTAAGAGTATGTCCAGCTCTCAATTTGAGCATTTGGGGCTAGTAATGCTTAAACTGACCCGATGACCACTGGAGAGGTGTAAGCATGACTCCCCCCCCCCCACATTCTCTCAGTGGTCACTGACCCTCCCAGCCCCCAAAGATGTGACTTAAACAGTATATATGTGCCTGTATGATGGCTTCAGATATTTTGGCCAATCCTAGTAGGCAGCAAGCATGTCTCTTGAGTAGACTGGTGGGTGTAGCCAACAATAGAGATGGGGACTCGGCCCTGTATCCCATTCTAACTACTACGCTTATGGTAGAATCTGAGCCTTCCAAAACCCATCCAAATCACACAGTACCTACATATAAGTGAGCTATTAGTGTGGTGGTTAGTTGGTTTCAGTAGGTTTTGGAGGGCTCCCCATACACTATAAGGGAGCTATGGTGAATTGTGTACCTAGGCCTTTTTATGTGAAATTCACTGCAGTGCCCTCTAAGGTGCTCTACTGCTTTGCTGGGGTGTCTGGCCAGTCTGCTAAAAATGCTGGCCTCTCCAACATCCCAATGGCTTGTTTTGTGTTTCTTTTGGATGTGGTTTATTGGGGGGGGGGAGGTTCTTCCCAAAAAATAGTTTAAAAAGATATGTGGAAGCAAAACAGAAGAGAAGACGGTCCACCAATAATTAAAGATTTGTATTCATTCAATGGTTGGTTCCTCTTGTCTTTGTGCCATTGGTGGACCGTCTTCTCCGCTGTTTTGCTTCTGTGGATAGACTGTGCAGAGAAATTTTTGCTTTTCTGGTTACACATCTGTAAAGTGGCTATTAAAAAAATATATGCTTTTGCAGTTTTGAAAATGGGCATGCTTGATATGGATTTTTGTGTGTGCTCTGCAAAACATCAAAACTCCTACATTTTGTGGAACACAAGGTAGCTCAGGTTATAATTTATAAGGGTAGGTGTTTAGTTTGAGAGTAAACTTAACTTAACTAAGATACATTTAGGCTGGGAGAGTGCAATAAAGATATCGGACATGGTGAAATTGAACTCTCATCAGGACCACACCAAAGGTGGCTAATAATTTATAATCATTTAGCTAACATTTAATGGCAGGAAATGCTAGCTTGTTTGAAACAATACATTTTTAAGAGTGCTCCTAAAGGTCCAGTGTTAGAGTTCCATAATGTAAAAGTGATGCTAAAACAAAGTAGCTCTGGCTAAATGTGTGACTTTGAAGATGAGTCAGACGTCAGCCCTGAGAAATGGAGCATAAATTCCTTGATGGTTTATGTGGTAATAGAAACCTAGACAGGAAAGACAAGAGTTCCAGAATAGAGTATTTAGTAGGTAAGAATTACAATTTTAAACATAATGGACCTGAGGTTGAAACCACAGGAAGCAACCCAGCTGTACCTCCCATAATGCAGCGATCCATAGGAAGCAGCCCAGCTACCTCCCACAGTGCAGCGATCCCCAGATGTTGGCCAAAGGCATGGAATATCCAGGTCAAGGTTCGCCATTGTAGATTTAGCCAGCCAAGCAGTTAGGCCTTAGCTGGTCAGTCAGCTAAAAATAACGGCCAAAGATAGACCTGTCTATTACATTAGTGTCTTCTATTCCGCCAGTACCTTTTGGTTCTAGGCAGATTGCAAAAGAATTGGTCTGGGCATACCCAGTGAGATTTACAAGATAATTAGAAAAAGCATTAGAATCCAGGGATATATTGAGAAGGTTAATTTGACTTGACAAATTTTCTGAATAACTTGGTTTTTACTTTTCTCCTGAAGGTTTTGTAGTTGGACGTTGTGATCAGCAGGTTGGAAATGTGGTGGTCTAGTTTCACTGCTTGGGTGGCTAGTAGGCCATCATGCATTTTCTTATGTTGTATGATTTGGGGGAGGGGGTGAGTGAAGGGTGCCTGTTCTCCTTGATCTGAATCTGTTCATGGTTAGGCGATTATTAGGTTGGTCCATTGCCATTCAGAGCTTTGAATAGCGTGCAGTAGAATTTGTAGAGTATGCATGCTTGTGTAGGGAGCCAGTGTGAGTCTTGGAAGGCAGTGGTAATGTGATTGTGTGTTTTGCAATGAGTATATTAGTCTGAGGGCTGTATTTTGTAGTTTATAATTGTTTTATCATGCTGGCAGGGCATGACAAGTATTAGGATGTTCTCTAGGAGTCCTGGAACTAGGGACTGAACCAGGAGCCTGAATTGTTTTGTCGCAGTATTTTCGGATTAGTCTTAAGTTGTGCATGACTGTGAAGGCTTTCTGGATTGTTTTGTTGATTTGGAGTTGCATGGTGCAGTCTATCACTATTCCGAGCAGTTTTAGATTGGGTTGCAAGGGGTATGTGATGGAGTTTATTTCAAGGCTTGTTGTGGGTGTGTGGTTTTTTTTTTTTTTTGGGGGGGGGGGTTGTTTGTTTTTGTGTTATTTTTTTTGGAGTAGGAATTTAGTTCAGCTTTAGTTTGTGGTCTTTCATCCATTTTGTCACTGTTTTCTAGTGTTGTGTAGTATGTTTGTTGTGTTGGAGGTATGTGGTTGAAAGGAAGGAGGATGGTGATGTCTGCATAACTGTATGGGGTTATGCCTAGTTTGTCCAAGCAAGTACAGAGTGTGGCTATGTAGAGATAGTGGGGAGGGGTAAAGATGGCGGGGGAAGTAGTCTTTTGTGGCCAAGTAGGATTTGGTGTCTACTCTGAGTTCCCTTAGTCAATTGAAGTCTCTTGGTTTCTTGGATCCATCTGGTTGGTGTAGTATTTCTTTTTTTTCTTAAAAAAATGTTTTTTTTGTATTTAGTGTTCTCCAGTTTTTCTCCATTCTCTTTCTAGTCTGCATTGCCATTTGAATTGGAGTACCTGTAGTTCGTTGTCAAACCATTTGTCTGAGCGTCTGCATATTGTGTTTTGTTTGTAGTTGGGTCATATCCTCGGAGGGTTTTACTTAGTGTGCAGCAGTGGATGATGAAGTCTTTGAGGTTACCATCTTGGAACATGGTGTCTTTGTTCCCAAATTTGGGTGGGTCGATCTTGTGACGTGATTCGTAGGCTAAGCTTTGGTTATTTTGTTTAGGTTTGCCCCATGGCCAGTTTATTTTGAAGGTGTATATGTAATGCTCTGACCAGAGGGATCGTGACCAGGCTCCATTCGTGGTGTAAATTTCTGGTGGGGTGGTTTATTGGGACATAGAGACCGCTATGTCAAGTTGGTGGTCTCTCACGTGTAGTTTGGGGGTCTAGAATCTTGGTGGATAGGACTTTAAGGAAAGATAGAAGGCTCAGTTTGATTGGAAGATTTTTCTTCAAGGTGAAGGTTTAAATCTCCCAAGATTAGGTGTATGCTTATGTGAGAGAGTTTCTGAAGATAAATTCTTCAAATTCCGGATTTGCTGTGTTCCATTTCCCTGGGGTTATGTAGCTTAGGAGACGGGCCATGGATCCCTTTAGTGTGGAGCTTGATAATACAGGCAAGCAAGTCCATGTGGGGGGTGGAGGTTTTGTCCAATATGTTTTTATATTTAGTGTGTTTTGCTATGATGGCTAGACCTCCTCCACTTTTTTTGTGTCTGCAAAGGGTTTTTTTGTATTTTGTAGCTCTGCGGACAGACTTCAGTTATCCGTGGGTCTGTGTCCGAGGTTAGCCATGTTTCAGTGAGAGGCATCCTAACTTATCAGTTTTTGGGCCTAGGGATCTGATGTTCATGTATGCACATTTTATTGAGGTAAATTCTGTTTTAGTGTTATGAGTCATTTTGGGGTAGATGAGGGAGCTTGGGGAATGGGATTGATCCTGGGGGTGTTTCGTGGGGTGTGTGCTGATCTTCTTCCCCATGTCAATGAAATGCTATGCTTGCATGTAAGCCGAGTAGTTGACCAGCTTTCTGTCTTTATGATTTCTCCCATATGGGGGGTGATTTCTGTTGGCTGTTATAATAACTGGGATTGGGGAGATGTTTCCTGTTGCTTTCCAGTTTGTTAGGATCAAGAGGAGCAATAGGACAATGAGCATTTGTTTGTTTTGTTGGCTTCCTTGTGCATAGTAGGAGGCATGGGCTGGGTGGTGTGTGCGCGCGGTGGGTTTAGAGTGCGTTGTGTACCTTAGAGATTTCTCTAGTGATTTTAGTGGTGTATGGGTTTTATTTTTTCGTGGGAATTATTGTGGTGTGTTTGCCGTTGTGGAATTTTATGACTTGGTCGACACAAAGGGCCTTTTGGTGTGGCCCACAGGCGGGAGATGCCCACCTGCTCAGCAGTCCTTTTTAAAGGGCTGAATGAAGAGGCTTTGCTCCTGGGAAGAAGGGGGCAAGGCTTCCTGCTGAAGAAAATCATCTCAAGCAAAGATGTTGTCTGGGTGCAGTGGGGGGATGACTGGCTTCCCTTCCCCTCACTGTGCTGCAGCTAGCCTTAGCCGGCCAACCACTGAACATTAGCCATGACTGGCTATGTCTTGCAACATAGCCACTCACTGGCCAACTTGCCAAACAGGATATTCAGCAGGAGGCAGCCGGCTATATGCTTTTTGGCTTGCAAGGAGCCATTCCTGGCCAGCCAAATAGCATTGAATATCAGCCAGAATGTGATTAAATTAAGCCAGTGCTCTTTAATCAGGTCAGACATCTTCATGTTCCTTGGGTTTTGTATAAATTCAACTGTAGTACTTTAAATAGCTTATAATCCATGCAGTTGATATGGAATGACAATTGAGCCTTGAGATAACTAAAACATGAAATGATCAAGAAGAGAACTTGCAGTAGGTATTTGACAAATACATAGAATGAATTCTGAATGACTGTAGAGATGAAAAATTTAAGGTAGTTGTCTATGGTAACCCCTAGAATTTTGATTGTTATGTAAAAGAATTTGGACATTATGGATATAAGGTAAATACTGGATCTCTGAGGATCCATGAAGTGAATACGCCATATGTATAGTATATGAACTGCTCTATCTGCATTATTTTTCCATCCCTATACACCTGCACATATCCTTTGCTCTACTAATACTAACCTTATTGTTCTAAAACTATGGGGCTCATAATTGAAACAGAAATACAGTGGTACCTCGGTTTACGAGTGCACCGGTTTGAGAATGTTTTGCAAGACGAGCAAAACACTCAGCAAACTTTTGTCTCGTAAACCGAGCACTGCCCTGATAAACGAGCACTCAGCAATGGTGGCCCAGGGGTGAGTACCTGCCTGTGGATGCTTCACAGTGATTCGAAAGTGGTGCCTTCCTTACCTCGGGGTCCCCATGCGGCTGCCCTCCTACTTCGGCGATGCCTCTGCCGTCCGTCAGCGCTCTCCCGGCTCCCATCTAAACCGGCCGCCATCCTGAATGAGCATGCGCGACTTCACCTCTCTCCTCTCCTAAGTCAGACGCTGCCCCGACAACACACTCACCACGTACAAGCACGCAGGACGTCTTTTGACTGTTTTTCTCTCTGTCTTCACTTTCTGCCTTGCATCCATCTTTGGCATTAACTTAATATTAAATTTTTCTGCTTTCTTTTCAAAATCTACGTTTCCATATCTTACCTTCCCTTCTATCTCTCTCTTCTTCCATCCCTATTTCCGTGGTCTGACATCTTTCTTTCCTTTCTCTCCCTCCTTCCTTTCCCCTGGTCTGGCATCTGTCTCCTTCCCTCCCCCAACTTTTTATTTCTTTCACCTTGCCCCCTTCTTTCTATATGTCTGTCTTTCTCTCTCTCCGTGCCCCCTTTCTGTCTGTGTCCCTTCGTTCTTTCTGTCTCCCTGTCCTCCCCCCTCTCTTTATTTCTTCCTGCCCTCCACCAAGCCACCAGCACTGGGGAACAGGCCACCACCGCCGCAATCGGGGAACAGGCCAGCGCTGAGGTCTTAGCTCTCCCTGCTTATCTTCCCCAGTGCGGGGCTGACCAATTCTCACCACTCAACATCAATTCTACCATCGAGGAGGAAGTTCCGGGCCAGCCAGACAATGATTGGCTGGCCCGGAACTTCCTCCCCAATTGACATCAGGTGGCGAGAATTGGTCAGCTCCGAGCTGGGGAAGATAAGCAGGGAGAGCTAAGACCTTGGCACTGGCCTGTTTCCTGAGTGCGGTGGCTTGAGGGAGGGCAGTGAGAAGGGAAGGGAAGCAGATTGGGGACCCCTGCTTTAGGCGAGCCGCAGTCACGGTCTGTACGCGATTGTCCTCTCCACAATTGGAAAACTTGTGAATTGGAGAGGACAGATCGCGGGCTGCAAAATAGTCCCTGGGGGGGCCACATGTTTGAGACCGCTGCTCTAAATGTATCTTCCCTGTGCAGGAGCTTGATATGCCAGGGGTGTTAGTTTCATGAAATACTGACAATTTGCTGTTTACTTTTTTGATATGCTCTCATAGATAAATATATATTTTCATATACCAGAGTACTAACATCCAGTGTACAACTGTATATTCCCGGTGCCCTGGAATAGACAAGCCATGTAGGCAACCCCTGTAACCCATGCATTATATGCATTCAATTTAACAGAACATCTGTTCATATAGCCTGTTAATACGTTGAAGTTCAAAGCAGGTTACAAGAGCAAACCTCTGGGAGAAAAGAGCTAAAATTAGAATGAAAACTCAACCATTTTGTAATATAAATTGGAAGAGCAGAGTTTCAATATTCCTGAAAGATAAGTATGAATGAGAGGACTGAAATATCCTAGAGATCTTTCCAATAGCTAGCAGCCTGAAACAAGTCATTTCACATATATGTGCATGCATAAGAGATCAGTTGGAAGCACCCTCGTACCCTGCCAGCTGACGATACACTTCAAAAGGCTTCTTACTCGAGTTTTCTGGAAACAAAGCTTTTTGCTGCTTATCTGCCTTTTCATGCTTTCAAGGATTGGAGGTAGGCATGGTTGCTTAGTTCATTACTTGTGGAAACTGTTGAAGGTCTTGTTTTCTTTACAGACTCACTATGAGGAAGAGATTGAGCTTTATAAACATCATCTAGAACAGACGTACAAATTGTGCCGTCCATGCCAAGCTGCTGTGGAGTATTATATCAAACACCAAAACCGGCAGTTGCGAGCCCTGCTGCTTAGCCATCAGCTCAAACGCCGTGAGACAGACAAGAGTTACAGCCAGGTACACTTCAGAGCAATAAGTGGGTACTGTAAAGCCTAGTAGTTAAGAGCAAGGATTCAGTTGAGATCAGATCTACTTTTTCTCTTTAGAAAATATCTGAAGACTTTTTTTTTTTTTTTTTCAAAAAAATTGTTGCATAAGTAATTCTATTTGAAGAAACTATTACAACCTCTTATTGTGTAAACCGAGTCGAGCCTCTGTTGTGTGGAGGATGATCTGGTATATAAACCGAAAGATTGGACTTGTATTCTTGGGCAGATCTTTTCATTTGTCTTGGGCTGTAAGAACTTTTGAATAAGAACTCTGAATACTTACCCACTTTCTATAGTGTCTCATGATGGCGCTTAGAAAATTACAGTGCAAGAGGAACTCACAACATTTTGTAAATGTTAATACAATGGTTAGTGTATCAAGCGACTTCCTTTGAAAATAAGTTATCATTAGAACTATATCAACACTTCATAGTCAACTGACAACCTAATTTACAGAAGTGTTGTATAGTTAATTTGTGATTTGGCATCCTAGAAGTGGCTAGCTAAGTGTTAATTCACTTTAGTGCTTTAAATGAGGCTTCTTGGTACAGATGGTAAGGTCACTCATCTACTGTGCCCATGACCTGAGTTCAGATCAATGGGTTTTCTGTTGGGTAGCTGGCGTTTGGCCAGCTAATGTATCCATTCACTGATTAGTAAATGAGGACCTGGATTTAGCCAGGAGGGTAAAGATGACTAGCGAAGGCAGTCTCGACCACCCTGCCCAGCAGTCTGCTGCCATTTGTTTGAGTTTCTCAGTAGTCACTTGCAACTTAGTACTTGCACACAGGGTATGACTTCCAAATGGGAATCAGAGAACTTGCAGGTATATCAAAGAGATACTACTGTAGAATTCTTGCTGGGGATTTGGGCCTTTCATGTTCTGCTTTTTGTTGCAGAGTTTCTGTTCACCCACCCTGACCACTCCTGCTCGGGTAATACTGCTGCGAATTCTGGCTTTTCTCAGTTGTGCAATCCTAGTTGCTACAATGCTGTCTGGATCAGAAAACCCATTATCCGCTTTTGTGATCCTTTTGCCACTCTCACCCACTCCATCTGTTAATAACTCGGAAACAAAGACACTGAACACTGATGGTAGCGCTCTGTCTTGCTGGCAGAACTTGTTGCACCTCTTACCAGAAGAAGTAGTGAACAACTTGAGAATTGCCTGGACCTATGGACAGAACCACCAGATGGGGGTGATGTGCCTGGGGCTACTGGCCTGCTTGTTGGCGATGTTGCTGGCTGGACGAGTCAGGTAGGTGTGAAAAGCAATTTCAGTCTTTATGGGGGGGGGGGTTAAGTCTTCCTTGAAGGCTGTATAGTTCTAGTAATCTTCTAGGCTTAAACTGTGGAAGAGTAGTAATTCTGACACTTGTATAAATAAATATGTAATTACGTAGCTACTTTGTACCCTCTGCCTTCCAAAATATTACCTTTTGCATAGCCTAAAAATAAAATACATTAAAACAGTTATGTATCTACATCCTATTCCCTTCCACCCTCAACCAAATGAAGTAGATAACATTGTACTTTTTAAGGCACATGGTTACTTCCACAGCAATCTTGGGTACTTTTAACACATGAAATATGGAGGTGAGGGAAGAGAAGAGATGGTGCCAAAGCACTTTTTTGTCCAACCTGGTCCCTTCTTCTAGGTAGTAATATTTCAAAGCAAAGACCAAACCATGAGCACCAAGGAGTTGGGGAGGACTTTGAAAAGGTACAAATTTAGAGGATGGGTATTAAAAAAAAAATTGCAGAAGACTTGTAATACCTCTTGGAACATGGTCAGGGCAATTAAGTGGAAGGTGGATTGTGCTACCAAGAATTTGGTTAGAACAGGTCATCCTTCCAAACTGAATACTTAAGTAAGAAGGAGACTGATCTGGGAGGTAGGGCCAATGGCAACTTTGAAAAGATCTGTCAGATTTCTATGGCCAAGACCAGTCAAAATGTGTGACAATATCCCAGTCATTCAAAAAATCAATCAGAGAATATAATATTGAACAAAATTCTCACAAGGAATATATAATTCAATACCAGAGAATTTCATAAAGATACAATAGATAAAAATATATAAATGTGCTCAGTGACGTGAACAAATCGGATAGCCACAGGGAGGCTGGAGAAAGTTCAACTCGTAACATCATTGCACATGCCCTACCTGCCTCCATTATTAAAGATATCTCTGATATAATATGTCTAAAGAGGTCTAAAACATTTAGGTAAAAGATCACTTATCTCAATTCTTGAAGACTCTTACAGCCCTCTAGTCAGGGAGCACGGAAGTTGTAACAAGCAGTGAAGTCCTCAACCAGGTGGCAAAAAAAACACAATGTAAAATCCAAGTCAGTAAAGGTATATAGTAAATCCAAACTGTTTCCTATACACAGATTGTGTGTTTCAACCAGGTTTCTCAAGAGGAAAAGGATGCTGGAAATATGAGCACACATAACAGATAAGTCAAACATTCCTCAAGAAAATATATTTAAATAGCATTCAAGTCTCGGTGAACAATAATTGCACAACTGTCTTATCGAGTGGAGAGCAAGGACTACACACTACCAAGTTCAGCGACTGAATTTTCGTTGGGCGCATGCGTGAGCATGCTGCTTTGGGGTATGATGTCATCTCCTTCCCCCCCCCCCCCCCCCCGATTACAATCTGCTGCCTTGCCCGGCTAGCTCCAGTTAAGAATATGTTCTAGGCGTGGGCCTTGAGCCAGACTAGCTCCAGTTAAGAATATGTTCTAGGCGTGGGCCTTGAGCCAGACTAGCTCCAGTTAAGAATATGTTCTAGGCGTGGGCTTTGAGCCAGAAGGCAATCCTTGTGGAATTGACTCTTGGAACAGATGAAAACTTTATTTAAAACACTTGTAGCCTGCATATCTACCATCTATGCGGATAACCAACAATACATACATAATTAAAACAAAACATTACATGCATTATAAAGCAGAACATAGCAGATTATTAAAATAACAGCATACAATAAACAACTTACACCTGCCTTAAAATAAGCCAAGCAATTACAAGATTGCAAAACAACCAAATTTGAAAAGGCAAGTAAAAAAAAATAAGTTTTTAAACTTTTCAAATCAGTTGCCGTGGCGGTTTCATTAGTATCAATTTGGAAAGCTATAGTCAAGAAATCGATGGAGGTAGCTGCTTTGTTTGACATTTTGATACTGTCGAAGGCTATAGACACGATTAAAACTGATATCTCCTGCCAGATCCAATGCTTGGAAGGTGACATTAAGAATCTCCAGGACTTTAGAAATACTTTAGTTAGATTCTCTCCAGAGGAGAATTGAGCAGATTGAGAACTCTGACGTTTAAATTTTTAGGATTTGAATTTTCCCAGATCCACAGCGATATCTACCTCAGAAACATTTAAGAAATATTCGGTAGAAACTTTGAAGTTTCCCCCTGAAGTTGTTCCCCCTTTAACAAAGTATATTTCAGCTGTTTCTAAAAATATTGCAGGGCTTAGATAATTTGGGACAAATACAAGAATAAATTGATCTTGGGAATTTATCTGCAGTACTGGAGGAATCCATAACCGAGTCAGCTATAAGAAAACTTTGTTCGTTTGTATTCAAACAAGACTTGAATGCTGTTATGAAATTATTTTTGTAATCCTCAAACTTTATTCTACGGCCAGAATATGGATTTATCTAACTGTCGCTAAAACTACACAGAAACAAAGAAAAGCTTTTCTTGCTTTAAAAGGAGATGCATTAGTCTTAGTGCATCCTTACAAGGGGTATAGTCTCTCTAATCACTGTATTTCCTTTATGAGGGTATTTGAGTTACATAAAAGATGTTGATAGTAGTGGGCTACTAAAAATCACTTTGACCGAAGAGGTATGTTTCGGGTAACGACCATATTTTAATATTGATAGCTATCTAAGTCACAAAGATGTAGACTTGGTTTCCTTTGTGCATCACTGTACATAGAGCTTCAAGAAGAAAGATGGTGGGGAAGGGTTGCTATTTCCTAGCCCTTATGGTAGAGAAGGGATTTTAAAACTGAGGCTTTCTGTCCTCAGCACACAAACGTAGAAAATGATGGCAGATGAAAATCATATGGCCTATCCAATATTTGTAGAATTACAAATTTGGTACTCCATCTGCATCCGTTTGAACTGAAGTAGATATAATTGAATTTCACACCTCCAAGTTAACTTGAGTCTATTTAGAGGTTTTTGAGGTTGAGCTGATACTGTACTGATCTATGGGAATTAGGAGACTAGGAAAAGTTTCTTAGTTTTAATATTTTGGTTTGTGTACTAGGACAATTTTTCTTGTAACCCAAAAAACTATAGAATTATCATGTTCTTTTTACCAAGATTCAGTGTTTAAACACTTCTGCAATGGCCATCTAGGGACCCTTGTGCATATGTTATGCAAACTAACTCCTATTTCAGTGATTCTGGGTTGTGGTATAAATGATTGTGCTCTTAAATTAGTAGCTCTTGTATTCAAAACTGGGGGTCACTGTACCCAGATGTAGGTGAATTTATTGCTCACTTTGGTAGTAAGTTCCTGAACTGGAAGGATGGATTCTGAATAACGTGGTGGAACCTGATGGTGGTGCAAATGCTACTACTTGTATAGTGCTACCATATGTACACAGCGCTGTACAGAGGCGCAAAGACAGTCCCTGCTTACAAAATAGACAAAACAGGATGTCTGGATACAGTTAAGGGGAATTGTTAATCTGCAGGCTGGATTGGTGGGGAGTAGTGTTATGGAATGAAGGCTATATCAAAAAGGTGGGTTTTCAGTCTTTTAAACAAGGAAGGGGCTTGGCAGACATTCTTGGGTAACTTATTCCAAGCATAGGGGGCAGCTAGATGAAAAGAACAAAGTCTGGAATTGGCAATGAAGGGTATAGCTAAGAGTGGCTTATCTAAGAAAATGAGTTTGCTGGGAGATGTATAAGGAGAAAAACTGAGGGGAAGCAGAATGAACACACTTGTAGGTCAGCAATAGGAGCTTGAACAGTGTGTGAAGGTGGATAGGGATCCAGTGAAGTGATTTTAAGGAGAAGGGGGGCGACATGAGTGTAGCAAGGTTGGTAGAAGATGAGTTGTGCAGCAGAGTTTTTTTGCATAGATTGCAGGGGGGAGAGGCGGCACTGCAGGAGACCAGTTAGAAGTAGATTGCAGTAATCTAAGCATGAGGTCCGGGTAGTGTGCTTAGAGGAAGGGTGAATTTTGGTGAAGTAAAGAGAGAAGCGACAGATCTTAGCAGTTTGGATGTGTGTAAAAAATGAGGTCTGAATTGACGATGACTCCAAGGTTGTGAACAGAAGAGACTGGAATGATAGTATTTACTGAGAGGGAGGAGCAGAGGGTTTAGGATGAAAGAGGAGCAGCTCAGTCTTGAACATGTTTTAGTTTCAGATGACAAGCACGACCTTACGCAAGAGACTTTTTCTTGGACTTTAGGGGGAAATTTCAGGTGTCGAGGTAGATCTGAGAGTCATCAGCATATAGGTGATACTGGAAGCCATAGAAGATCAGGGTACCGAGTGAAAAGGTGTAGAGAGGATGTCCTAAGACAGAACCCTGGGTACCCCAACCGCTAGCAGGGTAGCAGCAGAAGAGGATACACCAACACGTACACTAAAAGGTGCAATGGGAAAAGTAGGAGGCAAACCAGAAGAGGACAGATTCATGAAATCCAAGCAAGGACAGTGCATCAAGGCAGCAGACAGGTCAAGAAGGATAAGGATCGAGTAAAGGCCCTTAGAGCTGGCCATTAACAAGTCGCTGCAGACTTTGGTGAGGGCAGCCTCTGGAGTGTTGTGGGCGAAAGCCAGGTTGTAGAGGATCAAGAATCTGTCAAGTTGAAAGGAAGTCCAGGCAGCGATGGAACAGCATGCTCTGGTAGCTTAGATAGCAACAAAAGAAGGGAGACAGTGATAGATGGAAGGTCCAGTGAGGGCTTTTTGAGAAGCAGCTTAACCACGCATGTTTGAAGGCAGCAGGGACAATTGCAGTGAAAATGGCTAGGTTGAGAATATGGCAGATGGGAGGAATAACAGTGTGTGATATGGGGGCAAGTAGAGGGGTGGGAATAGGGTCCGGGCATGTAGTAAGCTTGGCGGAAGACAGAAGTTGTGCAGTTTCTTCCTCTGACTTCAGAGAAGGAAGAAAAGTCAGCAGTAGTTGGCAGAGGGTAGGACCAGGCAAGTGGAACTTCCTGAGTTTGTGTGAAGGATAAAGAGGTGGTATGAGTTTAAAGTTCAGGAGAAGAGATGGTGGGTAGGGGAGAAGGATGTGACGATCTTGTGGACCTTGTCATGGAAGTAATCAGCCATAGTTTGGGGGGCAAGAGGTGGGTGCTCTTTGGGGAGGAAGTTCAGCGTGGCAGAGACACCAGGTTGGAAGAAAGGGAGTTAGTTGGATGTAGTAGTATTGCTTGACCTGTGTAAGCACAGAATTAAAGTATGTCAGCATGTGTGAGATTTGAGCCAAAGGTGCTCAGCACAGCAGGTACAGGAATATAAGTAAGTGATTCTGGGAGTGTGCCAAGGTTGAGGTTTGGTACACCTGATGAGCGGGGAACGGGGAGCAAGGATGTCCAGAGGAGAGAATAGAGTTGTACAATGAGACGGTCTCATGGACAGATTTGGATAACATAGTGGAGGCAAGGAGAGGTGAAACAGTGGTTGAGAGCGTGTAATGATCTAGGACTTAAAGATTTTAAAACCTGTTGGAGGTGACTGGGTGTGACTGAAGGGCAGGGTGAGTAATTGTGAAGGTTAGATCAGAGATGAGGTAGAGAAGTTGAGAGAGAGCAAGTTGGAGAAAAGGCAAGAAACTTAGAAGCATACGTGTCGGTGGTATTATCAGGGTGAAAGTTAAAATCCCCAAGAATGAGGGAGAAGATTAATCAAGCCAGGAGTCAAATTCAGTGAGAGGAGGAAGAGGACTTGGGGGGGAGGGGGATGATTAATGACCTCTATCCGCACAGTGAATAGGCGGACAGAGTAGACTTCAAATGAGGAAAGGCTGTGGGATTGAGGAGGGAGAAGAGGTTGGAATCTGCACGAAGGGGAGAGAAGCCCAACACCTTCACCTTGACCAGTAGGATGAGGTGCAAGGGAGAAGTGGTAGCCACTATGGGAAGGCAGCAGCTGCAGTGGAGTCCTCGGGGAAAATACATGTTTCAGTTAGCACAAGCAGGTTGAGGGACTGGGAGATGCACGTCATCAATGTAGGGTAGTTTGTTGGCGGCAGAATGAGCATTCTACAGGGCACATGAGAGAGGAGGACTGAAGGAGAGGAATAGGTATAAGGTTTAGGGCAGTTACACAGGTGACATCCCTGGCAGTGAGCAGAAGGAGTAAGAGTGTGCCGAAGCAAAGGGGAGTAATGATGGCAATGACTAAGATGGGTGGGGCTCAAAGAGAAAGCAGATGGATGAATGGAAGAGGATGCTTGGTTTCAGTGAATAAGGTTAGATGACAAGATAGCTGGTGAGGAGATAGGAAAAGGATAGTGAGGATGTGGTGTGGAGAGGGAAAGGGAATAAGATTGGGGAAAATATGAGAAGCAGAAAACAAAATTGGAGCCGTAAGGAGAGGAACAGAGAAAGGGAAGAGGTAGTAAGAATAGGGAGGTTTCACTAAGGAGCATGTGCTCCTTGTTCACGCTCCTTCGTCACATGTGTTGCACAGCCCCAAGAGGGTTCAGATTAAATAGATAGCAAGGCTAGTGAGGTCACCTGAGTGCTTGCTTTGGAAGGGCTACAGTCAGACAGTCAGGCTATGGCTTAGAGAAGGACTTAACTCTACATGGGGGGGGGGGGGGGTTCTTTAATTTGAGGGTCCAGAGATAGGCAGCACATCACAAATGGTGGAAGGGCAGCCAGTTCAGTAGTAGCACCTTCTGCAACAGTGTAGTGGACCCAATTACACATTGGACGAAGTTGTTGCTCACTTATGAAGTACTTTAAACTGCATCTTTCAACTTTTTTTTTTTTTTTCTTTTCCTCCCCTCCCCCTCCAGGTTGCGCAGAATTGATGCTTTTGCCTCTGGGCTCTGGATGCTAGTTATGGGCTTGCACCTGACTGAGCGGTACCTGAGGACAGATGTCCCTGCCTGGATGGACACCGTGAAATTTAGTGCCACATCACTCTGCTGCTTGGTGGGCTTCACAGCCGCTATTGCCACTCGGAAATCATTGGGCCAGCAGAGGTACCGGCCCCGAAGGTCAGAGCCCAAGCAGTGATCCTGGGCCAGAAAAATCAATGCAAATGGTGCTTGAACTCTTGTACTTAGCTGCTGCTGCCGCTGCTTCTGTCCTTGAGTGCTGTTTTCTGCATTTAATTTCTTGCTCCATGTTCAAAAAGTGTTCACTTTTCACACTGTCAGCTGGTCTGCAGGCATGTGATCTCTGTGGTACATGCTAAATCTGTCCTGTTCATTCAATGCTTCCTGCTCTGCAGTGCTGCAGCTACCAGGGCAAGTGTAAAACAAAACTAGTTACATTTCAGAGAATGAATCGAGGAAGGAAAGAGGTTTGGATTTAATAAGTACAGTTATGTGGTAGAGAGGTCAGATTATATCTTGGATGTAGTCTCCCCCCCCCCCCCCCCCCCCCCACATTTTATTCTCAGAGGGATTGAAGCCTTTTACCGGTCTCTAACCTTTTGTAATATTGCTTTTTACCAAATTTGGTGCTACTCAAGATGAGTGAGCCAGGAGCATTAGATTCTTATCCTGACCCTCTTGTTTGGCTAGTGAAGTTGCAACTGCAGGATTAGTCATGGGGTAAAGAGATGGGACCTCCATAAGAGGGAGCTGTCAATAACAAGCACTGGTGATGAGCACCACCATTGGGGGGGAGGGGGTTATTCTACGCCACCAGAACTTCAGCATCCGGATTCGGTGGTTTGTGATTTTATTTTTTTTTTGGGGGGGGGGGGAGAAGGAGTTGGACCTTCCCCCCGGCATCCCGGCCTTACCTGGTGGTCTAGCAGGCTTTCGGGGCAGGAGCGATCTTCCTACGCTCCTGCCCGGTGCAGATCGCCATTAGGAAATGGCTGTCATGAGCTCCCATCGTAGTCTCGAGAGACTACAGGAGCTCACGGCAGCCATTTCTTCATGGCGATGTGCACGGGGCAGGAGCGTAGGAAGATCGCTCCTGCCCCGAAAGCCCGCTAGACTACCAGGTAAGGCCGGCACAGGCTGCCCAGCCCAGAGAGGAACGATCTTCACTCTGCCCAGCCCAGCAACGAAGCGGGGAAAGAGGAGACCGAAGCACCCGTCCTGGCCCCTGCAAACACGCAACATGCATGGAAGGAGGCGATCAGAGGCAATGACCACCAGATAAGGTCTGGGGGTGGGTCAGAGCCGACAAAGTTATTTGTGATTTTTCACACTTCGAGGTCCGGCTCTGCTCCTAACTCCTGCGAATACCAAGTGAGAAGTGTATAAATTAAGAGCCCACATCCTGTGGAGGCAGGGGATGGGGGGGCTTAAAGATGCCCAAGCCAGTATCCCAAGTCTCTTACTTATATTGGGTACAGGAAGCTCTCTACTAATGTAACTATCCTTTTCTTAGCATTTTGAGCTCTGCTCAGACTTGTTGGTTCTCGCTTCTGCTGGGCTGAATTCTTTTGGGCAGACTTTCCAGAGGGCTTTTTAGGTGGTATGTAGAAAAAGTTCCTTTACTATGTGCTCTGCAGGTCCTGAAGAACACCCTTCCACAGGGGCAAGAAAAACGTGATAACACTTTATTTAAAACATTGGTGTTCCTTCGCTTGATAAATTTAACCTTTTTTACTCTTGCCTAGACTAGTTTTGATGTGTTTTTACCTTGTATGTAGCAGAATTATTTATACAGTAATGGTTCCTTTATATGGAGAAGTAATTGAGGACCCTTACAGATGCTGTTGGTAGCATAGGGTCACTTTTTTTTGTGTGCTACTCTTAGTATCTGCCAACATGTTTTAATAAATCACCCCCCACCCCTCTTATACCTTAAAAGGTAGAGGACCTGGGATGCACTGTAATGCGAGCCTCTATTCAGATTCTTTAAAATGGAGGCGAGTGGATGTAAATTACATGGCTGACCTGGCAAGTTCTTCAAGTGTTGAACTTTGGTTTCATTGCATGGGGTGTCCTTACCCAATCCCTCTTCTTTTAATCTTGGTACAAGACTTGTGTTTCTTCTGCAGGGGTCCAGTAAGAGGGAGCCTCCTTGTTTTATAGTTTAGTAGAAGATCATAAGTGGGTTGTGGTTTTTTTTGTTTTTTTTGTTAACTTAGACCCTTTCCTACCATGGCACCCTTAGCCAGCAGCCCATTTGGCCATTCATAGTAAATGGTCAGCCCTGTCTTTAGGATGCTTAAGTCTTTTAATTTGAGAGACAGCACATGCAGTTCACACTTTTCATTCTGAAAACAAATATGATGGTCATTGTAGATATTTTGCAGATCAGAAGAACTGGGTATCTCGCACTAATAAGAACCAGTGTCTTAAATGATCTTAAAATCTGAATGACCCACCCATATCCTTGTCCATAAGTCTAATTCAAGCAAGTTGCCTCTCGGAGGTTGTATGTATCTTTTGCAGTGCCTCCCTTGTGTACATCTGTCCTGATCATTAAATTTTAACTTTTTTTTTTCTGTTTGCATGCTAGGATTGGATTTTATGCTTTGTAACTGCTCTTCCTGGCAGCAGCAAACTTATTTAAATAAATGGCACCAGGTCTCGAATGTGTCTCTAGTCCAGTGCTTCACTGTAGTTGCTGCTCATTTTCTGCTTATGCCTTACAAGAAAATTAGTCTGAAATAGAGACAAATTTGTCCCCATCACCACAGGAACTCAATTCCCTGTCCTGTCCCTATTCCTATAAGCTCTGCCTTAACCGCACAAGCCTCGAACGCTTATGAGGACAGAGCTTGCAGGAATGGGACAGGAACAGACCTCATGGGGATGGGGAAAATTTTGTCCCTCATGTCATTCTCTAGTCTGAAACAGAAGCAGGGTGGTGGGTTCCCTGTGTGGCCCCACTTGGCTGGTTTAGGACACCCATCTGCCTGCTCTGTGTACATTCAGTCACAACATTCATAATTTTCTTTGCATGCAGTAGGATAGTTCCCACTGTTAGTCAAGGTATATATTTGAATTAATCTTGCTATAAAGCAGGGGTCTCAAAGTCCCTCCTTGAGGGCCGCAATCCAGTCGGGTTTTCAGGATTTCCCCAATGAATATGCATGAGATCTAAGTGCATGCACTGCTTTCAATGCATATTCATTGGGGAAATCCTGAAAACCTGACTGGATTGCGGCCCTCAAGGAGGGACTTTGAGATCTCTGCTATAAAGTAACTGAAGAAAATGTCACCAATAAACTGCTCATAAAGGTGGAAGTCAGAATAGGGAAAGGAGGATGGGACTTAATACTGCCATTTTGTGGTTACATATTTCAAGCGGGCTGCATATATACAGGTACTTTTGTACTTGGGGCATTGGAGGATTAAGTGACTTGTCCAGGAAGAAACATGCTCACAAGGAGGGGCGTTGTTGACATGTGGTATGTCTGGGGTATTTTTCTATTTACAGATCTTATGACAAATCATTTTTGTACTCTTCGTGCTTGTGCTCTTTAGCAGCTTGTCTGATTTTTTTTCTGCACTGTTGATCATTTCACAATAAGTGAGCTGAAATTTATTTTGCATAGCTCCTTATTTGTATGCTTTCATATAAGAACTGCCATCTCCGGATCAGACCTTCGGTCCGGCGATCCGCACACGCGGAGGCCCTGCCAGGTGTACACCTGGCATAATTTATAGTCCACCATATCTTTTTATGCCTCTCTTAAGGAGACATGCATCTAGTTTGCTCTTGAAGCCTAGGATGGTCGATTCCGCAATAATCTCCTCTGGGAGGGCATTCCAGGTGTCAACCACTCTCTGAGTGAAGCAGAACTTCCTGGCATTAGTCCTGAACCTGTCCCCCCTTAGCTTCATTACATGTCCTCTAGTCCGTGTCAAATTGGACAATGTAAATAATCTTCTCTGCTCTATTTTGTCGATTCCTTTCAGTATTTTGAAGGTCTCGATCATATCCCCACGCAGTCTCCTTTTCTCAAGTGAGAACAATCCTAGTGTTATAAGTCTATCCTTAATATATGTATTAAGTTGGGGAGGCAAAGACACTTTCAGATGAAAATGGTACCCGAAGTATGGGAGACCATCTTCCCTGGCCACTTTAGTGTTTAAACATTGAATACAACTTAACTGAACTCCATCCCAATGACGTTTATAGACCTGAGCTGCTTCAAGCACAAGAGAAGAGGTGCTTTGGCTCTCAGCATGGATGACTTGGTGCCTTGGAGGGGGGGTGGGGGTAGAAGTACCTCTTTGCTCATCTGTCATCCTGCCAAGGGCAGTGGTTAGAAAAGCTGCCGTTTCCCCTGGTTTGCTGAAATCAGCTTGCACAGAAACGGAGTATAAGAAACTTGTAGAGGATTGGACAGGAATAAGAAGATAGGATTCTTACATTCAGGTTATTCCTTCCATATAACATCATGAATATCTGGCTAGTGTCCTGTCTACTAGAAGTAGCTGTGAACATAGGGAGCAGATTTTACACAAGATCACAATGAGTGACTTTTGGGGAATCAAAGGCATTGGTAGCTCTGTCCTGTAATAGAATTACTGCTGGCTAGCCTCCTTGGCATTCCCCTTGATCACACCAGAGCCTGCTGTCAAGACTTCTGCATCTGAGGCAGACAAATTGTTATAGTCATTTTGAGTGTTCAGCTAGTCTTCATTTCTTGCACATTAGTATTGTACTGCCATTTCCAAGACTAGCTGAACACTCAAAATGACTATAACAATTCGTCTGCCTCAGATGCAGAAGTCTTGACAGCAGGCTCTGGCATTTCCAAGTTTTGCCCCTTTAGCCACTGTACCTAGGTACTCTTAAGGCAGAGGTACACCTGTTCTCTAGGTCTGTTTCAGCAGGTAAGTGACTCTAATTTTTAACTTGTACTGCAATCCTGAGAGAGACGCAATTGATACTTTCCCTAGAAGCTTGGTGTTTATCATGATATGAAGTAATTTCAATGCTTTTTACATCCAACAAACCAGCCCAGAACTTGATGGGTTATTTTACCCAGCCAGCAGATGGAGACTGAGCTGTGAGCTCTGCCCATTTAAGGCACCATGTGGCTCCCTTGACTCAAATTCTTTTCATCTCTAGTAGACAGTGAGGTGGTGTCTAGGCCTGGTTGGGAAAACTGGTCACCCAGTTTCACAAAGGGGTGGGGGTCCAGATCTGCCTGGTGGAATCTGCACAAGGAACATTTGACTTTCTCTTCCCTTTCTCCCATATCAGCTGAGAAGGTTTTGGTGTCGGTCTCTATCTCCACGTCTGTCTCGTTACATAGATATAAAAGTGAGCGTATGCCAGCTCCTTCTCTCAGGTCAGTGACTAGATGACAGGAGGGAGCTCCTAACTCTGCCTGGACCCCTCCTCCGAGGTCCTTGGAAGCATGGATGCATTCTTAGTAAGGGCACTGGGAGCAAAACACAAGGTTTTATGGCAATGGCAGGAGTGAGCAATTTTTTTTTTTTTCCTTTGGCCTAAAGTGCAGGTGCACTGGGAGCAGCCTAGCAGGAAAGTCCAGGGATCTGTGCTAGGCCTGCTTCTCGCATGTCCTTGTGGTAATAGGACCTAGAGGCAAGTCTTTGCACTGCTCCCCATAATCAGCCCAGAATGAGGCATTGATCATGAAATTTCCTCTTCCATACTTCCTGAGCAAGTAAAGCAGGGCTGCTGTGAGAAGCAACGCAGCACTTAAATTTGCTTGTCAGGTCAGACAGACAAATTGTCAAAGCAGGCTAGAGTTGGAACTCTAAGGGGCTAGGAATGCTTCTGCAGCTTGAAGCTACGTGAGACATAGGGGAAGGGGGAGTAGGAGATGCCTCCATGTTTTCCCTAGATTTGGAGAATGACATGCCTTTTCCTCCCCCTCCTTGCTAACTCCAACAGGGGAATTAGTGGGGCAAAGTTCTAGGCAGACTGGTTCCAGTGCCTTTTGAACAGGGCACAGGATATAAATTGGAGGGTTTTCCCTAGAATTTTACTTCTGCATAAGGCACTTTTTTTTTTTTTTTGTAGACAAATGCAAAGCAGTGTAGAACACGTGGTCCTTAACTTTTGCAGGTCTGAGGGGCCCTTTCAGTCTGAGCAGTCCTATTGGGAAGATTGAGGAATGTAGTTGCTGGCCTCAGAAAGAATTTGCTAGCTCCCCCCCAAAACGGCTTAAATCCTACTTTTCAAAGCTGTTTTTAACTCCTAACTCTGTCTTACCTGTAAAATACACAAAATGTATACCACATTATTCCACCGGAGAAGTGTAACACATTACATAGGCCTCAGAATCGGAGCTTACGCATACATTTTGTGTACTTTTGTAATTTTGATTAGTACGGGGGTTAATTATTTTAGTATCTACCTGTAAAATACCCATGTCTATTTGTCACTCCTAATTCCCTACCCCAATTGTCCTGTTTTTGTCTGATTAGGTTGTAAGCTCTGTCAAAAGCAGGGATGATAATGCACAGCATGCATCTGGCAGTACTATGGAAAGTAGTAGTAGAAGGATTCATCTTTAGAAGAGGCCCCAGAAGAGGGAGATCTTCTGTAGGTGAAGAGCAAGACTTGATAGCCATGCTGTTCTGGAAGGAAGTGTTAGCTGGCATGGTATCCCAAGCTCTACATCAGAGTCCCAGGCAAAGGAGCCGGGCCTGTAAGATTAGATTTTTGGAGAGCATATGCAAACCTAAGGCCTTTCCAGTCCACCTGGTGATCAAGCTATGATTGTGCCAGAATAGAAGATGGCCGAGGCCAGTCAGTGTGGGCAAAGCCATGAGTAGGTTATACATACTTGTTCTGGAGGGAGAAGCTTTTATTCCCTGAAGTGGATGTGGTTGACTTGCAGCTACTAAGAGGACAACCATCGCAGTTGAAAGGAGAGCCATGTGACCGACAGCATGCTTGTATTGACACCAAAAAGGACGCTGCTTTGGGTGGTTGTGATCCAAAGGAAGCAGCTTGTCTGATGCAGATCTAAACTTTCCCTATTGATATTAAGTATGACAGGATATGTGGAGAATATCATGGAGGTCCTTTTGGCTTTTTCTGGAGGTGGCTTGTTCCTGTGGGACATGGATGCCACCACCTGCTACCTTTTTTAGGTGTCTGGGGATGGTCAGGAATATAATGCTACGGGTTAAGGGATATAATGCTAAGGGAGCTGAATAGAGCTTTTATAGGATAGACTGAACTGGGAGCTCCATCTGCTGCCTGTGGAAGATAACTCATCTGTTCTGAACTGGTCTGGTTGGACTCGAGGAAAGAAAATTAGCAAGCGAGGCCCTTTTTTAAAAAAAAAAAATTTTTTCTTCTGTCAGCTCAGGTCACTACTGCTTAGTTATAATCGAAAGTACTAAACATACAAAGATAAAGGATGCTGAGCACACTATCCTGTATAAGAAAGAATGCTGTCTTGGCACAATCAACTGTCAACCTGCAGCTTTTTTAAAAATTTTTTTAACTTTTTTGTCAAGGTGGGAGACATAATACAGAATCTAAAATAAACCTGATCATAACACAACCACTTGTAATCTAGCCAGCAAATAGATCTGATTACATTATAAATCCACTAAAAAATAAAAATAAAATATAACGATGTATATAACCTTATTATAGCACATGTTTGCTGCTGTCCTGCAACCTGTTGATGGACTTTTTTTTTTTTTTAATCTAGTGGGTCTTGCCTATTTTACCTTTCATCCATGTCATCACACCAATCTTTCATCCTAACTTATTCTCCCTCCTATCCCAGAGTCCCCAAGAATAAAGACATAGTTCACACGAAGATCAGTCTCCCAAATTTTGCCCACATTTACATATAAAATTCAGTATATACTTGATATGTTTTTGAAAATTGATAAATAAATAAATGTTTTTAAAAAAATTCAGTATATGCAGCTATTTCTAGAATGTTCCTCTATAGCAGGGGTGTCAAAGGCCACAATCCAGTTGGGTTTTCAGGATTTCCCCAATGAATATGCATGAGATCTATTGGCATGCACTGCTTTCATTGTATGCTAATAGATCTCATGCATATTCATTGGGGAAATCCTGAAAATCCGACTGGATTGCAGCCCTCATGGACCAACTTTGACACCTCTGCTTTATAGTATGTGAGGAGGGGAAATTAAAGTTGAATGTGAATTGGAAAAGGAAAATCTCGGGTCTATCTCCTTTTCTAGCACTTGGTCTGGCAAACCAGTAGTAGTGAGCAAATCTGAGTGGAAAAAATTGAGATCGCTGACCGTTTCCACCACAGCTCTGAAGTAATGAACACTTGGCTTCATGCAGAGCTGGGGCTGCTGTTGAATATTTCTTTTTTCCCTCAGGTATCTTTCTGGAGACTTGTCCCTGTTTCAGAATGCTACTGGTAATGGCATTGCATTGTCCACATTACCACAGACCTTTGTTCCAACACCTCCCAACATTCTGCAGCTGACGAATCTGCAATTTTACCGCACCCCACGCCGGGTATCGCCATCATCTCTCCCAGGACGTCTGAGTAGGGCACTGTCACTTGGCACTAGCCCTTCTCTGGTCAGGGCAGGTAAGAAGCCAACTTCAGTGTCAAAACGTGACCCACAAGTGTGTTTCAGAATGGGAATGAGTGGAAGAAGCATAATCTTCTCAAATAGGAGTCACTCATTTGTACTTCCATGTACTGGTTAACCTTGTGTGAAAATATTTAGGAATATTCCATCCACCCGATGCTAGTCACTTTTGCTTCGGAGACTAACCATGCCATCTTACTTCAACAGTGGGTATACAAAGGAAAATCTCTACATTGCCATCCCTGAAAATATCTGCTATGCATAACTTTTCAAGTGTGTGTATGTATATATATATATATATATTTTGTTTTTGTCTGCGTGAAAAATATCATCCTGCCCTCCTCAATGTGTCCCAGCCAGGCCCCCGTTTAAGCTAGTTCTGTGTGGACTAGAACAATGTGTGAAAATGTGGCTCTGTGCTAAGACTTGTGCTCACCTAAGCTACATAACGGTGCACAATTGATGCAATTTATCAGAAGGGCCCTATCCGGGGGGAGGGGGGGGGAGATGGGGTCTCAAGTGGACCTGGTTCAAGCAGAACTGCACGAAGGGTTGTGGTATATAGCAGGAACTCTTAGGTTTCCTCCCCTTTAAGGACCTTTCTCATCTTGTGAATCTTTGGAGCAGTGGGTTCCAAATCTATCTTGAATGCCGGCCAGTGAATATGCATGAAACACATTGTATGGGAAATAGAGGTAGTGTGTGGAAATCTGTTCATGTATACTCATTGCAGATATCCTGAGCCTGAATAACTAGTGCAGCCCCAAAATGAGAGCTTTATGCACTACATGCCTGTTTGTAATACTTTAATGCAGGAATTATCTTGTCACGTTGCAGCTGCCTTGATGCTCTAGTTCCGACTCCTGGTAATGAAGGTCTGGCCTATCTTAATGCCCTCATCCTCTTGTTCCTTTCTGGGTATGCATTGAATGCTGTTGGGTTTTTTTGCTTTTAGATTCTGGTTATCTGTTCAGTGGAAGTCGCCCAGCATCTCGGGCCTCGCAGTACAAAAGCTCACAAGCTTCTGGTAAGTTACCATGGGGTGGGGGTAGAGGGACAAAACACTGTCATGTTTTACGCATACTCCCTAAGTCTTAGCAAGCAAAGAATTTTATTGAAAAACCACATATGTCAGTTGTAAGTTTGAGATCTTTCCCAGGTTCATGCTGTGCTGTATTAATGCTTTCTAAACACCCTTAATCCGACTCAAACAAGTATAAAGGACTTGGAACCCGTCTTAACATTCTGTTGCCTGCCATGTGGGATGTGCAGTTTAATAATCTGTTACTAATTTGACAGACATAGAAACAAGGTAATGCTGTGCACCTGCTCCCTTAACTAGTGTCATGGGGTCAGACGGTTAATGACAAGGTTCTTTGATCTTCTGCAGTCATTGCTGCTCTGGAGGCATTTCCCCAGCACAGAGGATATACACTCAAACTCCACGGCATTTGGGATTCCTGTTATCTATGCTAAAATGTTAAGTGCCAGAAAACATTTTTGGTGATTGTAGTGGCTGAATAGCAAATTTTTTGAGACTGTTCTTGTCTCCTTTAGCCTTTTAAGACTCGGTGATTTTGAGAGACTGTTACCAAGTGCAAATTTACCCCTGGCTGTTATATTTTTGCATGGAATTTAAACAATTCCCATTTGTCTTGGCTGTATTTCCCCCCCCCCCAAAAAAAAAAAATAAAAATAAAAAAAATATATATATATAAAAGTTAGTTAAAAGTATTGGTAAGTGCTAGACTTAAAACCATTTTCTGTTCCAATACCCCTCTTGATATCTAGGTATGGGATTTTTTTGAGACTTCATCCTGCAAGTTTATCAGACATCTAATCCTTCCATCTTCCTCCTCAGATTATTTTTCACTCCTGTCAGGTAGCTGTGCCTCTTCTCCTATCCCTTCTCCAGCTCCTTCTGTGACGGGATCAGTCACTTCCAGCTCAGGCTCCCTTCGCTATCGCCGTCCTCTTATCTGCCCTGCTCGCCTGAACCTGCAGGGACAGAAGCTGCAGCTCTTCCCATCCCAGAGTGACGTGCTACCTACCCCCAGCAGCTCCGAGGAAACCTGTCCTCCACACAGCGTGTGTTCAATAGAACTCCCACCATTCCCAGTGAAGAACCGTGGTGAGTGGGCCAAAACCCTGTGGCTGTATAGTATACCAGGCAGCTGTTCTGCTATCAACTATGAGGTCAGAATCTAGAAATAGCACATCTCTTCTGGACTTTGCTGCACTGAAACATCAGAATTAAGATGAAACCGCTCCCAAATGTAGATGCTGCAAACTTACTAGCATTGTAGAGGAAAGCAGATGGACAATTGGCGCATCTAATCCACCCAACAGATTTTCTGTTTTCTGCCATTTTTAACTATGTGAATCTGCTTAGACTAGACAACTACCTTCTGTGTGCCCCAAAGCATGTTGGTGGCCAGCACCAACTGAATTCTACCACACCTACTTCTAGACAATTCCAAATATTATAATATTTTGGTACCTTTATAATTCTCATGTCTAATCCAGTGGTCAGCATTTCTTATTAATCTTTGTAGTAGTCTAAACAGCCCCCAAACTAGTGAGGCTGAAACGCATCTTGCCATGCTTTAGTCCAACTCATTGAAAAGCTTTTTAAATGGAAGTAGCTGCCTAATGATTGGCTGGCCTGACTGGTTTGAGATTAATCAGGAGGTGAACACATCCTCCTTCAGTGTCTCGGGCTTCAGATTTTCACTGTAGGCCAATAGCTATTTTGGCAAGGAGCTTATTCCTTGTTTTTCCTTGTAGCTTATTGACTGTCCACCTAGCCACTCCTGTTCTTCTTACTTTGTCATTCTCCATCCCTTTCACAGCAGGCTGCAATGCCCCAGTTGTATAAAGCAGTTGAACTTTGGCAATGCTAGGTTCTTAGCACCCCCTTTTTTTTCCCCCCTAGCAAAAATTAGGTCTCACACCAGTGAAGAGAGCTTTTACAGTGAAGCTTCCATCCATAAAGAGAAAAATTCCTCCCACTCCTCAACATGTCAAGTGGATACCACCACAGAAGGTTATCTGGATTCTGCAGGCTGGCATGGTAAGTACCTACACTGTGATTGGTGTGTGACAATATGCGGATGGATGGGGCATTTGGCCTTTATTTTGTTTTTTATATAATAAAAGGAAGGGGAAAATTGTAATTGAGGGTTGGGATGCTAATGACATATAGGCACAAGTTTGAGCTGGGACCTCTGCAGCAAGAGTCTTGTGCTTGACTTAAGAGTACTCTGGGGACGGGTACTGAGGCAAGTTGTTTTTCTCCGCAAGGTATCGCATGAGCATCTAACATGTTAACCTCATCTGCATGGGTGCCCTTTCTTATCCATAAAGAATCTGTCCTTCCTATGTAGATTCTGTGGAGGAAATTTTATACCCTTGTACTTGTCACTTCAGTCCCTCTGCCTCCTTTGTATTGTAAGGTTTTTGGAGTTGACCTGATATGGTACTTTTAATTTCTATAACTTTATTTTTATTTTTTAGTTTTCAAAGGCTATTGTGGACACAAGTTCCTGTGGTGTCTTCTGGCAGTCAGCTTTGCTGTGAATGTTCTGTTCACATCTGCCTACCTCTATCAGACTCTGCACTGACCCATGACTTCAGTAAAATATTTGGACAACCTCCATACCAACTCTGTACTATACAAACATTTGGTGCTTTAGGACTATTCTAGACTCATTTCCAGATGTGGAACTGAACTCTATAGCTGCTTGAACAAGAGAGGGTGGGGGCAGATAAGGAGGGTCCCCCCCACTCCCTTTGTTGGACTAAAGAATTAACTTCTGAATTGACTGGTGCTGTGGGGATGTCTCCTTTTGACTCTACCCTCTAATATGCATTCTTGTTGAACTCCAGGCCTCTGTCTGGAAAATAAGGACAAATATAAAATAAACCTTCCCCAGAGCTGGGTGGGTGTGATTAACTGTCTCATGTGGCCCAGGAGAGCCTGTTGCATGTGGCTAAGGATCATATCTGAACATGGGTGATTCTGTGTAGGGTCCTTCCTATGTGCCAGTAATATTCTTGCTGTGAGCTGTAGAGATGTGGGTCTGCTTTGTAAATTATAGTATATAGCAGGTGTTCTTAACCCAATCCTCAGGACACACCAAGCTAGTCTGGGCGCTTCAAGATATTCACAATGAATAGGCACGAGGTAGATTTGCATAGAATGCAGGCAGTTCACACTAATTTTATCAATCATATTCGTTGTGGGTATCTTGAGAACCCCAAAAATGCAGGTCAGGCTTAACCCTGTATACCAGGGGTCTCAGGTCCCTCCTTGAGGGCCGCAATCCAGTCGGGTTTTCAGGATTTCCCCAATGAATATGCATGAGATCTATGTGCATGCACTGCTTTCAATGCATATTCATTCATTGGGGAAATCCTGAAAACCCGACTGGATTGCGGCCCTCAAGGAGGGACTTTGAGATCCCTACTGTATAAAGTACTAGCAAAAATTTTGAGGCTGTCCCCAGAAAATGGAGTTATTCAAAAACAAATGTTCTAACAAGTTTATTTTTTATTAAATATAAAAGTATCCTATGAAATCCTTTACTGCACAAACATGAGTGGCCTAGTGCTTGGAGAAGCTGCCTCAGTACCCTGAGATTGAGTTCAATTCCCACTTCAGCTCCTTGTGACTTTTTAGTAAAGTCACTTAATACTTCATTGCTCCAGGAACAAAATAAGTACCTTTCTAAAATATGTAACCACACAAAGTGGTATATAGTCCCATCCCCTTTACCACTTACCCTTTTTAAAAAATTATCTTGAATTTTTGCATGCCCCTTTATTTCATAAATTTTTTACTTTAATTTAGGAAAGAACAAATTGTGTACTTATTACACTGTTGCCTCTATTCCATGATTAACTGCTCAAGCAAGTGGATTTTTCATCTGAACTGACGGAGCACTAGAAAGGAACTTTTTTATGGTGACTGTCAATGAGTAGGTTTACAGTAAAACTATATAAAATGGAATATTTGAACTGGAGAACGTTTAAGCAACAAATGCAAATTTTTTTATTAGAATCTTGATTATTTTTATCTCGTATTTGGAACCTAGTGCAATTGCTTTCTGGTGCTCTGGGATGGAGTATTTGCTGCTCCACGTGCAAAGCAAGCAGACTTAAGATGTACTTTCACTGTGGAAGGGTGGGTGGGTGGTTGTGAAGGGGTGGGATGGAATGACTTCTTGTAAAGGTGATCTTTGGTTATTCTTGAGCATTTAGTGAACACACTTTTTTGCAGCATAAGTTGAACTCTATGGCATTGCATGTAAGGTCATCGCCAATTGTTTTGAATTAAAAGGTCATGGGGTGATAAGGTTGGGTAGGGAAAGGATAAATTGAGAGTTGAAGCTGTTTAGAAAACTATAAAAACCATGGAGATACTGTATTTGAATGTTTGTTGAACACTAATAAAACAGATTCAACATAAGATGTACCTTTACATTTTGATGCTTAAACTCGCTTTTCTTTTAAATATATAAAAGGAAGCTGTGCTGAAGATCTGATCTTTGCTAGTTCATATTTTGAGTAGATGGCTCATGAACATTTTTCCTTGGTTAATTACTGAATTGAGTAAAAATTCAAGTCGATTACATTTTGCATAGTAAAGGATTTCATAATGTTAGTGAATTTAATTTGTCCTACACACTACGAGGGGCTACTGAAAAGTTTTCTCACCCCAACCACCAAAGTTGGGGCAGTCTCCATCGAGGGCTACACACTTAGTCTAGCGAATTCCCCCCCCCCCCTTTTTTTTCATTCCATTGGAAAAATACAGAATGAAAATAGTGGAAAATCGCTGGACTAATTGTGTAGGTTTCAATGGAAGCTGCCCTTCAACTTTGGCTGGGCTGAGATCTTTCCAGCAGCTCCTCATATTGGCCATATTTGTATAACTTTTTAGGCTAAAATTACCTACGGATGAGTAGGTAATGGTCAGGCATCTGGTTATTTACTAGAACAATTTACATTTAAGGTGGTTCAACCACTAAGGGTAACTTTATTGTTTGTGTTCCCTCTAGTATGAGGATGTGTTTGCAAGAAATTTTTGCATCGAACAATTGCTTAGCAGGCTGCTAGTTGGGATTCGGAACTGTATTTTGCTTGCTGCTTTGATTTTCATATATGCATTTCTGAAATCTATTAGACATCTCTTTTTTGTAAAATTCTTAGGAAAGGAAGATAATAATTTTCTTCTATTTCACTGTGATGTACAGTCTCTTGATGTAAACCGTATTGCTCTAGAAGGTATGACGGTCTAGAAATGTGTTTTTAATGTACGTAGGTTTTTAGTAAAAGCAGCCATTTTGGGGATTCTAGATGACATTTGTATAAAGCCAAAATAGTATGTATTAACTCAGTATTTACAAGTATATGATGTAGCAAGCTGATGAACATGGTCTCTCGGCTGTTTGCAAGGGCTTGCCTAATGAACATTAACTCAGGAGGTGTCGAGATGTATTTTGTTTTGGAGTGAAGAGCTGCAACATAAATGCATTCAGGTAAGTACAAGAAGCTTGAATTCTATGTGAAAGAAAACAGGAGTCAATGTCTTTTCAAGAAGGGGTGGAGTAAGAGTGGTAAATTAGGGAGCTTAATGTACTGTAGCAGAGATTTGAGCAGGAGATAGCATTGCTATATTGCTAAGAGAAAGTGGTGGCTTTACCACTCATACTTCTACATCATAGGGCATTACGAGTAACACTGAATAATATGTATATACACCTACTCCGATGAGGCTGGTTCTTAACTCTCCCTCCATGGCATGGCTTTTGCATTCAGTGTACCCATCTGGGGCTAGACACAGACAAGTGTTGATCCAATTGGTACAATAAGCTCTGCTCATACTGGGAGGGAGGCTAAGGGCTGGAGCTAACTAGCAGTAGACTAGGTGTAATTTTAGCTTTTAAGCTAAGGAACAGGGCAAGACTAATGCATATGCTTATCATGAGGACTATCATGCTTGTGCATTCTCTGTAAACTATATTATGTTGTGTGCAAATAATTCACCTCTTAGAAAACAAATGTGGCAGCAGATAAAGGCCCATCTACTCTGCTTCATCTGCTTTCTCCGCAATAGACTGCATGTTCCTGTCCCATTCTTGCTTGAATGCAAGTAGTCTTTGTGTCTACTACCTTTACCAGGCAACTATTCCACACATCTACCACTCTTTCCATTGTTTCTTTTGTTTAGAGTCATGGTCCCTTACCTCAAAATGTGTTTGTCTTTTCAGTGTCCCTGAAGTAGTTTGGGGCTGTTTTCTTGCCCCAAAATGCTCTCACAGTGGCTCTTTTATTTCCTGATTATGCCCCCCCCCAAAAAAAAAAAAAAAAAGTGCTCAAACCTTTTCAAAATGTCTCATGCCTCAAAGGTGACAAGGATGTTGTCTTTAGACCCTAAAACCCTTCTATCATGCCTTTATATGTGGTGGATGGGTAGCTGAAGAGCACCTTTGTGGCATGTGATGGAGATAGATCAGGAATCCTGTTTAGGGGAGAAAATATGTCCTCCAGATCCCTGGGACAATGCTTCTGCATGGTAAGGGCATAGAAATTCCCCAACCCAAACAACGTGGCTTGTGTGTCCCAAGGGGAAAGTTTCCTTCTCAACCTTTTTACTCTAGAACTTAATCTCTTGTGGCAGGCTTACACACAAGAGGACTGCTGCAGAGTGGGCCAGTGTACAAGCAGGTCTGAGCCATCATTTTTTTTGGAGTCCAATGCTATATCAAACAGACCTGGAGGATGAGGGGGGGGGGGGTCAATTACTGCCCTAGTGTCCCAAAGTGAGTGGTTTCAGTTGGAGGGCAGGAACCAGGGTCAGTCCTAGACTAGGGAAAGGATCCCTCACTGTGTTGACAAGTACTCGGCATTACTGGCAATCATTGAGTCCTTTTGAGAATTAAATCCAAGTAATCTGACCCTGCCCTCTTATTGTTCCCTTCTGAGTGAAGTATGGGCTAAGCCTACCCTTTTATTTCTGTGACACGAAGATCCTGGTTACAGAGCCTTGGGAGACTACACCCCGCCCCCTCCTGGGCAGGCTCCCTGAAAGGGGCCAAAATCATGATTTAAGTTATATCCTATGGATCAAGAATTCTATCCAAATGTTTGTACTGTCCAAAGTGGACTCACTGGTGGCCCAGGTGACTACATGCACTTCCTTGCCAAGTGAGGGAGGCGTACTATTAAAGGATCCACAGGCCTGCAGAGTGGATAAGGTTTTCTAAAAGGTGGTTTGAGACTCTAGCCTTGGGCATTATGGCAGTAGCTGTGACCTCCTTTCATGGCCACCCCATAGTTAAACTGCAGAGGTTGTGATGGGTGTCCAGTGAGGGCATAGGAATCTAGCTGCTGATGTAGCCTACTAACATTCGGACAAGTGCCAATTCCAGCCTCTGGCCCATCAGCACCCTATCAATCCTGAATTACACTTGTGTGCCAAATGCCCATACAACAAGGCTCAAAGTAGGAAGATGGGGTGCACTCATTGGCTTCTACCATAAACAAACAATATTTCTCACACTTTGCACTTGGAAACCCTGATCCTTTCTTTTTGTTCCCTTAGCTCCTAGGCCCTTCATATGTCACTCCTTCCCTCCCTTTTGAATTTCAATTTGTTAAATTCACCTTTGCATCTTGAATAGTCCTAGCTGGTCTGTATTAGTCTAGATCAGCTTGGTTCCACTGGTCTTCTCTCCACCTAGGTCATCCACTGCCAATCAGCTACACTCGAGCCTCGGGGACCCAATCATTTGATTCACCACCTGCATTACTGCCCATATTGCTGACTTGTGGAGCCCTTGGCCTTGTCTTTCAATGCTGGATAAGCCACGAATCATACCAGCTGTCCTATCTGCACCATGTCTGCTGCCCAATAAACAAGCATGGGATTCAAAATAAGTTCTGCACATGTTACTATTCATTCACAAGAAGGGAGGGAGGCCTACAGCATGACTAGCTATTTCTTATACTGTATTTATATATACAGTATATATATCTGAGCATGCCTCCCCCCAGAGGTTTTCTTAATCCTTACTGCTGTGTCTTCAAAGAAACCAGAAGCAAGCCTAAATACTTTTGAAAGAGATTTCTGTGCAATAAATGATATGTTCCAAGCAGTGGTCTTTAAAGGTTGTAGTAATAAGCAGGTTTAGAGGTGGGTGGTTTAATTAGAAGCTGTTCATGGTAGGACAGAGCAGCTGCTTAAGTTAGGGAGAGCTGCTCCAGTCTCCCCCTCGAGTTTGATAACACCCCTGCTATTACAATATAAGCCTGGGGATTCTCCTGTGCCTAAAATTACCTTTTCTTTGGCATGGGTCCTTCCTGCCCCTGCCTGGATGAAACTTATTTGATGAGAAAAGTCAAATTAAAAATGGGGATAAATCTAGAAAGAGAGATAAGCAAAGCCAGACACCTATACTGCAAAGACCCCTGTGGGTGGAAAGGTAGAAAAGTATAGTTGTTGTTCTCTTAGGCTTCTGCGGCTGGCTTCATAATTGTAACAGGTTTCTAGGTCTTGCCGTGTCTGGTATCGTACTATGCTGCCATTTAAAAATGTCGATTGCAGTTTATTACAATTTTATCAGGTGCTTAATTGTGATTAAAATTTGTGATCAGACAACAGCTATATGTGATTGTAGCAGGTTTCCCGGATATGAAAGGTTTGTATGGTGTGTGTTTCTTTTGGTGGAGGGGCCAATGCCATAAATAGTTTTTGAGGAGTAGCCTAATGGCCTGAGAACCAGGGGACATGGCTTCAAATTCCACTGCAGCACCCTGTAACTCTAGTCACTTACTTATATTGTACCAGGGGAGAAGGATTATCTCTATAGAGTGGCATAGCAAGGATAAGAGGTGTCTGTGGTGGTGGTGCCCCTCCCCTCTCCTCCACCCCCCACCCTATCCATGCCTTCCCCGCCCCCTCATGCCATGCACCTGCACCCTTTTCCCCTGTACCTCTTTAATGTTTCCAGCATAAACAGCAACCCAACCTGCTGCTTGGGCCAGCATTGGCTCTTCCTAGGTGCAGGTCCAGGAAGTGATGTCAGAGGAAGAGCCGATGCTGGTGTGAGCAGCAGGTTAGTGTTGCTGCTTGTGCCACCAACGTTGAGGGAAGGGAAGAGGTGGGTGGAGAGGAGGACAGGTGCCTGGGGTAGACATCCCTCCCCCCCCACACACACACTATACCACTGTCTGGATATAATATGTAAACCACTTTGATTGTAACCACAGAAAAGCAGTATAGTATATCAAATCCCATTTCCCTCTTCTTTTTTAAAAATAATCTTTTTATTAGGCAACAGCAAAAAAGCATACCATGAACAACATGCAACAATCCATCACTGAACCACTACAGAGGTATCCAATGCAAGGAAGCAATACAAAGTGGTAAAATACAATGCTTGCCTACCTATTCTCTTTTTAAACTATGGCCTGAAGCGGTTCACTGTTGTAGCTGTAGCCATACGATGTGGAGGGAAGTTTCCACCCATCCAAGAAATTAATCAGATCTTTAGTTCTGAGCCAGAAAAGTGCCCTGTGTGACACAACTCCTAGAGCGCCTATTGTGCTCAGTTTCACAACCAAGCAGGGAAGGCGATGGATAGAACATAATTTTGAGTCCCCATCTCCCTTGGGCCCTTTGCGGCTGCACTGCCCACACATAGCTTGCTCCAGCCCTGCTTACTTGGGCAAATTCCTTTGAAAACTGGCCTAATATTACTTCCACTCTTTTTCCTGTGCGTCTCGGAAAGAGATGTTAACTATGCTTGCATAACCCCCAAGCTCATTCACAAGCTGCTATTACTGCCACACTCAGAACTTTGAAACCCCCCCCCCCCCTCAAGTTATCTCGGGACAGAATGAATATTACTCTATTGGTGGGGAGTAAATGGGGGGCCTTGGTAGAGATTAAAAAAAATTACAAAGGGAAGCAATAACTGAAAAATTTAAAAAAATGTGTACTACTTGCTGTATTTGGGGGGGAAAAAAAGAATAAATAAATTGTGTGGTGAAAAAAGTTTCACATGAAAACCATATAAAAATTGTGGGAAACATGTTCTGAGGTCTTTATAATCCCACAATTTGCTGATTGTTTTCGTTGCGAACGTTATCAGCATTCAAGAATCTATGATTTTATTAATTTGTTAATATGTATGTAATAGTTGTTGTGGTCCTTGGTATGAATCTAAGCTGCTCTGTCTAGACTCTAGCCTCTCCTATCCCAGGGGACTAAAATATCGCTGTGGCAGCACAGAGAAGCAGGGCTGCAATATGAGCTAGCCAGTAGGTGTCGTACTTCTTAAGGAAGATTAAGCGAGGGTTTGGCACGTGCAAATGAGGGGTGAGGAAAGGGTCACAGAGGTGCACCTGTTTTTTAGTAAGTTACTTTAGGGTCGTTCCCCCCCCCCCCCCCCAGACTGTGAGGAAGAACGTGAAGTTGGGAACGAGCCAAGGTATAATATAGTTGGGCGGGGCTTTTTTTGGCTGAGGCGTTACCTCGCAGGGGAAAGGAAAATGACTATTGGCAGCAAGCATGGAGTAGGCGTGGTTGTGCCTTGGGGGGGTGGGCGGGGCCTGGAAGGCGTTGGGGCCGGTGGTACGTGTGCGCTGCAGCGAAGCAGAATTGGCTGAAGGTACCGCGGAGGCAGGATGGCGGCCCCTTGCAGCGTAGAACCGCTGGAGCGCGGGACAGGCACCACCCCCGCCCCCGCGGAGGCTGAGCAGAAGCCGCCTTACTCGTACGTGGCGCTGATCGCCATGGCCATCCAGGAGAGCCCGGAGCAGCGGCTGCCTCTCAGCGGCATCTACGAGTCCATCTCCCGCCGCTTCCCCTACTACCGGGGTCGCCACAAGAGCTGGCAGAACAGCATCCGCCACAACCTCAGCCTCAACCAGTGCTTCGTCAAGGTGGCGGGGGATGGCAGGAAGGGCAACTTCTGGGCGCTCGACCCCGCCTCCCACGACATGTTCGAGCAGGGCAACTACCGGCGCAGGCGGCGGATCAAGCGGCCCTGCTGCCCGGCCCCTCCCCAGACCCCCGAATGCGGCTGCACCTATCACCGCCTGCCGGCCTACGCCTGGCCCCCGGGCTGCCCCTGCTCGCCATGTGGCTACCCGGCCGGCCTGGGGCAGCCGCACTACCTTGGCTCGCCCTACGGAGCCTGGCCCCAGCCGCAGCAGCTGAGCCCGGTCAGCGGTTACCAGATGGAGCCGTCCCTGCTGTATTACTAGGAGCGGAGAGGAAGCGGCTGTGGCCTCCCGGTGCCTGTCCTGGAAGGCCTTGTGCTCTGGACTTTGGCCAACAGCATTATATGAAGATTATCGTCTAATGAATGAATGCAAAAAAAAAAAACACTAAAGTTATTTTTATGTCTTTTACATTTGAAATGTTAGTTGCGATTGACTTGTTTGTTTTATATTGAAATGGTCAAAATTGTGGCTCTGAGAAACCTCTGAACAGTTGTTTTTTGTTTTTTTTTTTTGCTTCTGTCTTCCCCAAAATAAAATCCTGAACTTTTAAAATGTATCTTATGTGAAATGTTAAGTTCCTCGACGAGTTTGTGGTTAACGAGAAATTTTTATTTGTGGCGATATGATAAAAAAAAAAAAAGCAAGAGCGTTAGCGTTTTAATAGAAAGAAATACCACAAAAAAAAAAAAATGAATGATTAGGACTTTTGGTTCTGCCGGTGTGATGAAAAGCTGTGGGGCGGCTCCGTTTCTGGTTCCCGTCTAATCACTCGATTTCAGAGTCGTCTTCCAGTTCGCAAATTATTCTATCTAAAATAATTATAAAAAGAAAAAAAAAAAATGGGTTCTTATTACCAGGTTCTTAGAGAATAACGCGTTCGTGTATTTTGTATGTTTTTTTCACTTTGCTAAAATAAAAAGTTTTTACTGATGATGCTGACTTAGACTGTTCAATTTTATGTATAATAACATGGAACCGTATTTCTCACACAGTCCATTAAAAACACACACACACACATGTATATAAGTCATGTCGTTTTGGGAGAAGCTTGCACTGCTTCTCTTCCTGGAATTATTTTGGGAGAGGGGGACGCATCAAGAAGAATATGGGTCAGAAAACAGGTGTTGCATACCACAGATAAAAACAAAATATCCCCAACATACATAAGTTAATTTCTGCACATCTCTGCATCATTTCATCCAGAATGAAGGGAAACCTTGTTGCCAGAAATACAATTAAGTCGGTTTATAGTCTTGGGTCTGACTTAGTTGTAATGAGCAAGTCTACACATTTTTAAAAAAACAACAACCCAGTTTGCTCTATAAAAGAGTTAAGAAAAATCTAAATAGAGCTATTTGTTTTGGGGTAGGAGAGCTGGCTGTATTAATTTCAACTCCTAAAACTGAGGCTCCTGCACAGGGAAAGAGGATTTGTTAGTACCTTTGCACAAAGGTAACAGGTGTTGGTCAGATTCAATACGCACAGGTATTATGTTTAAGGGTTGTGAGGCCTTAACAAGTATCAAAGCCCCATAATACCTGTGCATATTGAATCTGACCAACACCTTTGTGCAAAGGTACTAAAAAAATCCTCTTTCCCTGTGCAGGAGCCTCAGTTTTAGGAGCTGAGCTATGCTATGAGGCTCATAGCACAGCATCCCAGCTGGGTGCCCAAAGATGAAGAAAGCTGCTGTCTCCCCACCGCCAATAAATACAGAGAAGTTTACTTTGGTCCTGTTTAAGGGCCATGATTGTTTTGAGGGGAGAGAAGTAGCCATCCTTTGCTCCATAATTTATTTATTCCATAATCTGTACAGTTCTCCCAAAGGGAGCTCAGAACGGTTTACATGAATTTACTCAGGTAGGCATTTTTCCCTGTCTGTCCTGGTGGGCTCACAATCTAATGTACCTGGGGCAATGGGGGGGGGGAGGATTATGCGACTTGCCCAGGGTCACAAGGAGCAGCGTGGGTTTGAACCCATAACCCCAGGGTGCCAAGGGTGTAGCTTTAACCACTGCGCCACACACTCCCCCCCGGAAGCATGCTGAAAATACTACGGGTCATTGGTAGGACTGGGGTAATGGCACTGCCTTGAGGTGATGAGAATCCTTAGATGCCATTCTTGGTGTCAACACATTTTGGGTTTATAAGCAGATTATTAAGGAAGAGAAGAGTTTATTCTAAACATGTCAGGAGGCCAGAGTAAGGAGAAAGCTGTATAAATATTTTTTTCCATTAATGTAAAATACATTCAAATATGTTTGAATGATTATTTCAGAAGCAAGGGACCCATGTACAAATCCCTCTAAATCTTTTTTTTTTTTTTTTTTTTTTTTTTTTTTAAGTTATGAGTCCTCCAGAGACAGAAACATACCTACCTGAAGGCCATTGAACTTGTTTACATTCAGGTACAGTAGGTATTTTTTTCTGTTCGGGGAGGGCTCACAGTTAAAAAATAAAATCACAAACAGCCAAAGTGGGATTTGAACACTGCTCCAATCATTAGGATACCCCTCTGCTCTTCATGGCCATTTTATAAAATGCAGGTTTCCCAAGACAAAACGGGGATAAATCAAACACTGTAAACCCAAGTGTATAGTGCTATAAACAGATCAAGTGAATACCCTCTGGGCATATCTCAAATATTCACAGCATTTACTAAGTCACACTTGTATTGTGCTCAGAGAACTAAAAACACCCTGTCAGTGAACTAGAAAGCCCACCTTTGAAAATGGCTCAAGTTCTCAATCATTGCACAACTGAATGTATAAAGTGCTTTTTTAAAAAATCCAAATTACTTAATATATTTAAATGGAAAGACAAAGAGTCAGTTCACCACATCACTTTGTACACTCACTGTTGTGCAGTGATTGAGAACTTGAGCCGTTTTCAAAGGTGGGCTTTCTAGTTCACTGACAGGATGGTTTTTTTTTTTACCTTGTAACCATTCTCTGAGCACAACACAAGTGTGACTTAGGGCTCCTTTTACAAAGCCGTGTTAGCGGGTTTAACGCGTGTGACTTTTCATCATGCGCTGGCCGAAAAACTACTGAGGCGGTAGCGGCCGGTTTAGCGTATGCTATTACGCATGTTAAAACCACTAGCGTAGCTTTGTAAAAGGATCCCTTAGTAAATGCTGTGAATATTTTGACATTTTATAAAATGGCCATTCCTATGCTGCGAAATAGATGTCCATGCCCCTTGTGTGCTTCTCTCCCCCCCCCCCCCCAATTCATAGTTTGTACTTTCCAGTTTGTAAAATGAATGTTTCATACTGGACATTTTCAGCATATGGATATCCATCTCGCATGTATTTTAGAACAGGCTGTATCCTGTTCTACAATACAAGTAAGATGCATGACTGTCCGTGTGTGATGTTCTGACTTGGTTGTTCATATTTTGAGTTGTACAGTATATCCTTTCTAAAATACTGCTCTATATCTCTGGGTGGCTCAGTGTGTGATTTATTCTTTCCAGAAAGGCTGTTTGCCTCCTCAGGTCAGATAGTTCTTACTCCATTAGTGAAGGCAGAAAAGTGAGATGTGACCCTGGGCAAGTCACTTAACCCTCCGTTGCCCCAGGTACAAAATTTAGATTGTGAGCCACTAGGGACAGAGAAAATGCTTCGATATAATAAATGTAAATCGCTTTGTTTGTACCTTAGAAAAGCAGTGTATCAAATCCATGTAGCAATGTTAAAATTATTGTCCTTAGCAGTGTGTAGCTATGGGTGGGTCTAGGCCCACCCATGTTTGGCTCAGGCCCATTCAGGAGTGGCATAGCACTGCCTTCTTCCCTCTGCGGCATCTCAACATGGGCCCTTCTATCTCTCAACCCCAATCCTCCCTGGTATACCTTGCATGCATCCTGGTGCATTTCTGATGCCAGCGCCGACCCTGGCCCCCAAAGGATTCCCTCTGCTGTGGCTCACTAGACAGGAAATAGGAAGTGATGTCAGCAATGGCAGGGTGTGGTAGAGGGAAGTCTATAGGGCCGGCAGTGGCAGCAGAAATTAATCGCTATAGGTGCCAGGATATATGCAAGGTATACTGGGGAGGGTTGGGGGTTGAGAGATAGGAGGGCAGATGCCAGGACATAATGGAGGAGGGAGAGGACAGATGGATGGGTATAAAAAACACAGTTTTTTAAAAAAAATGTCTCTGGGAAACAGGGAGGGGGGTTGTGGAAGGGCCCATCCAAAACACTGGGTCTGGCTACACCACTGGTTCATAGTCAAAGTTGGATTACAAGAACAATGCAATAAGCTCACTTTCAGAGCGTACATTTCCCCGGCAAGAGCAGTTAGGATGGGTATCACTGTAGACCAGAGGTGCCCACACTTTTTGGGCTTGAGAGCTACTTTTAAAATGACCAAGTCAAAATGATCTACCAACAATAAAAATTTTTTTTTAAAAACCCACAAAGCACACTATACGCAGAGAAAATGTTAATTATCATTTGTATTCGGGGTTTTTTTTTTCCAGAGGTCAAGGCAGATGACTTTATGCAATGTCACCTCAGTAACAACTGTACAAAAATAGAAAAATATACCCCATCCCCTTTTACTAAACCGCGATAGTGTTTTTTTAGCGCAGGATGCCGCGCTGAATGCCCTGCACTGCTCAGGATGCTCATAGGCTCCCTGCGCTAAAAACCACTATTACGGTTTAGTAAAAGGGGGCCATAGTGCAAAATATAGACAGCAGATATAAATTCTCAAAATGGACACATTTTGATCACTAAATTGAAAAAATCATTTTTCCTACCTTTTTGTCTGATGATTTCATGAGTCTCTGGTTGCACTTCCTTCTTCTGTAAAGCCAATATTTATTTCTTTCTGCCTTTCTTTCTTTCTCCCCCTGCCCCCCCAGCCATCGTGCTGATTTTTCCACTTTCCCGATTCTTTCCCTACCCCCCACCCCAAGCCACCAATGCGATTTCTCCCTGCTGCTTCCCCGAGCCAGGCCTGGCGCGTACAAGCGCCGGGCCCACAAGACTTCACCTAAGATGTCAATTCTAACATCGGGGAGGAAGTTCCGGGCCAGCCAGGCAGCAATTGGCTGGCCCAGAACTTCCTCTCCTACATCAGAATTGACGTCAGAGGTGAATTTTTGTAAGTCCGGTGCTTGTACACACCAGGCCTGGCTTGGGGAAACAGCAGAGAGAAAAAAATCACAAAGGCAACGCGATCGCGTTGCCTTTGCGATCTACTGGTCGATCGTGATTGACCATTTGGGCACCCCTGCTGTAGACAGACCTGTATAAAATATGGTGTTGATGCAGATACTTTACCTCGAGGGTGTCAAAGTCCCTCCTCCAGGGCCGCAATCCAGTCGGGTTCTCAGGATTTCCCCAATGAATATGCATGAGATCTATTAGCATATAATGAAAGCTGTGCATGCAAATAGATCTCATTCATTGGGGAAATCCTGAAAACCCGACTGGATTGCGGCCCTCAAGGAGGGACTTTGACAACCCTGCAGTTTAGATTATTTATTCTAGAACTGTGCACACATTTGTGCATTTTGGGAATAGATCTCTTCGCACATATTTTGAATCTTGCAGTTGCAACTTTTCTTATTTGCAGACTTTACAGTTTTAGAAAATGGTGTGACTAAAGGAGAGAAAACTGTACTGTTTTATATGTTTTTTTTCCTTAGCTCAAAAGAAGTATTTTGCTGAACTGGAGATCACAGGAACTACTTGGATAGAGTCTGTCATAGGGGAAAACACCCTCCAGGGATTCAAGACAAAGTTAGACAAGTTCCTTCCTGCTGAACCGGAACGTAAGCAGGTAGGGCTAGTCTCAGTTGGGGCGCTGGTCTTTGACCAAAGGGCCGCCGCGTGAGCGGACTGCTGGGCATGATGGACCACTGGTCTGACCCAGCAGTGGCAGTTCTTATATTCTTGCCCAACATCACACGATAAAAAAATCTGCTACATAGGATGATAGTGATAGAGAAATCACTATTGGTTGAAACATTGGAAAATGTGGAAGCTGGTGTGGACAACAATGCCCCATGGAGCATAACGTGGTATTTTAAATGATTAGACTTGGTGAGAGAACTGGGTCTGTGGTCCAAGGGAGGGTTGATATATTTGGTGGCTTAATTTAAAAAAACCAAAAACATAGATGTCCAAAAGACAATATTAACTGGCACTTGGATGTCTTTAGTAGTCAAAATGTCCAAGTGGCCATTTGTGAAACTGACTTTTTAGATGGTTTTCTGGTCATTTTGTTTCCAGTGCATTTAAATCTTAAAAGGGTGTGTTAGAGGCATGTTTTGGGTGGGATTAGGGTGGGTTTAACACTTGGACATTTCATAGTGATAATCAAACATTTTACAAAATGTCCGGGAGACAATTTGGGCGTTTTGGGCTAGATCTGTTTTTTTAAAATGACTAAGGGCCGAAAAGGTACCCAAACTGACCAGACAACTAATGGAGGGATGAAAATATGGCCCACACATACTCCCCCAGTGGTCACTGATCCCCTCCCACCCCCAAAATGTCTGCATGAAACAGTACATATCTGTCTCTATGACAGCTGCAGATACTATAGCCAGTCCCAGTAGAACTGTAAGCAGGTCTTTGGAGTAACCTGGTGGGCAGTGCAGTGGACTGCAGAGAAGGGTGATCCAGGCCCATATGCCACCCTAAGTAGTACACATGTGGTGGAATGTGTGAGCCCACTGTACTGCCATATAGGTGACACCTGCAGGCATAAGGGCTATTGGGGTGGTAGACAGGCGGGCACAGTAGGTTTTGGGGGAGTTTTGAAGGTCCAAAATCAGACTTAGACGTCCTATCAAAAATACTCTTCTTTGCCTTATTACCTCCTGGGTGGATGTAAGAATCACACGTACCACACCAAGTTGATACTACAAGATTAAAGCCTAACTGGAGGAAAAGATCTCAGATTCACCTATTGGGGAATCATATGTAGTTCACCCCAAAGTGTAATGGTGACAAATATCCATCACTGATCAAAAAACCTCCAACCTATCCTATAAAAATTACTTTTTTATTATTATAATTTTCTTTTTTCTTTTTTGCGATAACATACTAATTAATAGTTGAATGAATATAATGACTTAAATTTCTGATTCAAATCGAACAATCTTTATACGCACTCGTTTCTTGATAAAGCCCAGTTACTAGGGCAAAACGGGACCCATCGAGTAGAAGAATGAGCCAATAGAGCATTGAGCTTGATGAGTAAAACTTTAAGCTTGACTGCATGTAGCACTTTAGCTGACTTCAGCATAAACTGTTTGTGAAGTGGAACACGTCAGCCAATCACCAATTTCAGATAAATGTTCACTTTTTCTGTATTTTAACTTGGATAAATTCAAATGAAGTCATTTGCTGAATAGTTTAGCTCTGAAATTTGTTTAAGTTATTATATTCATTCAACTATTAATTAGTATGTTATCACAAAAAGAAAAAAAAGAAAATTATAATAATAAATTAATTAAAATAATTTTTATAGGATAGGTTGGAGGTTTTTTGATCAATGATGGATATTTGTCATCATTACACTTTGTGGTGAACTACATATGATCCCCAATAGGTGAATCTGAGCTCTTTCCCTCCAGTTAGGCTTTAATCTTGTAGTATCAACTTGGTGTGGTACGTGTGATTGTTTTGTTCATACACATCTTTCACTATTTTGTGCTTGGATGTAAGAATCCACACTGTTCTCAGCAGTTACTATTTTTGAGAGCTATTGGGATTTGGGAGATGGAGGGGGGGGTTTAAAAAAGAGGTTGGTATGGTTTGATTTTACAAATGATACAGGCATAACTGTTTTCAGATGATGAACAATTGTTAAAGCATGTGTTGTTACAATGCAGTACTGTATTATTTAAATAAAAAAGCTGGAAAAAATATTGTCTAGTGGCTAATGAAAACAGTCAGAACGTCTGTGGCAATTCAGTTACAATCATATTTGTCTGATTATGACATATTAGATCCAGCTCATTTGGGATTTTGTAGTTTACATGAGATGTTTAAGATTCATAAAAGGTTCACCCACAGCACTAGCACCTGAAATGAGGACAGAAGGATTTTGGAAATCAGCAATATGCCCACACTACTATGGGTGGTACGGAACATCAGTGGGAAACCAGATTTTGAATCCTGGCCACCCTGTTCTTCAGCCTTCTGGTTCTAATACAATAGTGTAATAGTTAATTGAGTTGTTCTCCCAAGCCTGTAAACAGGACTTGCTTATTTACTCCTGAATAGCTGAGATTATATTCTTCTATTTACCAAACATTATCTAAATCCCATAATTCACCCTATTCTTATCTCCTAAAGACTTCTACTTCCCGCTGGTAACCTTAAATGTTTTATCCCATCGCTTATTCTATTACTTCAAATTTGGAATGTAATTCTTGTTTTTAGTTTGGATGTAATCCGCCTTGAACCGCAAGGTAATGGCGGAATAGAAATCACTAATGTAATGTAATGTAATTATATTCATGCACTTTTTACTTTTACAAAATCGTAGTGCAGTTTTTAGCGCCAGCAGTGGCGGTAGGAATTCTATGAGCGTCGGAGCTGTTATGGCTGCGGCTGGCGCTAAAAACCATGCTACAGTTTTGTAAAAAGGGGTGGTTAATGTGAAACTTTCTTTAAATTAATCCCCTTGTTTTCTAACTTCTGTTTCTCTGTCTGTGTCTATATGTTCCACCTTCACTTACACTCTGTGCTGTCCATTAAAATGTTGTATAGTGTATTGTGCTGACACTGTATGTGGCATTATAGTCTACACCAGGGGTGGGCAATTCCGGTCCTCGAGAGCCGGAATCCAGTCGGGTTTTCAGGATTTCCTCAATGAGATCTACTTGCATGCACTGCTTTCAATGCTTATTCATTGGGGGAATCCTGAAAACCCGACTGGATTCTGGCCCTTGAGGACCGGAGTTGCCCATCCCTGCTCTACACCAGTGGTTCCCAACCCTTTCCTGGAGGACCACCAACCAGTCAGGTTTTCAGGATAGCCCTAATGAATATGCATGGAGCAGATTTGCATGCCTGTCACCTCCATTATATGCAAATCTATCTCATGCATATTCATTAGGGTTATACCAAAAACCCGACTGGCTGGTGGTCATCCAGGACAGGGTTGGGAACCACTGTTCTACACTATGCATTATTATTTTAATACTTTTACTATAATTGTTTGACTTCTTTTTGCTGTACGCTGCAAAAAGGCAGCACATCCTATGAACAAATAAATAGAAGAGGGGCGGAGTGGCCTAGTGATGAGAGCTGCAGCCTCAGCACCCCGAGGTTGTGGATTTGATCCCAGTGCTGTTTCCTCTGACCCCCAACCCTTCATTGCCCCAGGTATCACGGCTAGATTGTGAGCCTGCCAGGACAGATGGGGAAAATACTCAAGGGTACCTGATTACTATTCAATGTATTGTCAGACCACTTTGGGTGAACCTCTTAATGAAAAGGCAGGTTATGTTACGTTTATAAATCCCAAATAAATAAATAGTAGATAGCTGTAAAACTATGATAGATGCTTTGCCAACTGAATTAAGGGTCAATATTGATGAGGGCCAGCAAGCTTTTCTGACACAATTAGATTTATCACTGGCTTTTAATGTAATGACAGGTGGTACTGAACCAAGTCACTGCTTTTTTAACCCTTTCATTGACAGATGGTGAAACGGCTGCTTTAAGAGTCGGGGCAGGTTTCGTGTTCAGTTCCATAGTCTGGCAGTTCCTTCCCCCCTCGACTTCTTTAAAAGAGGCTGCAGCGAGTCCGCCTGTGCTGCTTGTCTGCCTTTACTTCCCCAACCCTTCCCCCTTTGTTTCGACCTCGCTGGCGCTGGAGAGTGGCGCATGCGCAGATCGCATGTACAGCCATCAATGATGGTCTGCGCATGCGTCACGATTGGTCTTCAGCGATCCATGGGATCACTTATGGGCGTGTTTCCAATTAGGTCATTTGCATGGGGAGCCTTTAGTGAATGGGGAGCCCAGCAAGACTCGGAAATGGATCGGAACAGGATCTAACAGGTAAGGGGGCTTTAGTGAATCTAGCCCAAGGTCGGAAACGTGGATGCTCCATGTGCAAGATTGCACCATTGAACAACAATGTGAAGTGGTGCGCTTTCTTTGGGCAGAGGGCGTGAAACTTGTGGAAATTCACCGTCCGATATTGACTCAGTATGGACATAGCACCAGGAATCAATGAAAGGTTTATGAGTGGGCAATAAGGTTTAAAGCAGGAAGAACAGGTGTAACTGGTGAAGGTCGTTGTGGTTGCCCATCAACATTGCGCACACAGGTGCCGTGGCCGACGGATAACAGTGTCTCAATTGGCTGCAAATTTGGATATCAGCTATGGATCTGCATTTGCCATAATGCATGATAACTTGAGAGCGCTGTATACAGTGATTGAGAGTGTCTTTTTTTTAAGAGAGAAGTCCTTTTTGAGAGATACACCATGTTAATTGCTGTCTTTCCATAAGTATGGCTAAGTCTACAGCTGTTTGGTTTCCTGAAGCAGTATAATGAAACGTGGACACGTTGGAACCAAGAAACCGAGCTTTAGCTAAGTGTTTTTCACCTACACGTTTTGGGAAATTGAGAGTTTCACTACTATTTATTAGTTTTTGAAAAATAGAAAAACAAGCTTAAAAGTATGAAGGATTAAGCAATGATTGGGTGGTGAGGTGGCTGGGGGTTTATACCCTCTGTTGTGCCCCTTCATGTCTCTGAGCTTTTCCTATCATATGTAAAGCTGGTATTATGAAAAATTTTCATTATCTATAATAATAAAACGCTAAGCTCGCATGCGCACTCGCACCGCGTGTTCCCTGCTCCCCGATCTGTCGGGAGGTGGCGGCATGAGTGCGCATTTGCGCCAGACAACCCTCCCTGCTCTCCACCTCACAATAAGGTCCTACTGGCCGAAGTTTCTTTACATGCTGCCGCCGCGGCTTGAGACGAAAGGCGGTGCAAAGGCAGTGCAGAGCGGCGTCTGCTGGGAGGAGGCCGCGGCAGCTTGAGGCGAAAGGCAGTGCAGATGGCGGCTGCCGGGAGGAGGCCGTGGCGGCTTGAGGTGCCTGCAGACCGCGGTGGCTTGAGGCGCCTGCAGGCCACAGTGGGCCTTCCCGATTTCCTGAGCCATTTACTCATGCCCTGATTGAAGACAGTGAAAGATGAAGCTAGGAAGGTGATACACAGAGAATTCTGTGTAAGCTCCATAGTCATCTTGGTGCTGGGGTCCTTTTGATTGAGCAGACGCAGCTGAACCAGCACAGGGATCCGCCCCCCAATCCTCTCAGCCCCCCCCCCCCCATGCCTCCCCGGACCTCCTGGAATGAGGAAAGCAGCACTGCGTTATTGCTCTTACCACAGGGATCATTGTTCTCTCTGTTTTATCCGTTATGATGATATACGGTAGATTTTATGCACTCTGTACAAACCATCAATTGAAAAGCTGGAATAAAGGCTTAAAGCCTTCGACCCTTTGCTCACAAAGCTGCAGCCGGGTGACTTGGGAAAACTCGCAGGAAACAGAGTGTAATGACGGATCCCACAGTCCCAGCGCTCTGTTTTGCAAAAAGGTTTAACTTAAATTGCCCAGTCCCATCTCTCCTCAACTCCCCTCCCCCTCCCACCTTTCTGGCTAACACTGGTGGGTAACTGCAGCCATGCAGCTGTACGGAGCAAGGAGGTGATCGCGAGCTTTTCCCGCCCCTCTCCAGCTTCGGGAAGGGATCGGGACAAATCTCGCACAGTGGCGACCCCAAACTGAAATAAATAAACTCTGCCCTTGCCCTAGCACCGTTTATACCATGGAGGTGAGGCTGCCCAATTCCCTCCCTTGGTGCCAGGGTGGTGAAGTAAGACCTTTTTAAAACTGCAGTGGGGGGGGGGGACAGAAATGCTGCTGCATAGGGGGCAGGGAGAAAGGCAAATAGTGGGAGGGAGGGAGACAGAAATAAAGACAGACAGACATGTATTCTAGCAGGGGGGAGGTAAAACAAAGGGAGAAGGGCTGCTGCTGGATAAGGAGAGCAGTGAAGGAGTGGTGGTGGACACAGGGGAGGTAAAAGGAAGGGAGAATGGACAGGTGGAGCAAGCAAGGGGTGGTGGTGGACAGCCAAGGAAAAAGAAAGACAGAAATGCAGAAAGCGGCTAAGGAGAGAGAGAGAGAGAGAAATAAAGACAGACACACGCACATATATTCTAGCACCCGTTAATGTAACGGGCTATAAGACTAGTTATCTATAAAGGGAAGTGTTTTCTGCTACCTATATTGAATATTTTCACTCCCCATTGTTGGATTTCCTTTTTTCCCTCTCGTTTTTTGGCATAGTCTGAAATAAAGCCTTGGCATCTTGTATATCGGCTCAGCAGTATCTTCTTTGGATTTTGTTGTTTGACATTTACTGCAGGTTGGTTGGATTCTTTTCTTTGTGCCCCCTGAAGGTTGACATTGAAACATTTATCAAAGACTAATATCCTACATTTAATTTAGAGAATTAGAACATACTGAAGTATCCATTCCCAAGGACCAGCAGCAGGGGGCGTCAGGTACCATCACATAGAGAAGCTGCAAGCAGGTGTTTAAGTTCTCTTAACCTGTAAGAATTTACTGTGCATTCTAACAGGAGAAGGCTAGTTCTGTTCCTGCTGCAGGATAATTGACCCCAGTTGACCTTTGGGTTTTTGCTGCTCACATCTTCATAGCTAGGAAATAGGTGTGCCTATCCTAGGCTTTTTTAAACCTTTTTCTGTCTTCACCACCTCCCCCTGATAGGCCATTCTATATGGGGTTTTTTTATTTTATTTTTTATTCATTTTATAATTTACATCAAGTACTGTACATCAACATTGGTATTAACATTTTAACATAGATATATCACTTGAAATTCTACAATTAATCTTAACAAATTAAATTTATCCCCTTCCCTCCCATCCTTTATATATTTCATAAAAACATTTTCCAATAATAAATACCCCCTCCCTCTGCCCAATTTCCATTTGTACTAATCAGGGAAGAAAACTACATACTCATTCTTTACAATAATCTGATAATAGCCTCCACACATCTTGAAATTTATTAAAGTTCCCTTTTTGAATGGCTAATGTTCTTTCCATTTTATAAATATGGCATACTGAATTCCACCAAAAACTAAAGTTCAATCTATTCCAACTTTTCCAATTAAGTGTTATTTGCTGTATGACAACTCCTGTCAAAATGAGCAATAATTTATTATTTGTAGAGGATATTTGACTCTTAGCTCTCATTTCCATGCCAAATAATATTGTATCATAGGATAATGCCACATGATTTTCTAATAAACAATTTATTTGACTCCAAACTGATTTCCAAAATTCCATAATAAATGGACAATAGAATAATAAATGGTCTAAAGTCCCTGCTTCAAGATGACAATGCCAACATCTATCAAACTTAGAGCTATCTAATTTTTTTAAACAAACAGGGGTCCAGAATGCTCTATGCAACAGGAAGAACCATGTTTGTCTCATAGATGCAGACATTGTACAACTCATCCTCCAAGACCAAATACGTGGCCATTGAGAAGCAGAAATTTAATGCTTAATCTCAATGCTCCAAATGTCTCTAAGACCTGTCTTTGGTTTTTTATTCATGAATCCAGATATTAATTTGTACCACTGCGCAGCCTGGTATCCCAGGAAGTCCGTCTGAAAGCATAAGAACTCTAAACTATATGTCTACATTCTATTACCCTCCTCCTCTTCCGAAGGAAAAAAAACCTTCTTGTACATTATTTTTTTTTAATTTAAAAAGCTTATAGCCCACCTATACCTAAGCGGGTTCCAAAATACATACATAACTATACAACAAAGGAAGTTTTAAACATAAAAAGCATTAAACAATATACATTTTATCTCTTCAACACTAATTTTATCTTACATCAATAAATCTTCTACAAAATCATACTTTAAAAACATTAACATAGCATACACTTCATCTCCTCATTTTAATAAAAAGCTTCTACAAAATTAAAAGATTTTTTTGAGCACTAATTTTTATTGAAAATAAAAATACAAACATTATACACAATACAATCCACAGTAGTTCAGCACTATCCATGTTTCCGTTTGTCATAACAGATTTTTTAAAATCTCTGTATATCAGTGACCATTCTCAACAGACCAATCAAATTATTCCGCAATGTCACCACTGCTATAGAAATTGCCATGGTTCTGGTATTAACATATTTATCCCATTGGCAGACAGGCGCATTGTGGATTCTGATTTCAGGGAATGATGTGGATGATATAATATCACAATACCTTCGAGGTATTCTGATATCATTATATATCCTGACAATCTTTCCTCTCTTCTAGGGTATACTGTACATGTTTAGGTCCGTAAGTTTAATTTTATAGGTGTACATCCTTCACTATATTCACGGTTTAGAAATTTGCAAATTCGGTTATTTACGAGACTCCAAACAAGCAGACTCCCTCCCGCCGTCACAGCTTATCTGTAAAGCCCTGGTGGTCAAGCGATGAAGCGGGGCAGGAGCGATCTTCCTACATTCATGCCCTGTGCAGATCTGCTATAAAAAATGGCTGCCTCAAGTTCCTGTGTTGGTCTTGTGAGATCCCACGTAGAGAATGACACGGTGACAAAATTCATCACCGTTCCCGTCCCCGCGGATAACTGCGGGAAACCATCTTCATATCATTCTTTAAGGAGTGAGGGAAGAATCAGAATATGAATGGCCACAACCACTGACCCTCAAGCTTTGCTTTGAAGAATGCTGGTATAGAAGGACTGAGGTTGAAATAGACACTAAAAAATGACATGGGATTATTTCCCGCAGTTATCTGCAGGGACGATATCGGTGATGAATTTTGTCACCGTGTCATTCTCTAATACCACGGTCTCACGAGAGCAACGTGGGAACTTGAGGCAGCCATTTTTTATAGATGATCTGCACGGGGCAGGAGCGTAGGAAGATCGCACCTGCTCCGCTTCACCACTAGACCACCAGGGTTTTAAAGGTAAGCTATGGAGGGGTCCAGGAGGTGGGAGGGAATCAGGGTGGGGGCCCTAAAGTTATTCATGATTTTTTAAATATTTGTGAGGAAGCTGTGCCCCTAACCCCACAAATAGGAAGAGAGAACTGTACTCTTCTCTGGACAGCATCCACTCTATATCATTTTAGAAGTATGGCCTCCAGTATTGAGCATAACACTTTAGGTGAGATTTCATCAATGATATGTACCAGGGGTTCTCAACCCAGTCTTTAGAACACACCAAGCCTTCTGGAGATATTCACAATGGTAAATGCTTGAAATAATCAAGTTTTTAATATTTTAAAATGTTACCCACAATGCATGCCATCTGTTGCAGGCTACTAGAAATTAATTGTCAGGTGATCTTGAAGGCATTATTTTTTCAATAACAGTGCAACTAGCACAGCTCAGGCCTGTGTGCCTAGTACTCTTCCAGGTTAACCTTGGACCATCCCAAAAAGTCAGTTTGGGGTATATCACTGGAATCAGGGGGAGAGTAGGGTGAAAATATAAAACTGGGAAAGTTTTCCCAGATTGTGTGACTGAAAACTGACGGTACCAGATTCCAGCCCTGAGCTGGAGAGAAAAGTTCTACAAACAGGTTAAGGGATATCCACATACTATATGTATAGCATGAAAACAGCACAGATAGCTGTAGAGCAGAGTAAGAGCACTTCATCTTAAGGCAGGGATTTCAAAGTCCCTCCTCGAGGGCCGCAATCCAGTCGGGTTTTCAGGATTTCCCCCATAAATATGCATGAGATCTATTAGCATACCATGAAAGCAGTGCATGCAAATAGATCTCATGCATATTCATTGGGGAAATCCTGAAATCCCGACTGGATTGCGGCCCTCTGGAGGGGCTTTGACACCCCTGTCTTAAAGTCTTGATTTCCCTGGTCTGTGACAAAGAAAGGAGGCCAGAGGTTGACTGTATGTATCTTACTGTAAATGCTTCTAATTTCTAGATTTGGGATGAAGCACTTCCTGTGGTGAGGACTGAGGTGCGGGGAGGGTGCCTGCTTTGCTGCTTTTGTCTAGCCTCTTTCATCTTTGAGTGTTTCCTGTTTTTCTAAGTTGCTCTTCACACCATTGATCTTTCAAAACACCCTGTTGTGCCACTTTCAGTGTGAGCAAAATGTGTTTAGCTCTTGACCTTAATGTGAGTTAATTCAGGAGTGTGGCTAAAGCTCCTCATTCACCTCATTCCTGCCCTTCAGCATACCTTGCTATAAGAATGATGCACAGCTCTGCCAAAGCACTTCATTCCTGTTCTACTACACCTCCTACTAGTCCAGCACAGAGACCCCACACCTAGCACTCTCTCAGTGCACCTCAATCCTGTCTAGCACAGTGGTCTCAAGCTCAAACCCTTTGCAGGGCTACATTTTGGATTTCTAGGTACCTGGAGGGCCGCAGAAAAAAAATAGTTAATGTCTTATTAAGAAATTACAATTTTGCATGAGGTAAAACTCTTTATAGTTTATAAATCTTTCCTTTTGGCTAAGTCTTAAATAATAATATTGTAATTTATAGCTAAAGAGACATATGATCAAGGAACTGTTTTATTTTACTTTTGTGATTATGATAAATATACCGAGGGCCTCAAAATAGTACCTGGTGGACCGCATGTGGCCCCGGGCCGTGAGTTTAAGACCACTGGTCTAGCAGTACCCTCTGCTAATCCAGTATTGAGCTTCACTCTACTGTAAATTCTGCAAGATAGAAAGAAGCAGTCAAGAGCAATGATGAAAATTGCTCCAGTAGACGGTGCCAGGAGACATCAAGTACCTTGTAAGAAATAATCGCTTTCTCTCTGTTTGGGAGTGTCCCTTCCATAATAAATGTAGCATTTCTTTCTTTTCTGCCTTCTAGTTCTGATTAAAAGCTTGAAGTAAAGATACGTGCATAAATAGGTTTGTTTTTGGTTTTTTAGGAGGGGGATTATACTTATCTATGCTCTGATTCTGAGGCCTGCACTTGGAGGTAGAGATGAAGACATAATGGGAGGGGGGAGTGGGCTATCTTTAGATATCTAAAGTGGGGGAAGGGCTGTCTTGGGGGGTTTTTTTCCGGTTACAACTAAAAAGAAGAATGTGTGTCATCAGAAAGCCTGTGAAATGAGAGCCTGTGTGTGTGTTCTGTTTGTCCCCATACCACCTGTGGCCTATGAGATTCTAAGGCACTGTGGTATAGGACGTTTGCAGAGAAGCACAGAAAGGATGATAGAGGGGCCTAGTGGTTAGGGCTGCAGCCTCAGCACCCCTGAGGTTGTGGGCTCAAACCTAGCACTGCTCCCTGTGACCTTGGGCATGTCACCCAACACTCCAGTTACGTTAGTCAGATTGTGAGCCCACCAAGACAGATAGGGAAAAATACCCGAGTACCTGAATGTAAACCACTTACTGCCAAATTCTCTAAATGGCGCTATTGTCAGCGGCTGCCAATCACATAATGGTGAAAATCACTATAAGGTATATTCCACTCTATTGTAGGGAAATACATAAAGTAAACACTAATTTATGTATTAGGGAAAAAACGGCCTCCGAGATTAGAGCCATACGCTTAGTCTTATCATAGACCAGGGTGTTCAGCGTATTTAGATCAAGAGATTTGCTTCAATAGTTCAGTCACCGGCCCACAAACCTCTCGTATGAGGAAAGACTAAAAAGATTAGGGCTCTTCAGCTTGGAAAAGAGACAATTGAGGGGGAGATATAATTGAAGTCTACAAAATCCTGAGTGGTGTAGAGCAGGTACAAGTGGATTGATTTTTTTTTTTTTTTTTACTCCAGAGGTTGTGGTAAGAGCAGTTAACGTGGCTGGTTTTAATAAAGGTTTGGACCATTTCCTAGAGGAAATGTCCATAGTCTGTTATTGAGACAGACATGGGGGAAGCCACTGCTTGCCCTGGATCAGTAACATGGAATGTTGCTAATTTGGAGGGTTTTGCCAGATACTAGTGATCTGGATTGGCCACCGTGAGCACAGGCTACTGGGCTAAATGGACCATTGGTCTGACCCATTAAGGCTATTTTTAAGTTCATAAGGCACAATGTGGAGATACATGTAATTGAAGAAGAAATTTATATTGAAGTTCCCAATCCAATCCAGGACATCCGTTTTCTGTGTTCTGTGACACATGCAAAGAGGAGCTTAAAACATGTAAGAGACAATCCCTGCTCAACAGAGCTTAGAATCTAATTAAAAACAAACAAACAGGATAAATAGGGGTAGGGAATTTCTCACAGAGGGAATGATAAAACAGACATTGATACAGTGGTGTACCAAGGGGGGAGGGGAGGTCCGCCCCGGGTGCAGCCTTAGGGGGGTGCACAGCCGTCCCGGTCCTTATCGCGCTCCCTCCCTCCTTACTTAAGGTGACCAGCGAGATGACCGAGCAGCAAACCTCCTCCCAGTAGCGTCGGCAGCCGCAGCATGCTAAGCAGGCTGCTTTGCGGCTTTCTCCTGGCAGAGGGACTCCCTGGCAGGAGAAAGCCGCGAAGCAGTCTATTTAGCGTGCTGCGGCTGCTGATGCTACTGGAGGTAGGTTTGCTGCTCGGTCATCTTGCTGGGAGGGTCGGAAGGGTTCACTTGGGGGGGAAGAGATAGGACGGACAGCGGGGGTTTGGCTGGGAGGGGGGAGAAGTGGTCTGCCTCGGGTGCTCCAAGGCCTGGCGCCATTACCTTTTTCGGGCAACAGCAGCGTTTACAATTCACTGCTGTTGCCAGCTTCAGGCCTTGCTCTCTGCCGGGTCCTGCCTACTTGCTGTTTTCATGAAGACAGGACCCAACAAAGAGGAAGGCCTGAAGCCGGCAACAGCAGTGAATTGTGAATGCTGCTGCTGCCTGATGAAGTTCAGGACACCAGGCCTTGGAGCAGGGAGGTAAGGGAGCAGAGGGGGAGAGAATTGGGGAGAGTGTTGCTGTACCCAACTGGGGGGAATGAAAGGAGATGGCAGGGCTTGGAGGGAAGAAGATACGCCATGGAGGGAAGGAAGAAGGTATGCCAGACCAAGGGAAAAGGAAGGGGGAAAGAAAAAAAGGAGATGTCAGAGCATGGAGGGGGAGGGAGAGATGAAAGAAAAGGAAAGGAGAGAGATGCTGGGAATCAGGGAAGGGATGATGCCAGACCGTGAGGTGGGAAGGAAAGAAAGGAGAAGAGAGAGATGTCAGAGCATAGGGGAGGGGGTGGTGACAGAGAGAGAAAAGTGGAGAGGTGACAGAGTTGAAATCAATCATGTACAAAGGAGAGAAGTTTATGGAAGGGATAGATAGTTTATGTAAGGAGCATAGAAAGAGGGAAGATGCCATATGGAAGAGAGAGAGAGAGAGAGAGAGTGGACACTGGATGGAAAGAGCACAGAGGGCAGTGAATGGAAGGGGCGAGATAGAGGGTGAACAGTAGATGGAAGGGGTAGAGAGAGGGAACAGACACTGAATGAAAGTGTGGGGGAGAGGAGGGACAGCTGCTGAATGGAAGTGTTAGGAAAAGGGGGAGCAGATGCTGGAAGGAAGTGGGGAGGAGAAAGAAAAAAAGGGACATATGCAGGATTGAGGGAAGAGGATAGAGTTAGTTACTAGAAGGGGTGAGGGAAAGAGGTGGCAAGCTATAGGTAGACACAGTGAAAGAGAGAAATTGAGGACTGAATAGTAAAAAAAGAATTTAGACAGAGGCAGAAAATAAATTGAGAAGGAAGATCAGGGAAGAACAGGAGGAAGGGAGCAGAGAGAGAGATGCCAGAGCAGGGGGGAAGGAGAGGAGACAGATACCAGACTAATGGGGTGAAAGGAGAGATGGAAGGGGGAGGCATACAGTTTCTGGAAGGGGCATAGAAGGAGAGAAGATGCCATATAGGGGCAGAGAGATGGCACACAGTGGATGGAAGGAAGAGAGTAACAAGAAGATGAGGAAAGCAGAAACCAGAGAAGACAAAGGTAGAACAAAAATTTTCTATCTATTTATTGCTTTAGGAGACATGTGTCAATGTTTCTATGGTGTTGCATTGTATGCAGAGTCCAGCTTCTTGCTGGTTCAATTTAACCTTTGTCTATGTATTTCTATTTTATCCCCCCTTTTACAAAACTGTGGAGTGTTTTTTAGCACCAGCCGTGGTAGTAGCAGCTCTGATGCTCAGAATTCCATGAGCGTCAGAGCTGTTACCACCGTGGCTAAAATCCACACTACAGTTTTGTAAAAGGGGAAGGGGCTAGTTTGTGATGACATATTCCATACTAGGCGAAGGTGTTTTCTGTGTTCTGTGTGTTCGAAAGACATGGTTTTCTGTTAGGATTGACGGTGTAGGATTGATCTGTGCTGGTCTGGCTTGTTTAGTTTTACATTGGGTGTATTGATGTACTGTTCACTGCAATATGTAAGATGCTGCCTTTTCCTAGGTACTCATGTGTGACGTGTGGCTTGTTACTAAAAATCATGTTTTTCGTACAGATGGGGGGGGGGGTGTCAAAAAATGATGGGCCCTGGGTGTCGCACATGCTAGGTACGCCACTGCATTGATAAGAGTTAAAAGCAGCCAAAATAAAAAACAGTAGGCTTACAGCCTAGATTTGAACACTGCGTAACAAGCAGTCCCAGGGAAAAAAAAAGTAGAAACATTGCAGAAAAAGACACACCATTTAAGCATTTAGAACAGCAATAAGCTCTAATAGCCGAATACAATTCATATCTATAGGTCAAGCACACACTTTCACACCACATATGATGGCTGACCTTGCTAAAATAATAATAATAATTTATTTTCTTATATACTGCCCCACTAATAAGTGCTATTCTATAAATAGCACTTATTAGATTGCCAAAAAATTCAGCACTAAGCGTTATTCTTTGGAGGGCATATGCCTTTTATAGAATAGCATTTTGAGTGGATTCCAGTGCCCAGCTCTGAGCACCAGCCTTATGAGGGGCCGCTGAAAAGTTCTCAGCCCATCCAACAAAGTTGGGGCAGTCCCCAACGAGGGCTATACGCTTAGTCCAGTGATTTCCCACTTTTTTGGGTTCCGTCGTGGGAAATCGCTGAACTAAGTATATAGCCCTCAATGGAGACTGCCCCAACTTTGTTGGCTGGACTGAGAACTTTTCGGCGGTCCCTCGTACCCCAGCTGAAACCTGGTGTAAATCCTGATGTGCAAGTTTGACACTGATCCCCCCACATTCTATAACACTGCACCCACCTTATTGGCATGTCCTTGGACTGCCCACACCCCTCTCATGGCCACACCCCTTTTTGGGTTACGTGCTATGTGATGTGGGAGCCCAGTGTGGGAGCCCAGATATAGGTGTAAATCCTAATTGGATATGCAAATGTAGGCACAGATAAATCAGTCTTCATCACGATATAATCTCATCTTTCCTTGCCAAATACACCATTAACCCATCTCTTTCCTGTCAAAATGGTGATGATCTCATTCCAACTAACTTTAAACCTTGCTGCCCATCAGCTGACTCATTCCCCAATCACAAACATTCCTGAGTTAAATCAGAGAGGCCCACTCAATCTCTGCATTGAGACCAAGAGGAGCTGCCATTCTTAACCAATAAATCCAGTACTGTCTTTTAAAGTCTTACAATTTCTCTAGTTTACCACCCTTCTACCCCACTACTACAGAATCAATCACTCTCCACCTTACGTTTTCTGGTCTAAGGGGGACTGTGTATTCTCTGTACTGATCCAGGATCTATGTTCATTCAAACATAGTTTAATCGAGCCCCCTTACCTGCTACAGGCTGATATAAATTCTGGTACCCAATTAATGGCAATTAGGCACACATAAATTAAAGTACAGTAAAACCTTGGATTGCAAGTAACTTGGTTTGCAAGTGTTTTGCAAGACAAGCAAAACATTTGATTAAATTTTAACTTGATATATTTGAGTGCCCGGCTTCCCCCCTCCTCCCCCCACCATCCTGTATGGCTCTTCTGGTTATGTCGATATTCATAGTCTTGCACACACACACAAACACATATATGTGAACAAGCAGATGAGCAGACAAACACATCCTCAACAACAGGTGCTTTCATGTTTTTTTGAAAGGCGCTTAAAAAGTCCCATAGAGCAGGACACCAGACCATTCTAGTTAACTTGTCATATAGGACAGAAAATGGTATCTAGCAGTGAAGCTGCAGCACTGCTCTGATAAGCCTCTGATGTTGGTTTTTCACCCCTCATTGTTTGAGGGTAGGGGAGGATCTTCCTTCCAGAAGGCTGTTTTTACTATCATTTCCAGTATTTCTGCCCACGTGATCGAAAAGAAAAAAAAAGCAGTTACAAAAAGCAGAAGAGAAAGCGTTATTCCAGTAAAGGGAGGTAGTAAGAATGTGTCTGAGTTTGGTGTCTGATTGCATTTTAAGCACATCTGGTCCTCAGCTTGGAGGTAAGTCTTTGCTGTTTGGTGGTATTACTGGGAGAAAAGTTGGTCTGAACCTTTCCCAAGACTGTGCAAGAAAACCAGCAGCAACCGCATCTGAGTAGGGTCGATATGCCAAAACAAAAAACTGGAGAGTGGTAAAAACAGAGAAGAATATTAGGAGAAAGGGAGGGATGACTACTTTTGTTTTCATCCATTCTGAATCTATGGCAGGGGTGTCAAAGTCCCTCCTCGAGGGCCACAATCCAGTCAAGTTTTCAGGATTTCCCCAATGAATATGTATGAGATCTATTAGCATACAATGAAAGCAGTGCATGCAAATAGATCTCATGCATATTCATTGGGGAAATCCTGAAAACCCGACTGGATTGCAGCCCTCGAGGCTTTGACTTGTTTATTTTCAGCGAGAAGAATGCTGAATGTGCAGGGCAGGCCCAAGGGTATCTGAAACCATTTAGATGTGTGCCCTCTCTCCCTCTCTCCAGGTTTCCAACATTTCATTCCGCTTTCCTACCCCCTGATTCTATCCACCATCTCCACTCCCCCCCACTCTCATGTCCATCTCATCTCCCTTTTCCTACCTTCCCAACTGTGTCTACCGTCTCCCCTTCACCCTCCCTTTAGGTGTCCAACATGTTTTCTCTCTTTTCCTACCCCCTGATCATGTCCATCATCTCTCCACCTCCTCATCCTCCCCATAGGTGTCCAACATTTCATTGGAGAGTTGCATGGGGATAGAAGTTTTACCCATCTCTGCCTATCAACACTGGAATCTAGCCCATACCCTCACACACACAATTTATCTCCTCCATCTCCACCTGTACCTGAAGGAGTCAATGCTACTACTTCCTTGTTCACAGTTCTCTATTTCCTCCCATGATATTTACTATTCAACCAATGAGTGTGGCTGCCTATCTGGACATTCCAAGCCTATTCTGGCATTGTCACAGATTTTGACTACCCTGCCGCAGTAATCTCGCAGCAACTTCTTCCATCCCTACAGAAATCCTGCAGGATTCCTGCAATCCCTATTCCCATGCAGCTTTCGAAGATCATCTCCCCGTTCTTTCCCCCAACTGTATCTACCATCTCTCCTCCTCCCTCCCCTTAGATGTCCACATCTCATCTCCCATTTCCTACCCTCTCCCTCCTCCCACTTAGGTGCCCAACATCACTACCACCCTAGGCAGTTATCTAGTTATCTAGTCCACCAAGCAACAGGATTGGCACTAAGAATGTGCTAAAAGCAACAAAGCCGTATTAATAAGCAAAATTTCTTACCTATAACAGTAGTCCTTCATGGACGGCTATATAAGTTAGTTGCACAATTGGTGATGTCATCTGATGGCACCCAGTCTAGATCTGTTTTCTCAGTGATCAGAAAAGGCAAGAAAGACTTTCTGAACATATGGAGGAAGAAATATTTTGTCTTACGGGTCTCACGGCGACAAGAGGGCATCCGCTAAAACTCAGGGGGGGAAGATTTCATGGGGACACCAGGAAGTATTTCTTCACCGAAAAGGTAATTGATCGATGGAATGGTCTTCATGTCAGGTAGTCGAGGCCAGAACCACGCTCGACTTCAAAGGACGATGGGACAGACAGGTGGGGTCGCTCCAGAGGAATGCATAAAAGATGGAGGGAGGGAGGAGGGAGGGTTCTTGAGTAGGCAGACTTGTTGGGCCGTCGACCCTTTTCTGCCCTCATACTCTATGTTTCTATGTATGGAGCTTCCTCATGGCAAACTGCTCCTCCCCTTTCAGTCTGATTTAGAACTGAGTGATTTCAGTCTCAGCAGAGGGAGGAAAGAATGTGTGACTGAATTATCCTCCTTTACCATAGGGAACCTCTGCTACTTCCTTCATAGCCCCAGGCATGTTAGATAGATTGTGAGCCCACCAGATAGGACAGATAGGGAAAATACTTGAGTACCTGATTGTAAAACCACTTAGATAAACAGTATATAAACCCCTAATAAACTTGAAACCTAAATGGACCTCTTCCATGTATGGGTATACTATACATAATAAGTAAATGCGAACTTGGCACACTCAAGTTACACCGCGCTGTACTGAATAACTGGACTCATAAAAGTTAACCAAATGAGCCTCAGAAGTGCAAGCTATACAAGGCTTATTTGGCTTTAATCTGTATAGCTTGCACATCTGAGGCTCGTTTGGTTAACTTTTATGTGAGTCCAGTTATTCAGTACAGCACGGTGTAACTTGAGTGTGCCAAGTTCGCATTTACTTATTATGTATCATTGTGGCAACTTCACCTTTTTGATTTTTTGCAATTACTGTATACACAAGAACACAAGAATTGCCATCTCCGGATCAGACCCTGGGTCCATCAAGTCCGGTGATCCGCATACACAGAGGCCCCGCCAGGTGTACCCTGGTTTAGTTTTAGTCCCCATATCACTGTATGCTTCTCAAGGGAGATGTGCATCTAGTTTACCCTTAAAACCTAGAACGGTGGATTCTGCAATTACTTCCTCTGGGAGAGCATTCCAGGTGTCCACCACTCGCTGCGTGAAACAGAACTTCCTGATATTCGTCCTGGACCTGTCGCCCCTCAGCTTCAGTCTATGTCCTCTTGTCCGTGTCACATTGGACATTGTAAATAACTGCTTTCCCTGCTCCATTTTGTCGAATCCTTTCAGTATTTTGAAAGTCTCGATCAGATCCCCTCGCAGTCTCCAGGGAGAACAACCCCAGTCTCCTAAGTCGTTCCTCGTAATCCAGGTTCTCCATACCTTTCACATAATTCCAGAAATTGGCGTTCAAAGTGTGCAATGTAAAAGATGGCAATTTCTGGTGCCATTGTTGCACCCATAGCAGTGGGAGAGGGGGAGAGTGTGACGCAGTGGTTAAAGCTACAGCCTCAGCACCCTGGGGTCGTGGGTTCAAATCCACGCTGCTCCCAGTGACCCTGGGCAAGTCACTTAATCCCCCCATGTCCCCAGGTACATTAGATAGATTGTGAGCTCACCAGGACAGACAAGGAAAAATGCTTGAATACCTGAATAAATTCATGTAAACCGTTCTGAGCTCCCTTGGGAAAATGGTATAGGAAAATTGAAAAATAAATAAATAAATTTGTTTATAAAACCTACCTTGGAAATAGAAGATATTCACTTTAAGGTCAAAGTGGTTATTCAGCACTTTCAGCTGTCTTGGGAGATGTCTACATATAATGCTTCAATATCAAAAGTGACTATGATCAGATCAGTGGTGTCACCATCAAATTCTTATAACAGGTTAATGAAATGAGCTGCGCCCCAAACATAGGATTTCACTCATAAGAACATAAGCAATGCCTCTGCTGGGTCAGACCTGAGGTCCATCGTGCCCAGCAGTCTGCTCCCGCAGTGGCCCAACAGGTCCAGGACCTGTGCAGTAACCTTCTATCTATACCTCTCTATCCCCTTTTCCAGCAGGAAATTGTCCAATCCTTTCTTAAACCCCAATACCGTACTCTGCCCTATTACGCTCTCTGGAAGCGCATTCCAGGTGTCCACCACACGTTGGGTAAAGAAGAACTTCCTAGCATTCGTTTTGAATCTGTCCCCTTTCAACTTTTCCGAATGCCCTCTTGTTCTCTTATTTTTCGAAAGTTTAAAGAATCTGTCCCTCTTCACTCTCTCTTTGCCCTTCATGATCTTATAAGTCTCTATCATATCCCCTCTAAGCCTTCTCTTCTCCAAGGAAAAGAGACTTTACATTTCTCAACGTTGAACTTCATCTGCCATCTCGTCGCCCATTCCCCTAGTTTGTTCAAGTCCCTTTGCAATTCTTCGCAGTAATATAGTAAGTGAATGCAGTTTACAGAATTATATGGCGCAGGACCTGCTTACATTGGAAAGTTGGTCCTCAACCTGGCAGCTAGACTTCAATGCTAAGAAATGTAAGGTCATGCACCTCGGAAGCGGAAATCCATGCAGGACGTACTTCTTGAATGGAGAAACTTTAACTAGGACTTCAGCAGAACGAGATTTAGGAGTAATCATCAGTGCAGACATGAAAACTGCCAATCAAGTGGAGAAGGCTTCATCTAAGGCAAGGCAGATATTGGGTTGTATCAATAGAAGTTTCGTCAGCCGAAAGCCTGAAGTCATAATGCCGTTGTACAGGGCCATGGTGAGACCTCATCTGGAGTACTGTGTGCAATTCTGGAGGCCACATTACAGTAAAGATGTGCGCAGAATTGAATTGGTTCAGCGGACGGCCACCAGGATGATCTCGGGGCTCAAGAGTCTCTCGTACGAAGAGAGACTGAACAAATTGCAGCTCTACACTCTCGAGGTACGTAGGGAGAGGGGAGACATGATCGAAACATTTAAGTACCTCACGGGACGTGTCGAAGTGGAATATGATATTTTCTTTCTCAAGGGACCCTCGGCCACAAGAGGACACCCGCTCAAACTCAGGGGCGGAAATTTCATGGCGACACCAGAAAGTATTTCTTCACAGAGAGAGTGGTTGATCATTGGAACAAGCTTCCAGTGCAGGTGATCGAGGCAGACAGCGTGCCAGACTTTAAGAATAAATGGGATCCCTACGAGGGTCAAGATAAGAAAATTGGGTCATTAGGGCATAGACAGGGGGTGGGTAAGCAGAGTGGGCAGACTTGATGGGCTGTAGCCCTTTTCTGCCGTCATCTTCTATGTTTCTTTAGTCCGAGCTCCACTAAATAGTTTGGTGTCATCTGCAAATTTTATTATTTCACACTTCATCTCTGTTTCTATGAAATGAAAGGTCTTAAAAAGATATCAACAAATATGGATAGCGGTTCCAACAGAGTTTCAGTGGCAGCAACATTTGGCCTTCCAGGGGTTTGTCAAGGAATTTATGCACCTTCGGCAAATACAGTAAGCATGACTGGATAATCAGTAATAAGGTTGCCAAGGTATCCTCAAAGCAAGGACACAGCACTGTGAAACTAAAGATTCCAGATTCCAATCCCCTCTTTGAATATGTCACATGGAGGGTCATAATCAAATGAAACATCTACATCTGATTTGGACGTAGGGCGCTAGTTGCTCAAAGTCAGTAGTGGTAAAATGTCCATTCTCGAAAAGTACATCCAAATTTTTTTTCTCTCCAAAAATCCTCTATCTGTGCGTCCAGGTGTTTGATCGTCTAGATCGCCACTACGTCTATCTTTATACCACATTCTCGACCACAAATTCATCCAAGTCTCAAACGCCCAGAACAAGACCTTTTGGACATGGGAAGGGCCAGCATTGTTGTGTTGGACAGGCCACCCAGACATGACAAGAGAGCATTGGGGCACCTTACAGGACACTGCTGTGAACTTCAAAAAAGGGTGCCACATAAACATCTCACCAGAACTCCCTTATAGGTCATGGTGAGCCCCTCAAAACCCACTATACTCACCTGTCTAAAATCCCAGTAGCCTTTATGGCTGCAGGTGCCACTTATATGGCAGTGCTAAAGGGTTTTGGGGGGTGCACATGTTTCACCATGAATGCAGTGATTAGAGTGGCTTAAGGGCCTGGGTCCTCCTCTCTTTGGTTCACTAGCCCACCCCCCCAAACTACTTAAGCCACCTCTGTACAGCTCTACTAGACTTTCCTATGCCAGGTGCTGATGTTCCGTAGGCAGGTATGTACGTTTTTATTCTGAGCGTTGTGGAGGTGCAATGGGATCAGTGAACATGGGGTGTATATACGGGGGTCTTTACTTTGTCCCTGCAGTGGTTCTCTGGTCACTTTGGATATCTTTTGGGCACTTATACATTTCTTTACATCATCTAAGTCACAACATATAAGTTCCATCTAGGCAGTCTCGTCAAACCTTCGATTATCCCTGCAGGACAACTAAGTCTGAGTCGGCCCATATCCCGCCCTCACCACTCCTCCAAAAACGCTCCTTTCAGCTCTGGGTGCACAGTGGGATTCAAGGGTCTAAAAAGTCCCTGGATTTGTCTAAAAAGCTGTTTCGATTATCAGCACTTGGACAATCTGACTTTTAGATCGTCCAAGTGCCGACTTGAGCGGGTTTTTAGACGTATTTAACTTTCAATTATGAGCCCCTTAATCTCATAACCATTAGATGAATTAATGTGCTGGATTTTTCTGGAAAGATAATATTAGGTAATGATTACAGCCTCAGACAGGAGGGAAGCATCAAAGCTATGAAGGGTTGCCTAATACCCTTGTACCTTCTTTGTCCTCAGCGGTGTTTTAATTTGGGATAGGGTTTCCCTGGTCATGTCCTCTTTCTAGGCGATTCTCCAGGCATCTGAACAGTTTTCCAAAAGTCAGGCGTTTGGTTTTTCACATTTTTAATTAAAGATCTGTTTAGTGTTTCAGTTTTAACCAATTATTGAATGGCAATTGTACTACTTTTCTGATGTGAAACACTGTGTGGACTTTCTTAGTTGCTTGTTTCAAGACGTGTCTCTGGAAGTCATTTTATCAGCACATCAAAGCATCTTAAGAATGTTTAATATTGAGTCAGTTGAGTACTCTGGATTTAAGGGGAAACGTGTTGAAATGGTTTTCAGAATTTGTAATTAAAAGAAGGTATTGTGTCAAAGATTGAAATTCAGTTTCACCAATGTGGGTGGTTCATGGTGGGGTTCCACAGAGTTCCCCTCTTTTGCCTCTTTTCTTTAACATAAGAGCTCTTTAGGAGAACTGTTGTCAAGCCTGGGTATACTTAACCTGTCTTATACTGATTATATTTTTATTTTAAGTCCTGCACAAGAGAATTTTGAAGAAGTATTTACTGTAGGGTTTTTTTTTGTTTTGTTTTATTCGTTTATAAAACACTTTTAACAGAGCGTCTCACAATAAAACACAATAGTTAAAGACATCAACATACAGTATACAAAACTACATCAGCAATTCAGCGATCAGCGCTAACATCTAAAACTCTGCCCATATTTCATACTGCAAAACAAATGTCTCTTCAGCAATTTCTTGAAATCACGCAAATTTCCCTGCTGTCGTATATACAATGGTATTCAATTCTATTCCTGAGGGCCTAAGCAAGAGAACATGCTAGTTCTAGACCTCACCAACTTCAGGCATTTACCCAGAGGCATGATTAGCAGAATGTAATTTTGGGAATGGGACCTAAGGCAGAATGGAACTCATCAAACTTTCCGGGGCCATTCCATGCACACACAAATAGACCATCACTAATAATGTATAGCAGTGGTCTCAAACTCGCGGCCCGGGGGCCACATGCGGCCCGCCAGGTACTATTTTGAGGCCCTCGGTATGTTTATCATAATCACAAAAGTAAAATAAAACAGTTTCTTGATCATATCTCTTTAGCTATAAATTACAATATTATTATTAAGACTTAGCCAAAAGGAAAGATTTATAAACTATAAAGAGTTTTACCTCATGCAAAATTGTCATTTCTTTAATAAGACATTAACTATTTTTTTCTGAGGCCCTCCCAAGTACCTTCAAATCCAAAATGTGGCCCTGCAAAGGGTTTGAGTTTGAGACCACTGATGTATAGTGTATGCGATCATCTAGCTTTAACTGGTATAACTTGAGGTAAAAATCAGTTACGCGATCAGTCCTCTCTAGCTGACGCAACGTTCTAACAAGTGAGTTTTACGCAACCTGCAACGCACTAAATACAGTAAAGGGCAAACCCAAAAGATCTAAGCTACAATAATCTAAACAGGACAGAACCATGAACTGCAAAATGATCTTCAGAGTGCCAACCCTCAAATAATTTACTTAACAAGACGCAGCCTAAAGAAAATTTTCTGTATCAACGCCTGGTCGTATCCCTTGAAAGTTAACTCTGAGTCCACTAGCAAACCCAAATATTTCACCTCTTTAGAGATTTTTATTGGGGTGCCCAATAACTGAATTGAATCTCGAATACCATCCATTTACACCCTTCATAAACACATAGGGCTCATTTTTAGCGTGCGCTAACCTCTGCACTAGCCGAAAAACTACTGCCTGCTCAAGAGGAGGCGATAGTGACTAGCGCGACCGGCAAATTAGTGCACGCTATTACACGCGTTAAACTGCTAACGCGAGTAGTATAATGGGTACACCTCATGTCAAAATGATTGACAGCTGTCAGAGATAAGGATCGACCAATCAGCGTTCACTTCCGGGTTAAGCCCCGCCCAGGTTCATAAAAGGAGCCCATCTTTGTTTTTTTGGATATTCAGCTTCAACCAACTACTGTCAATCCAACTTTTCAATTCCGTCATTACCCTCTGTAATGTACCCTCTAGTGTGCTCAGAGTGTAATGACATATACCTTGCTTTTACTAAGCCACGATAGAGGTTTCTACCATGGCCTGTAGCACTAAATGCTCCGACGCTCATAGAAACCTCTACCGTGGCTTAGGGAAAGGGGGTAATAATTTTCTGAAATTGAATGAACAAAAAACCAAATTGATTTGTTTGGGAATCCAGATGAAATGATTGGAAGGAGGATTACATTACACTCTGGGGAAGTTCTTGATATTTAAAAGAGGTTTAAGTTCTTGGGTGAAGTCCATGGGCTCCTTTTATCAAGGTGCGCTACGGGGGTTAGCGCGTCGGACATTTCATCACGCGCTAACCCCTGTGGCGAGCCAAAATACTAACGCCCCGTCAATGGAGGCGTTAGTGACTAGCGCGGCAGGCGGTATTCAGCGCGTTAAACCCCTACCATGCCTTGATAAAAGGACCCTCATGTATTTTAGATTGTCTTAGTTAGAAAAACTTCTTTTTTAAATTGTCAGTTGCATGCAATTCGCCCATTTTTATCTTCAGAAAGTTTTTGGGCAGTAATCCAGGCAATTATTTTGCCTCAGCTGAATTACTACAACTCTTTGTAGAGTGGTATCACACTGAAATTCAGGAAGAGACTATCACCGCTTCAAAACAGGGTAGCTCGCTTGATCCTTGGAGCTTAAAAATATGATCAAGCTACTCTGCTCTTGCAACACTTACACTGGCCCCCTATTAAGGAGTTAATTTTAAATTGGTTACAATAGTGTATAAATTATTCTATGCTATGGGCTCAGAAGGCTTGATAAATTATCTTTCTTTTACAACTAATCATACTAATTTATGGTATCAATATTCTTTGAAACTTGGCTGTCCTTCAGTAAAAATTATTTGTTTAAAGTCACTAATAGATAAATTTCTTGGCTATCAGGGTACTAAGGAGTGAAACAATCTTCCGGCAGAGTTAAGGTGAATTTTTTTCCTGTTATATTTTTCAAAAAGCTGTAAAGGCGTATTGTTTTCAATGTTTTGATGATGATGAAACGGTTTAATAGCTTTATATCTGTTATAAATTCTCAGTACATCGACATAGGGATTTATGATTTGTTATCTAACCTAAATCAATTGATGAGATTAATGAGGACTATAAATCACAAGAATAGACCAGAGACAGCTCATCAATCAAACTTACCGATTTTTTCATAACACTAACCTCTACCCATCCTGTTTGATGCTGATGAACTGCAGTTGCAGGTTGGTGAACAAACCCAGAAGCAATTGTAAAAACAAGCAATTGCTAACAGTGTGTTTTGAGTCAGTCACTGTTTGATGTGTGTTCACTAACTAAAAGCCATTTGGGGGAGGGGAAAGAGAATGGGACTTGTATACCGTGGTGTTGTGTTTTTTTTTTTTTTTGTGGTTACACATTCAAAGCGTTTTATATATACAGTCATAGAAAACATAGAAAAAGATGGCAGAAAAGGGCTATAGCCACCAAGTCTGCCCATTCCAAATACCCGCCCCCTGGTTTCACTCCCTTAGGGATCCCATGTGAATATCCCATTTTCTCTTAAAATCTGACACGCTGTTGGCCTCAATCACCTGCAGTGGGAGTCTGTTCCAATGATCCACCACTCTTTCGGTGAAGAAGTATTTTCTGGAGTCGCCATGGAACTTCCCTCCCTGATTTTCAGCGGATGCCCCCTGGTGGTCGAGGGGCCCATGAAGTAGAAGGACTCTTCCGACTCGATACGGCCCGTGATGTACTTAAACGTTTCAATCATGTCTCCCCTCTCTCTTCGTTCCTCAAGAGAGTATAGCCTCAGTTTATTCAGTCTTTCTTCATATGTGAGATCCTTTAGCCCCAAGACCATCCTAGTGGCCATGCGTTGAACCGACTCGATTCTCAGCACATCCTTCCGGTAGTGTGGTCTCCAGAATTGAACACAATATTCCAAGTGAGGCCTCACCAAGGACCTGTATAGTGGCATCATGACTTCAGGTCTCCTGCTGACAAAACCTCTAAGGATACAACCCATCATTTGCCTTGCCCTGGAGGAAGCTTTCTCCACTTGCTTGGCAGCCTTCATGTCATCACTAATGATCACCCCTAAATCACATTCCGTCGTGGTCCTGGCCAAGGTCTCACCATTTAGTACGTAAGTTCTGTGCGGGTTTTTCTTACCCAGGTGCATTACCTTACACTTTTTAGCATTGAAGCCTAGTTGCCATGTTGCTGACCACTGTTCCAACAGCAGTAGATCCTGTGTCATATTATCAGGCAAACTGCTTTTACCTACTATGTGCAAAGTTTGGCGGCGTCGGCGAACAGTGATACCTTTCCTCTAAGTCCTTGGGTCATATCTCTTATGAAGAACACCAGTGTTCTTCAACCACCGGTCCATGGACCGGTGCCGGTCCACAAAAATTTCCTGCCGGTCCACAGGGCTGGCATGTGCATCAGGCCCAAAACTGTGTTTTTCAACTGCCGGTCCGCAGTGCGACCGATGTGTTGTTAATAAGATTGTATTGTGTGTGTATTTATGAAAAATGAATGGAAAAAATAGTGTTACAAGTAGGACTATGTGGGCAGGGTCTGGGGTAGAGATTGGGTAGAGAAGGGCAGGGTCTGGCCCACGACTTAGCCCAGTGTTCTTCAACCGCCGGTCTGTGGACCGATGCCGGTCCACAAAATAATTCTTTTATTTCTGCCGGTCCATAGGTGTAAAAAGGTTGAAGAACACTGGTCTACACTACAGGTACTTATTTTGTTATGGAGGATTAAGTGACTTGCCCAGGGACACAAGCACATTGGCTACGATTAAGTATTTCCTAGTTTAGGAAGTGTGTGGGTTTTGAGGGGAAAGGTTTAAGACTACCCACCTCTGTAATGTCAGCTCCAAACAATTGCCTGAAACAAAAGTAACTGCAAGCTTTTCAGGTGTTCCTTCAGAATTTTTAATATAAACCTTTTCTCGGTTGGAAAAAAAACAAAACACTTTAACGCAGTATGTACTAAAAATGATATTTTTTTTTTCTTTTTTTTAATTGCTTAGCTTTGATCTGCTTTTACCGAAGCGCTCAAATCGATGTCATATGAAATAAATAAACAGCCAAATCACAGACAGAAAAAAATAACCACTGAAATCAAAAGCAAAGCACAGAAAAGAAATACTCAGCACATTACAAAACCCCCCAAAGAACTAAACCTGTTAATTAAATATCCAGAAGTCCTCAACCTAACCCAGTTTATCGATCGAATCTAGCACGCGGGTCACTTCCGCCAGCCCCGCCTTTCTCTAATAACTCCGCCCCATTGGTGGCAAACTGACCACGCCCTCCTACAGTAGACCCTCCTCTTCTTCGGTGCCCTAGTGCTAATAGCGGGCTCGGCAGCCAATTCGTAGAGCGGAATTAGGATCTCTCCGGAGTCAGCCGCTAGGTTGATGCTGTTGACAGGATCCATTCGGCGCCTGGGAGTGCTGAGTTCACCGCAGACAGAGCTGATCCGGCAAAAAGGGCAGGTTAGTGCCGGCAGCCTCATGATAAGTCACCTGTAGAGGCGTACCTCTAGGGGCCAGGGGTGTCAAAGTCCCTCCTCGAGGGCCGGAATCCAGTCGGGTTTTCAGGATTTCCCCAATGAATATGCATTGAAAGCAGTGCATGCACATAGATCTCATGCATATTCATTGGGGAAATCCTGAAAACCCGACTGGATTCCGGCCCTCGAGGACCGACTTTGACACCTGTGCTTCTAGGCTGTACCTCTTCAACCCTTGTCCTCCCCCCCCCCCCATGCAACTGCCCCCTCTGCATCCCTTATCTGGTTAAAAGACAGAGAAACGAAGTATAGGAGTAAAGAAGTCATTTTTCCCAAACGGAAAGAGCTAGAGAATAGAGTGCCTTAAAGTGAACTTATTCATTTGGAGTCTGGAAAGGGGAAGCAATAAATGATCAGATTTGTGGATGACGCAAAGTGATTAAAACACAAACAGAATGAGAGGAAGTGTAGAAGGAATTTGCCAAACCGAGGAAGTGAAAATGAAATGAAATACAGACAAATGCAAAGTGATGCACCTAGGGAAAAATCAAACCACAGTAACTATCCATTCACAATTCAGGGAAAGACTGTTGGAGTTGTTATGGATAGTATGTTTAGGTGTGCAGTCATGATTATTAATACCCCTCAAATTCCAACATTTCTTTAGCACCAGCAATTAAATGATTAATTTTCTTGAGCTAATTCAATTCAATTAAAAAGGCAAGATACTGAAGGGAAAAGACTTTGGGATTTGCTAGGTATGAGGTACTTCCAAGTGATCCAGACTGGCCATTTTTGGACTAAAATGCTGGACTCAATGGATCTTTGGTCTGATTCAGCATGGTTCTTCTCCCCAAACTGCTTCTTTTCGGGAACAGGTAAAACGCGGACTTCGCAGACCTCATGGATCTTAACTGCACGTCCCTAAAAATCTTCATTTATTGACAGCTCAGGTTTCAGATTTCATGTCCGCAGGACCGTGTTTTAGCCCCTCATTCCTCCACCGTAAATGTTGCCGTTTCTGACCCCACGGATCTGTGCTGACCTATCGTAATAAATTTTACGTTATGATGGTTCCAATCGTAATTATTTTAGCAAAGTTTTGTATTATTCACCGTTATCATTTACGGCTATTGTAAACACAATGGCCCAATAGATGGGACAAATGATAGGTAGAAGGTGTACGGTATGTCCCATGCCATGGGACATACGATGGCAACGACATTTTTTTGGAATGTCCCGTCATCCGGGACCCACGATAGGAAAAGGTTAATTTGAGGAAAACTTCAGCTAAGGGAGGTCTGCGTTTTACCCCAGAGCTGTGGTAGGAAAATGTATTTTTGTTTGGTTTAAGTTGGTCTTGAACCCAGATCAGCAGGGCCCAAAACGGTGTCAAGTCAAAAGCGCGTCGGGACAAAGGCGAGCACAGACAACTGAGCGCAACGCGGAGCTGCGCACTGAAGTAAATGACTGTTTTAAAGGGCTCCGATGGGGTGTGTGTGTGTGGGAACCCCCCCACTTTACTTTATACAGATTGCGCCGCATTGTAATCCCCCACATTTACTGAAAACTTCACTTTTTCCCTAAAAACAGGGAAACAGTTAAGTTTCCAGTGTAATGAGGGGGATTACAACCCCCCAAACCCCCCACAATGTTGCCTCAATCTCTATTAAGTAAAGTGGGGGGGTGTTCCCCAACAAAACCCCCCGTCCGAGCCCCTATAAACACTCTTTTTCTTTGGCGCGCGCTTCCGTCTTGCGCTCAGTTGTCGGCGCGCGCCTTTGTCTTCGGCGGTTTTGTCTATGAACCCCCCAAGACAGCTACCCTAACCTCCAGGCTACTTTGGTAGCTTGTGAAATAACAAAGTTTTGCTACTTTTAGTCTCAGCATAGGTCATGGCTCTGACAGACCCCCATGCCAATTTAGCTCTGACGGATCCTAATGCTTTTCCCTCCCTATGCTGAGACTAAAAGTGGCAAAACTGTTTTTGCCCTGAGGTCCATGCCGCTTTTAGTCTCAGCATAGGTTCAGAAACGGCAACTTTTACGCCGGAGGAACGAGGGGCTAAAACGTGGACCTGCAGACATGAAATCTGAAACCTCAGCTGTCAATAAATGAAGATTTTTAAGGACGCGCAGTTAAGATCCGTATTTTACCCTTTCCCCTTCTTTTCATTCCTTATCTTCCTCTAAACTTCCCTTTTATCTTTTCAAAAACTGCCTCATCACCTTCCATTTCCTCTAAATTGTCTCCCTCATCTCTCATCTTCTATAAACTGTCTTCCCCATCCTTCACTGTCAGAGGGTGTCAGGTCAAAAGCGCGCCGGGATAAAGGCGCGCCGCCGCACCGCTCTAAATTACTGTGTTTAGTGCTGCGATGGGGGGACGTGGGGGGGAACCCCCCCCCCACTTTACTTAATAGACATCGCGCCGCGTTTTTAGGGAAAAAGTTCAGCTTACAGTAAAATGTGGAGGGTTACAACCCCCCAAACCCCCCCATAACGCCGGCGCGATGTCTATTAAGTAAACTGGGGGGGTTCCCCAACAAAACCCCCCATCGGAGCCCCTAAAAACTGTAATTTAGAGCGGCGCGGTAGCGCGTGCTGCGCTCAATTGTCGGCGCGCGCTTTTGTCTTTCGCGCCGTTGTCTATGAACCCTGTCAGAGATATAAGTATGTCTTAATCCTTACCCATTCTATATTGAATTTTCCATCAATCCCACCCACTCACAAAAAAATGTTCCATGACCTTTCACACAAGAAACATCAGTGTCTCGGTATCTATCTATTTACAGCATTACAAGGGGGGGCTGAAAGGTTCTCAGCCCAGCCAACCAACTTCCTAAATTCTGAGCGTCATTTTGCCACTGTAGCTGAAAAGTTATTTTATTTCGTTAAGTGCCAATTTGCAGAAACAAAATTCTGTTTTGACATTTCAGATCATTGTTTGAACCATATCCACACCATTATCGTCTTGGTTGGGCTGAGAACTTTTCAGCACCCCCTTTTCACTATGAAATCAATTTATATTTGTTCAAATGGTCTATTGTTCAGTTAATTTATTAAAGTAATCTTCAAACTCATGGCAACATCTAAACTAAACTAAACTAAACCTTGGGTTTATATACCGCACCATCTCAGTAAATGCAGAGCTCGGCACGGTTTACAGGAATTAGGATGAGAGAGGAACTCCAGTGGAGAGTTTAAGAGTTCGATGTAAAAGGGTGGGGAAGGTGGGAGAGGCCTAAGAGGGGGGAAATGTTACAGTTTTGAGAATAGCCAGGTTTTTAGGTGTTTATGGAAAAGTTGGAGGGAGCTTGAGGATCGGAGCGGGGAGGTAAGGTTATTCCAGATCTCAGTGATTTTAAAGGGGAGGGATGACCCAAGTTTGCCTGCATGAGAAATACCTTTTGTGGAAGGGAAGGATAGTTTAAGAGTTTGGGAGGATCTGGAGGAGGTTGGGGAGTTCCAGGATAGAGGGATAACGGCAGGAAGGATGCCATGTAGGATCTTGTAGGCTAGGCACGCACATTTGAAGTGGATCCTGGAGATTACTGGGAGCCAATGGAGCTTAGATAGGAGTGGCGAGACGTGATCAAATTTGCTTTTCGCGAAAATTCCATGATATTGATCCAAGGGCAAGTAGTGGCTTCCTCCATGTCTGTCTCAATAGCAGACTATGAACTTTTCCAACAGAAACTTGTCCAAACCTTTTTTGAACCCAGCTACGCTAACCACTATTACCGCATCCTCTGGCAACAAGTTCTAGAGGTTTAACTCTTATTGAGTGAAAAAGAAGTTTTTCTCCTATTTGTTTTAAAGGTATTTCCATGTAACTTAATTGAGTGTCCCCTAGCTTTTGTCATTTTCGCTGCTCTGGTCTTAGTATTTTATAAAGGCACATAAGCACCTATGTTTCTTTATAAAAAGTTTAAAAAGGGTGGAGCTTAATAACATAACATAAAATTTTATTTGTATACTGCAATACAGTGTGAAGTTCAATGCGGTTAACAGGAATTAAGTAGAAGACCATACATGTAAGGTGAGGATATAAGTACAAATAACATGAGATCATTGGCTTCCAGTCGTCTTCAGAGTTCAATATAAAGAACCCTGACCCCTTTTGCCTTCCCTCCGCTCAAGGGCACTCAGCGCAAGAAGATGTTTGACAACCTTCTTGCGATGCAAGCAGCAAAACTTAACCACTCCATCTCCAACCTGCTGACGGCAACGGGCAACCTCAAAACATTTCAAAAAGAAATCAAAACCCTGCTTTTCAAAAAATTTATCCAGACATCTTAACATCCCCCTTCCCCCTCCTCCCAGATAAATTCCCCTCCCAAAGCCTCCACTTAGGTAATCTCTTCCTCCTCAAAACACCAACCAAGAATACAGATCCCTGAAATGTAATGCAATCTTATTTGTAACCTAACTGTAACCTATTTGTTATATTACCTAGAAATGTACAGTCATCTTACTATCAAAAAAAATATATATATATTGTAACTTCACTGGAAATGTCTAGTCAGCTCTTTTGTAATCCACCTTGAACTGCAAGGCATAGGCGGAATAGAAGTCACTAATGTAATGTAATGTAATTTCTGTATGGAAACATCCCAGAATTACTTAATTGTAATATCTACAGCTATACACCAAAAAGATCTTTGTGTTCTGAGAGTTTAGCCTTATTGAAGACGTCTGTGAATCCAAGACTTGATGAGACTGGTAAAAGGACTTTCTGTTGTGCAGGAGTTAAATTATGGAACTCCTTAGTGGGTCAGATACAAAATTGCTGTGAAAAGGATAGATTTAGAAAATTACTAAAGACGCAGCTATTCGTAGATGCCTTTTTTAAAGTTATTTCGGCTAGAATTGATGAATTACTTGTGAACTGTGCTGTTCATGTTGTGGTGTTTTCCTGAGGATTGCCTGTAGATCTATTTTACTACATTTGTATTTTTTAAAGTATTTGTTTTAGTTTGTTTCCCTTTTAACATTGTGTATGTAAATCATGTAAACCATTTAGTTTTAAACGGTATATCTTGGCATGCCTTTTGATTTCATTACCTGTTCCTGCAAGATTGTGAAAATGTTTCATTTGCTCATTGTTCCTTTGTTTTCTTGAAAATTCTAATAAATAATATTGAACATAAAATAAATAAATAAAATCATGGAAAGGTAATACGAGAAGAACTTGAGTAGAACAGCTTTCGAATATCGGTCCATAGAGCTTTTCCGTCGTGTTGAGGAGCGTGGGACTTTTTGGACTTGCCATGTCGTCCAATGCTTCTGGATAACTTGCAGATTATTTGGGTAGGATGGTGAAACTAAGGGCTCCTTTTACGAAGGCGCGTTAGGGCCTTAACGCACGGAATAGCGCACGCTACATTGCCGCACGCGCTAGCTGCTACTGCCTCCTTTTGAGCAGGCGGTAGATTTTCAGCTAGCGCGCGCTATAGCACGCACATATCCGGTGCGTGCGCTAAAACGCTTAGTGCACCTTTGTAAAAGGAGCCCTAAGAATTGCTTGTAATTCCCCCCCCCCAAAAAAAAAAAGCTATTATGCTAGATAAAACTGACAAATATGGTATAGATCAGTGGTTTCAAACTTGCGGCCCAAGGGCCACATGTGGCCCGCCAGGTACTATTTTGAGGCCCTCGGTATGTTTCTCATAATCACAAAAGTAAAATAAAACAGTTTCTTGATCATGTCTCTTTAGCTTTAAATTACAATATTATTATTAAGACTTAGCCAAAAGGAAAGATTTATAAACTATAAAGAGTTTTAACCTCATGCAAAATTGTCATTTCTTTAATAAGACATTAACTATTTTTTCTGAGGCCCTCCAAGTACCTACAAATCCAAAATGTGGCCCTGCAAAGGGTTTGAGTTTGAGACCACTGGCTTAACTGTAACCATGACATCCTGTTTGTCTTTGGGAAGCAGAGCTGAGATTGTGATGTCATAATGCCTCATTCCACCAATAAGAGCCAGCCTCATCAGTGATGTCACAATGGCTTGATTGTCCTGTTCTCCCCTCAGCCCTCCAACCCAGCCAGCAGATTAACCGTTCCCCTTAACTCAGTAGTTTCAAACTTGCGGCCCACCAGGTACTATTTGGAGACCCTCGGTATGTTTATCATAATCACAAAAGTAAAATAAAAGTTTATTGATCATATATCTCTTTAGCTATAAATTACAATATTATTATTAAGACTTAGCCAAAAGGAAAGATTTATAAACTATAAAGACTTTTACCTCATGCAAAATTGTCATTTCTTTAATAAGACATTAACTATTTTTTTCTGAGGCCCTCTAAGTACCTACAAATCCAAAATGTGGCCCTGCAAAGGGTTTGAGTTTGAGACCACTGGTATAGATAGAAGAGGTGCAAAGTTATTCTTTCAGAAAGCTGTATTGGCAGACATGGGTACCAGCACTGGTAAAGCATCTTACAGCCAATTTCGACCATATTGCTAGCTGTGGAAACTTTTAGCAGTGGTTGAAAAATCCATCCCAGTTCTTTCTCAGTGCAATGCTGTCCCAATTCTTGCATTGGGTGATAAAATACTTAACGAGGTGGTGCCTCTTTTCAAGGCAATTTCCATCGTTCCTGGTCAGGGTTGGGATCCAGACTGTCCCTTAGCTATGCACACTTGGCCCAGATGATAGAAAATGAGCTCTCTTCTTCCTCTTCACCCTCCCCCCCCACAATATTTTGACTTTGGGTGGACACAGTTCATACAAACATAAGCAACTGCTCTATGGGTAGCTGTGGATGCTTGAGCACCCCAGTAAAAAGATCTGTTTCCTACCTAGATCATCTCCTCAATCTTCTGGACCTGCAAATGTTCTCTAGGTTTATGGGATAGAAACATCCATGTACATTTTTTACTCTGGAGCTTTGAAACTTGCTATGTGATAGTAAATGTAGCAGATTCTTGCTTGGGATGGGGTCATTTTTGAGAATGAGTGTTGATATACGCATCCTATGAGGGGTTTCTAAATTTGCTATTCGTCACAGGTGCTGGTTGAGCTGTCAGAAAAATGCCCCCAGGGGTTTACTTCCCTGCTGACTTCTGGGCAAAAGAACAAAACAAGAACATCTTAATAGATTTTCTGCTACCTACAGGCATCTATATAACATTTTCTGTGCCTCGCAATGCCAGCCTGGGCAACATCAAACAGGTGAGTGTGTGTGTGTTCAGTGTGAAGATGTGTAAGTATATAAGCCAGTGTCGGGGGAAATAACGGCTGGATGGCAGGGGCTTTCTTGGCTAATGGGTCCTTCCTTCAAAATGTTTCATTGCAATTACTTTTGTTTGGTCTAATTTACTGTGCACTTTTTATATTTTCAAAATGTGCATAAAAAGTGGCCTACCAGTACATGCCCTGCTTTTTTTTTTCTACAAGTGTGAGGGCAAGAAGGCTTTGGATTTTAACTCAAGATCTCTCAGCAGTAGTCAAAGCAAGTTACATTCAGGTATAGTAGGTCTTCCCTGTCCCAGAGGGCTTAAATCTAAGGGGCTGTTGCAGTAAGTCAAGTTATGCATGAGTGCAGCAGTTATGCGTGATTTCCGGCACTAATCTAACTCCTGATGCAGAAAAATAGATCAATGTGGGAAAATCAGTAAAGAATCACCGCATTAAAGGGTAGTGCAATAGGTATGCCCCACAAACATCCTCTACCCTCCCCCTTACCCCCCCTAAAAAAGGCAATGGGGATGCCCATTCCCTTCTTCCACCGGAGGACCCCCAAAACCTCCCATCCCAAACCTTTCATGGAAATTGAGAGCACTCCTCCTCCAAGGCCCGCCTGTCCAAAATGGTGGGCCTTCTCCTCCCTGGTGCATCATGTGATGCACAGGGAGAAGCCTAAGGCCCTGATTGGCTCAGATTCCGAGTTAGGAGCGATTTTTTTTTTAATTGGGTGATGCTCAGCACAAATGGCATGCAAATCATATGCATGCTATTTGTACGGATTAGCCCAGAAAAAGGGGGGAGAAACTGTACCTGGTGCCTGCTCAGAAGAGCAAATTGTTAGGACAACTCTTCTAAGCAGGCCCAGTAGTTCCCAGGCTCCCCTGTCCCAAGCCCACTGCCAAAAACCTCCTCCCTAGTCTGCAATCAGCTGAGCCGGCAGGGAGGGAGAGGGAGCCATGATCAACTGAGCCATGATCAGTTGAGCAACTGGCTCAGCTGATCACGGCTTCGGAGCCGGCTCAGTTGATCACGGTTTAGTGCTGGCTCAACTGATCACGCAGGGGAGAAGAGGTTTGGGATGCTTTTTTTTTTTTTTAAACGCTGGAAATGGGCGCAGCTGTTGTGCGTGTGTTGTGTGCCTGTGTGTTCCGCACATAGGCGTGGGACATACACTCACACAACACATGCACAAACAGCTACCGGCAGCTCCACACTTGACGGTAAATTTTGCCTGTAAAAGGTGTGCATTCCCTTTGAAGCATTACAAGGAGTGTTCTTTTAAATACTGATAAACTCTTTGTAATGCATTTGGATAGGGTTCTCGATGACTGCTAGAGCAATCGGTAAATGCCTCTGAGAACCCTTTTGATAGGGTTACCCTATGGCTCCAGAAAAAGGAGGACGGATTGAGATATCCGGGTTTTACTTCCATTGCTTTCAGTGGATGTAACATGTAGATGTCTCAATCCGTCCTCCTTACCTCCATTGTTTTCAATAGAAGTAAAACCCGGATGTCTCAATCCGTCCTCCTTTTTATGGAGCCATATGGTAACCCTACTTTTTGTGCATCGGAGGCTGAGCTGTCGTGCACATAAGATTGGTTACAAGCAGTCTTGTATGCAAAGCAAACTTTTGTGCATCCTGCCCTCGGTGAAAATGTCTTTGCAACTGAATACCAGCCTAGGTAGAGTAGGTAAATTCTGGAGACAAGAGCAAGTCTTCATTTTGGGGGAAATGTGGGGCACTTGGGTCACTTGACAGCAGTAAACATTACCCGTATTAGTTCAGTTTTGTGTGGAAATTTCACCTTCCCCTTCCTCCAGCACTTTACATAGAAACATAGAAATAGACGGCAGATAAGGGCCACGGCCCATCTAGTCTGCCCACCGCAATGACCCTTCCCCACCTAACTCAGTGAATAGATCCCACGTGTCTATCCCATTTGGCCTTAAAATCAGGCACGCTGCTGGCCTCAGTGACCTGAAGTGGAAGATTATTCCAGCGGTCAACCACTCTTTCAGTGAAAAAGAATTTCCTGGTGTCACCGTGCAGTTTCCCTCCCCTGATTTTCCACGGGTGCCCCCTGGTTGCCGTGGGACCCTTGAGAAGGAAGATATCTTCTTCCACTTCGATGCGACCCGTGAGATACTTGAACGTCTCGATCATGTCTCCCCTCTCTCTGCGTTCCTCGAGTGAGTAGAGCTGTAACTTATCCAGCCTTTCCTCGTACGGGAGATCCTTGAGACCCGCGATCATCCGGGTGGCCATTCTCTGGAATGGCCACCCGGATGATCGCGGGTCTCAAGGATCTCTAAATTATTGCTGAATCAGGGTGGGGATTATATCTCCAAATCTAGGGAGAGATGAGTATATTAGAAAGGATTCAGAAATCAAGTTTCAAGTTTATTTATTATTTGATTAATCGCCTATTCCAAATTCTAAGCGATGTACAAATTAGTAAAATAAATTGTCTAAAATATACATAAAATAGACCATATAATTAACAAGGGGATAAGTCACAAAACAAACTAATTAAGATAAGACAAGAATACAATAGGACAGGTGGGATAGAAATACAATCTTAGATAGGAAAGAATCAACAATTAAAGGTAAAACACAACAGGAATCGAAGGACAAATAAATAGGTAAAATAAAAGTAGACAAAAGAGCAATTAACGAAAGAGCAAATTAACATTTCAATTAAGTATGTAGGGTGTCTATTTACTAGCTGTGAAGAATGATAGGGAAAAAGAAGTGATTTAAAGCTTGCAGAGATCCTTCAGGCCATCGTTCAAACTCTCCACTCTCTGCCCGACAACATTTTGGTTTCTTCCAGAGTCTGTGGCATCATGCACAATATGAACCGTTCTACCACATGCTCAGTGAGCCTCAGGCGTATGTCTTCACATGCATTAATCAGACAGCGGAGCAACAGGAGCTGGAGGATGAGCAGCGCAGACTCTGTGACATTCAACCCTTCCTGCCAGTGCTACGCCTGGTGGCTCGAGAGGGAGACCGGGTGCAGAAACTTATCAATTCACACATTAGTCTGCTGATTGGGAAAGGTGAGAGAAGCTATTCCGTACCAATTCTGGAATGTGCTGGATGTGGGTGAGGCATAAGGAGCATTACGTGTCACTGGTGTGAGAGCGTGGACTGAGGGGGTCATGAAGAGCATTATATGGGCAGGTGTGAGAGTAGAAACTGTAGGGGATTTGCAGCATTGTGAACTTCTGTATTAATGTGAGAGAAGTCACAAGGCATGTCTTTCATCGCTGGTGTGAGAACATAGGCTTTGGGGGTCTTGGAGAACACTAGTGGGCCATGAAAGAGTCACAAAAAGCATCATTGATGTGAGAGTACAGATATTTTTTTTTGGGGGGGGTGGGGGTAGAGTGTGTCATGCGGAGCATTCCATATACTGTGTAACAGTATATGCAATGTTATGTGTCATTAGTGTGAGACCATGAGCTTGAGGGGGTGTCCATAGGGATTGTCACATAACACTGGAGTTCAAAGGCAAGCTAGGGAGGCATCATGGGAAACAACTTGTGAAAGTGTCTCCCCCCCCCCCCCCCCCCGTTCTTCAGCTTTGCCTGTTGTTTCTCCCTCAGGTTTACATGACTTTGATTCAGTGGGTGATCTGGAGGTACGTGACTTCCGTTCCAAGATGCGCCAGTTTTGCGAGGAGAAAGCGGCGGAAAGGCAGCAGCTGGGCTGGGAGGCATGGATGGAGTACAGCTTTCCACTGCAGCTGGAGCCCTCTGCCAGGTTGTTGAAGATGGGCATCTTCCATATAAACAGCAAGAACATTATTGTCAACATCAAGTTTGAGTCTAGTGAGGTGAGGGTTGATGACAAGACTTGATTTGTGTCTGGCAAAGTGAAAGTCAGTGGGGTGGGATTGGGGGTGGGGTGGGGTGGGGGGTGAACAGACCTCTGTGGCCTGGGTCTGTGTATCCATGTGGATGTGTTTGGAAGGTCAGGGTTTATGGTTTAAGGTTATTTAATATACCTCCTTAACAATAACAAAATGATTAACAATAAAAATAATAGGAAAAAAACCGCACACACAAGGAACGCCAGTAAAAACAAGAAAGCTGAGAACAGAAAAGGGAAAAAAATTAGGAGGAAAAAAAAATACTGCATTAATATACCTTCACAGCGCCAGAAGCTGCCAATTCCACATTAAAACCCTCTTTTACCAAGTCACGGTAGAAGTTTCTACTGCAGCTTAGTAAAAGGGGGTGTGAGGGGGGGGGGGTTGTTAAAAGATTTATTGAAAAGATGAGCTTTAAATAAGGATCTGAATTTAAAATAGTTGACCGATTGATTGGTGGAGAGAATTCCAGAGAGTGGGAAAGACATGGAGGAAAAAAAGCTCTATTTTGAGTTGAGTCCTAATGAACTTGGTGCACTAGTGGAATCTGAAGATGTTGATCATTTAAGGGACAATAAGAAAAAATAAGAGAAGATAAGTACAATGGAGTGGTAGAATGAATAGATGTAAAAGTAAAAAAATAAGAATCTTAAACTGCCATGACTCTTGGGGCCCATCATTCTTGGAAAAACTGTTTTGTACTCACATTGTTTCGTGCAAGTCAACGGCATGTTTGACTCTGGAGAGGAGTAGAGAGAAATGTACTTATTTTAGTATTTATACACCGCTTATAGCCTAAACGGTTTACATTCAGGTACAGCACAGTTACTTACCTATAACAGTTTTATTCGGGGACAGCAGCAGATGTTCTTACAGATGGGTGACATCTCCCTCGGAGCCCGAGTACGGACAGTACAAAAGTGAAATATCACTTCAAAAACAAAAGGTCGAAGACCACCTGTACCGTGCATGTGTGGGTACTTTCCTGCCCGCCGCCAGCTCACAGGACCACCAATTCAGTAACAAAGCTAAAAAGCCAACTAGGGTAGGAGGACGGGTTGTAAGAATATCTGCCTGCTGTCCCCAGATAACACCTGTTACAGGTAAGTAACTGCTATATCCCAGGACACCATAATTGTCATAGGTCCTAGATTTTTTTTTATCTTCAATTATTTAACCTTTCACTCCCCTCCCATGTCAAGTTTTGCACCCAGCCCCAGCCCTGCCAGGCACTGCTGAAAGCCCCCTTCCCTCCCAGACTTTCCACCTTGTCCCCTCTCCCTGTCCGTCCATTTGTCCTATCTCCTCTGCTGCTGGAAACCCTGGTGGTCCAGAGGTGCAGTGGGCAGGAGCGAGAATTTGCGGGAGCTAGTCAGGAAGCCGCTCAGTGACTGAAGAAACCTGATCTTGCGGCAGCCACCGACTGGGTTAGCAGTGGGGCAGGTGCATAGAAAGCTCGCTCCTGCCCACTGTGCCTCTGGACCACCAGGGATTCCAGCGGCAGAGAAGATAAGACGGACAAGGTGCAGAGCTCATAATTTAGATTATCAGCGTATAAGATGCACCCCTTATTTTAAGTTTATTTTGAGGGGCAAAAAGTGCCTACTATATGCCGGCAAATACGGTCTACTCATCTTATTTAAAGCTATGGCTAGGGGTTTTTTGTTCCGACCCAGAACTGTTTTGCCGAAGCTTTTTCAAGGAAGTTCTCCTAGAAAAACAAAATTCTATGCTTGCCAACTGAATTATAAACTACAGTTTTTATATGACATTCTACAGAAAATGTCTCTGTATTCCAAATTTTATTCCATCTGAACATCTCCCTTCTTATCAGCATCTTGAACGTGACCTTCTTGAAATAAGAAAATACATGGTATGGGCTTCTTGGCTCTACAGAAAACTAAAAACTGGCGGCCTGATGAGCCGGTGGTAAGCAGGAAATAACCCATGTGCAGTATGGACAATCTTCAACCTTTTGTTTTTAAAGCAATATTTCACTTTTGTATTGTCCTTATCCGGGCTCCATAGGAGACATCTCCCATCTGTAAGAATATGCTGCCTGCTTGTCCTGGGATAATCAGTTATTTTTCCCTATCTGTTCCGGTGGGCTTACAATCTGACTGGTGTACCTGGGGCAGTGGGGTGTTAAGTGACTTGCCCAGGGTCCCAAGGAGCAGCCTAGGGTAGGTCACAGAGCCTTATCTCCACTTGAACTTAATGGAGCGATCTCTCTTTTCTCTACAGGAGAGTTTCACGCTGCAGATTTCTGCTAAAGAGTTCCCACTGGCACTTGTGCGCTCTGCACTGAAAAAGAAAGCCATAGTCTTTCGGCAACAGAACAAAGAAGAGCCAGAAGACTACACACTGAAAGTGAATGGCTGCTCCGATTATATCTATGGGCAGTACCCACTCTGTCAGTTCAAGGTACGTGCCTCTACTAGGGCACCCAGGGGAATTCCGGAGAAGTCCTGGGATGGGGATCATTCGGACAGTATTGCAGCTATTCTGCATCTCCTTGTATGTTAGCAAATTATCAAGGTTAGAGTCTCCAGGTTTTACACAGTCACATAGAATATGATGGCAGATAAAGTCCTGCATGCTCCATCTACTCTACCTAACAATGTGGTCAGAACCACACCCGCCACTCTGTGATGGTCACACTCCTTCATGAGCAAAAATAGACATCCTAAATAGGTAGGGTTACCATATTTCAAACGGCAAAATCCTGGATGTATGGCCACGTCCTGTTCCACCTCAAACCCCGCCCAATTATTCCTCAAACCTCACCCCATTCTGCCCCCAGCCCCACCCCCCCATAGCCTTGTATCTTCTTTCCTGCCGGATCTGGAGGACCTCTGAGCACAAGTGGATGCATGTGATGTCATTCGCACATGCTTAGAGGCCCTCCAGATGCAGCAGGTCTTTCCAAAACCCAGACAAACTGCCAGGTTTCGGAAAGTCCGTCCGGGCAACCAGACAGTCCTCTAAAAAGAGGACATTTTCCCCGGACGTCTGGTAAACCTGCAAATAGGGTTGTCTGCCACCAGTTCTATTTGACACAGTTGTGAATAAATGGTTTTATAATTTTGGTTGCAGCATTCGTTGTCAGTACTTGATTAAAGCAGAAAGCCAACAATACTGCTGACAAGTGGTAGACTTCAGAGGGTGGTGGTCAACGGCACCCTTTTTGAGACATCGGATGTGACCAGTGGAGTGCCACAGGGCTCAGTCCTGGGTCCATTCCTTTTTAACATATTCATAAGGGACTTGTCCCGAGGGCTTCAGGTTAAAGTAACACTATTCGCCGATGACGCCAAAATATGTAATATAGTAAGTGAAAGCAATCGGCAGGATAGTATGACGCAGGATCTGCTTACGTTGGAAAACTGGTCCTCGACATGGCAGCTGGGCTTCAACGCTAAGAAATGTAAGGTCATGCATCTCGGCAGCGGAAATCCATGCAAAACTTACACCTTAAATGGAGAAACATTAGCTAGGACTTCAGAAGAACGAGACTTGGAAGTAATCATCAGTGCAGACATGAAGGCTGCCAAACAAGTAGAGAAGGCCTCATCCAAGGCAAGGCAAATGATGGGATGTATCAGTAGAAGCTTCATCAGCCTCAAACCTGAAGTCATAATGCCACTATACAGAACCATGGTCAGACCTCATCTGGAATACTGTGTGCAATTCTGGAGGCCACATTACCATAAAGACGTGCTTAGAGTTGAGTCGGTTCAACAGATGGCCACTAGGATGATCTCCGGGCTTAAAGGTCTCCCGTACGAAGAAAGACTAAACAAATTGCAGCTCTACACTCTAGAGGAACGCAGGGAAAGGGGGGACATGATTGATACATTTAAATACATCACAGGACGTGTCAAGGTGGAAGACGACATCTTCTTTCCCAAAGGACCCTCGGTCACAAGGGGGCATCCGCTCAAACTCAGAGGAGGGAAATTTAATGGTGACACCAGGAAGTATTTCTTCACAGAAAGGGTAGTAGATCACTGGAACAAGCTTCTAATGCAGGTGATCAAGGCCACCAACGTGCTTGACTTTAAGAATAAATGGGACATACACGTGGGATCCCTACGAGGGTAGAGTTAAGGAACTAGGTCATTAGCACTCAGACTTAATGGGGTGGGTCAGAAGAGTGGGCAGACTTGATGGGCTATAGCCCTTTTCTGCCGTCATATTTCTATGTTTCTATGTTTCTATCAACCTTACGATTCTGCTCCCCCTCTGAGATACACTTATATGTATCTCATATGATATGAATGTGGTTCCCGGCTGTCATTTCCAATAGAGATCAGTTAAGTCTTTTTAAGGTACATCTATAAAACAAGAAAAGTAAATAAAAAGGTGAAGTAGTTGAGAGGTTATTAAATAGATGAACAGGCAATAGCTGATCAGTGAAGATATGAGTGCATTTGCCCAATTGAAAAAATGCATCACTCCATGGTGCGACCTCCCTTGGAGTATTGCGTTCAGTTTTGATCTCCTTATCTCAAGAAAGACATAGCGGCACTAGAAAAGGTTCAAAGAAGAGCTATCAAGATGATAAAGGGGATGGAACTCCCTCTCGTATGAGGAAATACTAAAAAGGTTAGGGCTCTTCAGCTTGGAAAAGAGACAGCTGAGGGAAGATAGGATTGAAGACTACAAAATCCTGAGTGGAGTAGAACGGGTACAAGTGGATCATTTTTCACTCCGTCAAAAATTACAAAGACTAATGGACACTCGATAAAGTTACAGGGAAATACTTTTAAAACCAATAGGAGGAAATAGTTTTTCATTCAGAAAATAGTTAAGTTCTGGAACACGTTACCAGAGGTTGTGGTAAAAGCAGATAGCATAGCTGGTTTTAAGTAAGGTTTGGACAAATTCCTGGAGGAAAAGTCCATAGTCTGTTGTTAAGACATGAACAAAGCCTGCTTGTCCTTGATTGGTAGCATAGAATGTTGCCACTCTTTGGGTTTTGGCCAGGTACTAGTGACATGGATTGGACACTGTGAAAACAGGCTACTGGACTTGATGGACCATTGGTCTGACCCAGTAAAGCTATTCTTATGTTCTAACCAGGAGCACTTTCTGAAGATTCAGCAAATATATTATTATAGTGTATATGAGTTTAGTAGGGTCACACATTTTAATTTATAATTCTTGTTCTTGATCTATCTTTGCTATTCTTGGGTCACAGAATGTAGAAGTCTGCCTGGCACCAGTCTTACTTTCCAACGACTGAAGTTGGCATCAAAGACTACTGTAACCCATTTAAATCTGTCTCTATAATCGGGACACAGACTGTAGAAGTCTGCCCAGCAGTGGTCTTACTTCCCAACCACCAGAATTGCCATCTAAGCGCAGCTGAGTTCTGTTTTGTTTCCATCCTCTTTCTGTATAAGGTGTGGAGTTCAAAGGAGGCCTTGAGTCTCAGCCATGGACTTTTGGAGTGAAGGAGGATTACAATTTCCTGCTGGTGTAATGCTGTATTTCTAGAAGCTTGTCACAGCAGGGTCTTTGCTGACTTTTGGAAAGGGTGATTTGGGGATACTGTGCAGCTTGTCTTTCCTGTGTCATGCAGGGAGCTGTGGTAAAATTTATTTTATTTATTGAGATTTATTAACTGCCTTTATGAAGAAATTTAGCCAAAAGTGATGTTCAACAGGTATCACTTAACACAGACAATTTGCATTAACGGCATAACAATAGTAAAATGTCCAAATGGCAGCATAATATACAGAAGAGTGAGGTATACTAGGAAATGTGCAAATAATGCTGCCAGTAGCTACAGCAGTAGGGTTACCAGATTTTACTTTAGTAAAATTGGACCCCTAGTCCCACCCCTCCAGGCCTGCCCCGTTACACCCCAGTCCTGCCCCGTTACACCCCAGTCCTGCCCCCAATCCCACCCAACGCAATTTCAACAAAGTGTCGGGACAAAAGTGTCGGGTTTTGAAAAGCCGTCTAGACCCCTGGACATGTCCTCAAAAAGGAGGCCATGTCCGTGGAAATCCAGACATCTGGTAACCCTATACAGCAGTAATATGATGTCGTGCAATACCATATACATATACCATAATAGAACATTTATATAACAGGAATATGACACGCAGCTCCTGATTGGTAAGGCCCAACTTTAGTACAGGAATAGGCGGTTGGAGCATACAGCGAGTGATTTCCTTCACTTACCGGTGCTCCGGCTGCCCTCTCCTGCCCGGTCGGAAAATACCACAAATGACAGGGACCGTGAACTGCTGACTGCGAATTCGCGGGGGAGCACTGTACACATGTGTGTTAGGGGAGTTGCTTTATAGTGGCAGCAGGAGGGAGTGGGCATCCCTTGTGCTGTCGGGGGGGGGGGGGGGAGATTGCTTGATGCCGGCAGTGGGAGGGAGTGGGCATGCCAGGGGATGTGCATATCGGGGGGTGAGATTACTTGACGGTGGTGATGGCAGGGCATGGGCATCCCTCCTGCCGATCTTTGATTTAGGGGTCTTTTTAAAAAAAAATTTCTGGGTGTATTCTGTGCATGTGCCGATCTCTATCACCAGCGATCGGCACATGCAAATTTAGCGACCCTCTACGACTCTCCGTGAACCTCATTTGCATGCACGGAAGAATGACTTGCCTTTTTGAAATTGTTACACTAGCAGCCACGATAGTGGCCCTTTGGATTTTACCACGAACATTAGAGAATCTTACCCTCAGTGAGTAGAAATTTAATTAAAACCAATAGAAACAAACTGCTAGAGCATCTATTCTGAAAATATTTGAAAAAAAAAACAAAACAACCCACTTTAAAATTGCTCAAACTGTGATTAAAGTGTTTTATATATACTACCCATGGTTTTGACGATTTTATGAAATTCAGTGGCAGGCTTCATTCAGCCCATGGGCTGCAGTTGGTCCACCTCTCCTCTAGAGGGTATTTATGTTGCATTCTCCTTGTAATCCACAGTACATCAGTGGCTGTCTGTACCATAATCTGACACCACACCTCACACTAGTGCCAACTAAATCTATCAAAGAGTTGCGTGATGAACAAGAGAACCTCAGTCTGCAGGTCTCCAAGCTGCGCAGCAAGCCGCCGCCACCACCTCTGCCTGTGAAAAAGGTGATACCGCACATCTCAAGTGCTCTTCAGTCTATGTCCTTGCACCATCAGGACAGAGGACATTAACAGATGCCTGGGGGTGGGGAGCATGGGGGCTAGATGGGCAAGTTATCTTGCCAGATGGTCATAAGACTGTGTAGTTGACAGAGGGTCATTAACACCATAGATCAGTGGTCTCAAACTCAAACCCTTTGCGGGGCCACATTTTGGATTTGTCAGTACTTGGAGGGCCGCAGAAAAAAATAGTTCATGTCTTATTAAAGAAATGACAATTTTGCATGAGGTAAAACTCTTTATAGTTTATAAAACTTTCCTTTTGGCTAAGTTTTAATAATAATATTGTAATTTATAGCTAAAGAGATATGATCAAGAAACTGTTTTATTTTACTTTTGTGATTATGATAAACATACCGAGGGCCTCAAAATAGTACCTGGCGGGCCGCATGTGGCCCCCGGGCCGTGAGTTTGAGACCACTGCCATAGATGATAAATCTTGCAAATTCAGTACTAAAACATAAAAAAATATATTATCACCCAGCTAACCAATATTCTCTTGCACATACCTTTTCCCCCACATGAACAACCTCACATACACTGTCAAACCAAGAAAAGAATTTCCTCTCTTTCTCCGTTTCCTAATAAAACCCTACAAATGCTATTTTGAAGATAGTGTTTGGGACAAATCTGCCACAAGCTTCTGTTTTATTTGATTGAACTTAACTGCAGTTTCCTCAAACTTGAAATTTCCATTCAGATTATTATGATCAATTTTACAGAAGGTTTTTGTAACTTAAATAATGCAATGAAATTGTGCAGTATTTTAAAATAAGGGTTGCACATTTATGGCTAGAACAGCATGGAAAGTAGATGTACAGTAAGTGGATTATAATTATTGCAGTATGCTCATCTAGTGAATTGTTGGCTGATTACTAGATATGTAGTTGGAAGGGAATTTTTGCCTGATTATTGGTTCACACTGGTTTTTCATCTTCTTCAGGATTATTGTAGAGAGCGCTACCAGGGAGTCAGAGAAAGGTTGCACTTAATGAACCTCAGTCATTTTTTTATCCTAGATCAGCTATGTAGTAGTGAGTGGGTGCATAGGAGCCAACTTTTGAAAATGATTGGGGGGGTGCTCAACTCATAACATAAGAACATAAGAAGTTGCCTCCGCTGGGGCAGACCAGAGGTCCATCCTGCCCAGCGGTCCACTCCCGCGGCGGCCCATCAGGCCTAATTGCCTGAACAGTGTCCCTGACTAATTTTGTAACTGCCTCTAATCCTCTAATCCTATCCCTATTGCCTACCTCTACTCCTATCTGTACCCCTCAATCCCTTTGTCCTCCAGGTAACTCACAACAAATTTCCCCTCACCCAGCAAAAAAGGAAAACCAAAATGAATCTGGTAGCAAATGGTAGTGATGACCAGCCTGTATCTAAATGTGAAAAGCAGGAGCAAGGAATATGGACAAATCAAAAGCTGAGGTCCAGCCACTCTCTCCTTCCCCTTCCACGGTGTCGGCATCATACTCTCTCACTCACTCACTCTCTTCTCTGACTCTCTCCATTCAAACCATTATAGAACTTTTCTCCAATCAGTCTCTCTTTTCCCCCAGCCCATCTGCGCCATATTCTAGTTCCCTAATTTTTTCCTAATTTAATTTTCCCCCTCCATCCTCCCTCTGTACTTTTTAAATTTTTCTCCTCCTGCATAGGCATAATTTGTTCCTTTTTTATTTGGGGGCAGGGAATTTAATTGCTCTTGGCCTGCTCTACTCCCTAAATATTTTTTTAACCTGTTTTGCTTGTCATTTTCCAAGTCTTCTAGTTCCCTCTGCTCCCCACCAAGGTCTAATGCACTTTTTCCTAGCTAGTTGCCATTCCACTTCTCACTTACCTCTTCAGGTGAGACTTCCTTTTGCTTGTACTGTAGATTTAATTCATCTTCAATTTGTGACTTCCTATTGACCACAGGCTTGGATCATTTCCTTGCTCTGCTCTCCCTGGCTCCAGGCACATTCCTATTTTCTGGGACTGGTTCATCTTCCCCTTTTACACAGCAGGACTTACCCTGGCACTCACAGATTCCAGACCAATGACCACCTTTCTGCTTGCAGATTCCACATCAGATTCTTTGTCACATGCTCACCTTGAGCTTTGGAAACCCAGCAAGGATCATAGTTTGAAATCTGAAAGACTAAATGCTGAGTGCGAGAACATGTTCTAGCAGCCCAGGGCATAGGAGCTTGCACTCATATTAAACCACCGTTTCTGAGCTGCCTGTAGAATATTGCTCTGGTAGCCAAGAAACAAGCATCCAGCTCAATGAGCCAAATTGAGACCTGTGAGGTTGTTGCAGTTTGACTAAGAGTAAAGAGGGGAACAAGGAATCGGCAGTTAAGCAAGAAGAAAGCCAAGGAGCCAAACCAGGAGACACACAGTTTGTGAGACAACATGTCCCTTCTCCCCCATCCCCAATAGCCAATAGTCTGGCACTCTTCCTGCTGTAGTGCTTACATAGCCCAGTGCCCCCACCATTTCTAACTTCTGTGGCATGTAATGAGGGAAAATAGTTTTCATTTTTGTTAGGAATGGGAACAGTGCTACTCTCCATTCACCCTCAGTTCAATCCCTGACCACAGCCCTCTCAATATCAGTAAGTTTGAAAAGGGAAATTTTCAGTTCACGATATTCCAAGCTTCTACAACCTTCTCCCATTTTCACATCCTTCTATTGAAATACCTTATTGACTAAATTAATTTCTACTATCCTTACTTCTCCTTATTTTATGTATATTCTGGTCTCCTGATTGCTTGTAAACCGAGTCGAGCTCCAATGAGAGATGACCCAATATATAAACCAAAGACTAGATTAGATTAGAAAGTTGGAGGAAAAGAGCAGATACCAGTAGCTACCCAAAACTTACCCAGTTCGATTAGTAATAATATATTTCCTATCCAGTGACTCTTGGGCTTGCTCAGTTGTGGGGAGCAGCTGATAGATTTGAACCAGGTGCACAAAAATCTTGTTGCTTGTTCTTATTTTTTTTCTTCCTAGTCTCACCCCTTCTGCCACTTCCATCCCTTTCTTCACCCTTTAGTGCTTCTTCTCTGCAACCTGATCTCTCTTCTCAGAACCCTTTTCTCCCCTATCAGCCCCCTCCTCTATGAATCCCACACAGTTCTTCTCCCAGTCTTTTTCTTTAGCCCATCCCTCACTCACTTCTCTTGGTATCATAGCTCATGTCCCCTCCCCAGCTTACATTCACTTCAGCTCTGTTCTCCCTTTCACAGTCAATATCTCTTCCATCAGCCTCTCTTCCTTTTAGTACTAATCTGACATTAAATGTTCTACCATCCGCTAACCATCTGTTCATCTGTAACTAGGGTTACCGTATTTAAGGACAGGAAAACCCAGATGCATGACCCCACCCTGTTCCGCCACAGCCCTGCCTTATTCCGAATCCAACCCACCCTGTTCTGTCTCCACCCCCTCCCCATTCCGCCTCCAGCTCCGCCCAACCAAAGCCTCTGACCTCCAGGCCACATCTGTAGGGCCTCCAGCATGCGTGGATGCATGTGACGTCATCAGCGCATGCTTGTTGAAGGCCCTCCAGATGTGGCTGGATCTCGGGGGCTTTCCAAAACCCAAACTGCCGGGTTTTGGAAAGTCCGTCTGGGAACCTAGACAGTCCTCTAAAAAGAGAACATGTCCAAGTTTTCCCAGATGTCTGGTAACCCTATCTGTAACCATCTACTCATAGGTGCCAGCTCTGTGGGTGCTAGAGCACCCTCAATATTTTTTTTGGAGCACTTCTCAGACATCAGAGTTGATATCTTCCCGATTTAGAGATGCAGCGGAAAGCAGGAAGTAAGGCTTTGTCTTCTCAGCTACTTCTCCCACCTCCCCCTACAGCAGGGGTAGGGAACTCCGGTCCTCGAGAGCTGTATTCCAGTCGGGTTTTCCCCAATGAATATGCATTGAAAGCAGTGCATGCAAATAGATCTCATGCATATTCATTGGGGAAATCCTGAAAACCTGACTGGAATACAGCTCTCAAGGACCGGAGTTCCCTACCCCTGCCCTACAGCCTACTTGGCAGATATTCCTTAGCTCAGTGGTTCCCAACCCTGTCCTGGAGGAACACCAGGCCAATTGGGTTTTCAGGCTAGCCCTAATGAATATGCATGAAGCAAATTTGCATGCCTATCACTTCCATCATATGCAAATCTCTCTCATGCATATTCATTAGGGCTAGCCTGAAAACCCGATTGGCCTGGTGTTCCTCCAGGACAGGGTTGGGAATCACTGCCTTAGCTAACCAATAAGCTGCAAAGGAGGCAGAACTAGTAGCTTTGGAGTCACCATTAATCAGACAGTCCTAAGCCATCCAATAGGCTGCAGGGGAAAGCAGGAAAGAAGGTTGATGTCTCCTAAGCTACTGGTCCTGCCTCCCCCTGCAGCCTATTGGTTAGCTAAGGATAGCTGAGCAATTGGCTAATAGCAGGAAGCATAGAAGAGCTGCAGTGTAGGTTGTACAGGCTTTGGTCTACCATAGACATGGGCAGTGAGGGTGGTAGTGCCTTTCCCCCACCCTGTCACACGCACCCCCTTCCCCATACCTCTTTCTTCCCCAGTGTGAGCAGCCTCTAATAAATAAACTGAGTGCCCTCGGGATGGCTCCCAAAGTGATGGGCTGGGTCAAGAACTGGTTGAGTGGAAGGTGACAAAGGGTAGTGATTAATGGAGATCGCTCTGAGGAAAGGGATGTAACCAGTGGTGTGCCTCAAGGTTCTGTTCTTGGGCCTGTTCTTTTTAACATTTTTATAAATATTATTGCTGATGGGGTGTCTGGTAAGATTTGCCTCTTTGCGGATGATACCAAAATCTGCAATAGAGCAGACACGCCAGACGGTGTGAATAACATGAAGAAAGACCTGGCAAAGCTTGAAGAATGGTCTGAAATTTGGCAGCTAAAATTTAATGCTATGAAATGCAAGGTCATGCATTTGGACTGCAAAAATCCGAGGGAACGGTACAGATTAGGGAGTGAAGAGCTTATGTGCACGACAGAAGAGCGGGACTTAGGTGTGATTGTATGCGATGATTTTAAGGTGGCCAAACAGGTTGAAAAGATGACGGTGAAAGCTTGAAGGATGCAAGGTGCATAGGGAGAGGTATGGCCAATAGTAAAAAGGAGGTATTGATGCCCCTGTATAAGACTTTGGTGAGACCTCATTTAGAATATTGTGTACAAATCTGGAGGCTGCACCTTCAAAAAGATATAAAAAGGATGGAGTCAGTCCAGAGGAAGGCTACTAAAATGGTATGTGGTCTTCATCATAAGATGTATGGGGACAGACTTAAAGATCTCAATCTGTATACTTTGGAGGAAAGGCAGGAGAGGGCTATGATGGAGATATTTAAATACCTACGTAATGTAAATGCGCATGAGTCAAGTCTCTTTCATTTGAAAGGAAACTCTGCAATGAGAGGGCATAGGATGAAGTTAAGAGGTGATAGGCTCCAGAGTAATCTAAGGAAATACTTTTTTACAGAGAGGGTGGTAGATGCATGGAACAGTCTCCCAGAAGAGGTGGTGGAGACAGAGACTGTGTCTGAATTCAAAAGGTCCTGGGATAGGCACATGGGATCTCAAGAGAGAGAGAAAGAGATAATGGTTACTGCGGATGGGCAGACTAGATGGGCTATTTGGTCTTTATCTGACATCATGTTTCTATGTTTCTAATGTACCTGGGGCAGTGAAGGATTACGTAACTTGCCCAGGCTCATAGGGAGCAGTGTGGGATTGAACCCACAACCTCAGGATGCTGAGGCTGTAGCTCTAAATATTATGCCACACTCTCCTCAGTACAGTGGGATGCGTCTAGTTCAATGGTTTTGGATTAACAGACACTTGGAGCCTGAAGCATGTACAGGGAGAGAGTCAGTTGAATGAAAGGTTAGATTTATACCTTCGATAATCTTCTTTGTTTTAGTCCCTGGAGGATTCCATATGCTAGGTGTTCAATATACAGATTGCCTCTTTGGAGCTGGTAAAGTACATGGCATGAAAAGATCTAGCTAGTGAATGAAGGATAGACATTGACTAAATGCATCATTAAAAAGGAAAGTTTTCAGCTGGGCTTTGAAGTTGGTTAAGGAAGTCCCCAGTCTGAGATAAGGAGGAAGGGCATTCCAAAGGGACAGCCCTGTCACAGAAAAAATACATCATATGTTATTTGGTGAGTGTTTGGAACTACTAGAAGCTTTGTTGAGATGAGCGGAGAGAATGGAAAGACGTATAAGGGATAAGGTAACGGTTGAGAAAAACAGCAGTGTGTTTAAATACAAGGAGCAGTAGTTTATATACTAATCTGCATTATGGCAAGCCAATGTGATGATTTGAGGAGAGGAACAACATGGTCATATTTTTACGGAGGTATTCTTTAGTAATTGGAGACATTGGAGTTCTTTGCTTGAAATTGTTTGAAATGTCTATATTCAAATGCCAGAAGCCTAAAAAAACAAGATGAGAGAGTGAGAACATCAAGAGGTTGCAAGACATTCAAAATACCGCTGTTCGCTTGATATTCAGTCTGAGAAAATTTAACCATGTGACAAAATATCACAAATTGCATTGGTTACCAATTGAGGCGAGACTACTGTTGAAGTTTGGATGAATATGCTTTAAGTCTTTACATGGTCTCTTACCTAGCTATTTGCTTGACCATTTTGAATTTACTAATAGGAAATGCTCTACAAGGGGGTTCACGGCTGTTTGACTTTCCATCCATTAAGGGATGCGTTTACAAACGATTCTTTAGTAGAATTCTATCTTATCAGGCAGGCATATGGGATAAACATCTTGGTAATTTTATATTAACTTCCCAATACCTATCTGGCTTTCTCAAAATTGTTAAATTGGTAAATTTGTCAACTAATGGATTGTGAATCACTGTGGATGCCCAGTATCTTTATTCTGTTAACCGCACAGAACTGAGAGGTAGCTGCGGTAAATAAGTATATTTTATGTTATGTTAGAATGTATTTAGTATATAGGCTTATAACTAAAGTATAATTGTAGAAGAATGTGTACTATGACAACCTAAAGAGAGGGTTTCACTATAACCCTCCCCACGAAATCTTCTATATCCAAACTGCTCAATAAGCTTCCTTCAGGCCCTCAGAGGTGCCACCAGATGCTCAATAATATCTCATAGCAACTGGCTTTACGCCCCCTATCGTCATCGGGTCATTAATTTTTAGAGATTTTTTTTGTGCAATGCTATAGTTTGCTCGTGTGTTCATTCAATAAATAGTTAGTAAAATTTGTTACACTTATCTTGGGTGGTTCAGCCAAGAGGGACCGAGTACTGCCAACATGTTTCACCCTATCCGGGTTTCCTCAGGGCACAATCCCTGGATCAATTATTCGGGTGGCCACGTCGTATAGAGTTACACAGTTTTGAGGAAACCCGGATAGGGTGAAACATGATGACAGTACTCTGTCCCTCTTGGCTGAACCACCCAAGATAAGTGTAACAAATTTTACTAACTATTTATTGAATGAACACACGAGCAAACTATAGCATTGCACAAAAAAATCTCTAAAAATTAATGACCCGATGACGATAGGGGGCGTAAAGCCAGTTGCTATGAGATATTATTGAGCCTCTGGTGGCACCTCTGAGGGCCTGAAGGAAGCTTATTGAGCAGTTTGGATATAGAAGATTTCGTGGGGAGGGTTATAGTGAAACCCTCTCTTTAGGTTGTCATGTTAGAATGTATATCACTAAATGAAAAGATAGATATGAGGGTGAATCAGAAGTTAAATTACATAAAAAATTTGGACAAAGAAATTAAAGAACAGAAAGGAGAAATTAATTCCTTAAAACAAGATACATCTTTATTAAAAGTAGATATTCAGGAGATAAATAAAGAATTAACATCAGCAAAAAATAATCAAGACCAATTGGTTAAAGACAAAATAATTATGAGGAGGAAATTGGAAGATCTAGAAAATAATAGTCGAGCTATGAGGAACATAAATTTTCCTAAGATCTTATTAATTTCCTTCTGAGAAATGGTGAAACGATATTTTATGGAGATTCTACAAATACCTGAAAGTTATCTACCTCCTCTCACAATAGCTTATTATATTCCTGTTAAATCCCAAGTGGGAAAAAAAGAAAAGGTTGGGAAGTCTCAGGATGATCCATTAAACATTTCAGCTAAACTGGAACAATCGGACAGAGAAGTGGCTACACCAGCCACCACCCTCTTGCTGTCTGTGGCTTTGGCTCCAGACAAGGACTGGATCCTAAAACTTTTCTTCAAAAACAGATCCAAGGACTTCCTGGGATTCCATATCCATATATTTCTTGATGTCTCTAGAGAGACTCAAAAAAGAAGAAGAGAATTCCTAATTTTGAAACCTGGAGTGACTCAAATAGGGGGTCTTTTCTTTCTGAGATATCCATGCAAGTATCTAGTTAGATAACATTCTTTGAAATATGTTTTTGTAGACCCATCTCATTTGATAAGTTTTCTCTCAATGAAACATCTTGAGAATGATAAAGATTAGTTCTCTGTTCTGCAGTAGTTATTGCGCTTTCTTTTGATAAATATGTGAATTTAATTACTCTACTCTTTAAGTCTTGGATCCGAGATTAGAGGACTAGAGTGTGATCAAGCGAGCTTTTCTTTTTTTCTTTTTAATAATTTGAGTAATTTATTTTTCAAGTTTGAAAGTAAATTTAAGTTAATATGTCTTTGATCTGTACAAGATGTTTATGCTTGGTAATTGTTTAAAAACTGTATAAAAAAAAAAAAATTAAAATTAAATTACACGATAACCAGAACAGAGCTAGCGAAGTGCAATATATGTACTCGTACATTGCCTGTTGGATAGTTTGTCCATGCATAGTGCAGCGCTCAGCCTTTAGTCATGTGGCAGCCACAAGGTCGGAAACATGGATGCTCCATATGCAAGATTACACCGTTGAACAACAATGTGCAGCAGTGTGCTTTCTTTGTGCAGAGAGAGTAGAAATTCACCGTCGGATATTGAGTCAATATGGACATAGCACCATGAATCAATGAAAGGTTTATGAGTGGGCAATAAGGTTTAAAGCAGGAAGAACAGGTGTAACTGGCGAAGGTCATTCTGGTCGCCAATCAACATTGCACACACAAGAGCACATTGAAAGGGCGGATGCCTTGATTAGAGAAGAATGACAGATAACAGTGTCTCAGTTGTCTGCAATTTGGATATCAGTTATGGCTCTGTATTTGCCATAATGCATGATGACTTGGGGGATACAGGAAAGTCTGCGCACGATGGGTTCCCAAACAGCTTACTGATCTGCACAAGCAACAGCACGTGGAGGTTGTGACCCAGTTCCTGAGATGGTATGAAGAAGATCTGATTATTTGGAGAGAATTGTCACCGGCGACAAGATATGGGTGCCTCACTGCGACCTGGGATAGCAAAAAAAACAACAACTTATTTTCTGCAGGAATGCAGAATCTAGTTGAATGATACAACAAATGTGTCATCTTGCATAGGAACTATGTAGAAAAGTGATACGTTCAATTGCTCACATTTAACTTCTATTAAAGTCATTAAATGTATTTTGCCTTTACTTTTTGATTTACCCTCGTATAATAGGCATTTCTGAGACCTGGTGGAAGGAAGATAACCAATGGGACATTGTCATACCGGGGTGCAAACTATACCACAGAGATAGGGTGGATAGAATTGGTGGAGGCATAGCCTTATATATTAAGGAGGGCCTTGAATCAAATGGAATAAAAATTCTACAGGAGCAGAAACGCACCTTGGAATCCCTATGGGTAGAAATTCCATGTGTAAAGGCGAAAAGGATAGTGATAGGAATGTACTACCATCCGCCTGACCAGGATGAACAGACAGATGCTGAAATGTTATCGGAAATTAGGGAGGATAACAAACTGGGTGATTTCAACTACCCTGATATTCACTAGGTAAATGTAACATCAGGGCATGCTAGGGAGATACAATTATTTGATGAAATCAAGGACTGTTCTATGTTGTAGCTGGTTCAGGAAAATATAAGAGGCGAACCAATTCTAGACCTAGTTCTTGGTGGAGCACGTGAATTGGTGCAAGAGGTAATGGTGCTCAGGCCGCTTGATAACAGATTTGATATAATCCCTGGAATAAGTTCACACAGGAAATCCAATACAACAACATACAATAGCATTTCACTTTAAAAAAAAAACAGATTATGATAACATGAGAAGAATGGTAAAAAAAAAATCTCTGGAATTTGTTGCTGAAGAATGTGGTGAAATCAGTTAGCTTAGCAGGCTTTAGAAAAGGTTTGGATAATTTCCTAAAAGAGAAGTCCATAGGCCATTATTGAAATGGCTTGCGGAAATTCACTGCTTATTCTAGGACAGGAGTAGGCAATTCCGGTCCGCGAGAGCCGGAGCCAGGTCAGGTTTTCAGGATATCCACAATGAATATGTATGAGATGGATTTGCATGCACTGCCGCCTTGAGATGCAAATCTATCTCATGCATATTTATTGTAGATATCCTGAAAACCTGACCTGGCTCCGACTCTCTAGGACCGAAATTACCTATCCCTGTTCTAGGATAAGCAGCATAAAAACTGTTTTACTACTTGGGATCTAGCTAGGTACTTGGGACCTAGGTTGGCCATTGTTAGAGACAGGTTACTGGGCTTGATGGACCTTCGGTCTTCCCCCGTATGGCAATTCGTATGTTCTTATGCCTAACTGCCATCAGTTAGGTGCCAACATTTATACAAGCCTTTGGCAGGCATAAACACAAATCCAAAGTTAGGCATAAAATGTTCATTTAAACTAGTGTACTGTAAAAATCATTCTGCATAAAGCACCCTTTACAGAATACTAGCTTAGTGTGAATTATTTCAGTGCCTATCTTTGGGCACCATTCACAGAATATAGCCCATAGTGGTGGATGTATTGGTGAGAATATAAGGTCTTGTGTGTGGGTGAGTAGGAACAGGATTTAGGGTTAACAGCAGCCAGAATCTAGAGATGGGCCTACAATATGGGGCAGAGAGTACAACAGTGGGTGTCTTCCTTGTTTTTGCAGTTATATTTGGGCAGGTCTTTATGCTGGTTTTCCCTCCCCTTCTCTCTCTACGTCTTCTCACCTGTCTCTTCTTCGAATACCAATAATTTTATTGTCCTGTGACTTTATTGTGAATGTCAATTGTAACCCGTTCTGAGATCCCAGGAGAATGGGATAGAAATCTAAACAAATAAATAAAATGTGCTCATTTTTTTGGACTCTCCTCCCTACAGCTTAGCCCTGTGTCCCTCTGGAACTTTGAACAGGCCTTCTGTGTGAAGATCCTGCAAGGCAGTAATGTGAATGCCGATGAATGCTTGAAGGTAGGCAGAGTTTTTTTGTTTCTGAGGTAAACAGCATCACGTCAAGATATGTCTTGCTAAAAGTGCCATCACATGGGACAGCATTGGCCATCATCAAACTACTAAACAGGAAGGAAAGCTAAAAGTGCCTGTACCTCCCCCTCATACAACACTCAGTTCCTAGAAGCCAGATCAGATTTTCCGGGTATTGCTGAGTGAACAACTTGTGGTGAGATGCTAAACACGAGAGCAGTGCAAAAACATATGAAAAGCAGAAGGAGGGGTCTGAGGAGGAGGATGGGGGGGGGGGGGGTGAGGAGAATCTCCTTCAGAAGAGAACAATCCCCTTCAGAGTTCAGCATCCTCAGGGCCTGGTGTGAGGGAAAGATCCTTTCAGTAGTTTACAACTGTGCATTGTGGCAACTTTCTCTACTGGAAATAAATGTTGACAGAGGACATCAAGCTATAACAGTTTTTTTTTTAAAACCCTGGAGTGAGTTTTGTCTACCTAGCATATCTCCAATCAAATGTGCCTTAATGGTCTGTCTGTCCCTTCTCCCCATTTACAAATTTGCAATGATCGCTGTCCTCTGATTGTATTGAAGAAGTGCACTGAAACCTGAACTGCCTCCTACCCTTCCTTCCTTCCTTCACTGTAATTACCCAGTGTCCCCTATGAAATGTGTATGTTTGTTCATTTCTGGCTCTTTCTGTGTCCTCTTCTCTCCCTGGAGCTCAGCTGGTGGTCCACGCTGGTCTATTCCATGGGAATGAAATGTTGTGTAAGGCAGTGAGGACTGCAGAAGTCAGCGAGTCTTCTGAGCCTATCTGGAATCAGATGATGGAATTTGACATTGGCATCTGTGACTTGCCACGCATGTCTCGACTCAGTTTTATACTTTATGCTGTAGAGAAGACCAAGAAGGCACGATCTACCAAGAAGAAATCTAAGAAAGCTGTAAGTTGGGTGTGTGGGGGGGGGGGAACAAAAGGGTGCTCTTGTTCTTATTGAAGATTCTCCTTGCGTCTAGGCCAATGGTTCTTAAACCTGTCCTGAAAGACCCCCAGCCAGTTGGACAGATTTGTATGCCTGTCACCTCCTATTATAAGCAAATCTGCCTCATGCATATTCAATTAGGGATATCTTGAAAATCCAACTGGCTGGGGGGATCCCAGGACAGGTTTAAGAACCACTGATCTAGGCTACACCTCCAGAACCCTATTGGCTAGGGAACAGAGAAGTGATGGGAAAGAGGGACTAACGAGGAACAGGGAGGTGGTGGGGGTACTGGAAAAGAGGGGTGCTGGGGATACTAGTGCCACATGGCCATGGATTGTAGTATAGTAGGGTGGGGATGGTCTGCCCCAGACGTCTTCTTGGTGGGGGCGCTGGCACCCGTCTTCCTCTGCGCCCCCCAGCTCCTTCCCCAATCCCCACTACCACATGCACTCCTTCCCTTGTACCTCTTTAACGTTCCCGGCACGAGCAGTAACCCCAGCCTGCTGCTCGCACCAGCGTCTGCTCTTCCTCTGACGTCACTTTCTGGACCCGCACCTAGGAAGTGATGTCAGAGGAAGAGCTGGCGCGAGCAGCAGGTTGGGGTTGCTTCTTGTGCCGGGAACGTTAGAGGTACGGGGGAAGGGAAGGGAAGGGGCATGTGGCAGAAAGAAGCGGGCAAGGAGTGGATGGGGGGAGAAGAGAAGAGGGCGGGGGAGGGGCGACACCGCCCTGGGCGCCTCTCATCCTTGCTACGCCACTGGCCATGGAGACTAAGCAAGGAACCAAGAAGGTGGAATGCTGGGATCAGGGACTCCAGTAGGAACTGTTTATTGGGTTGCAATTGGTGTACAGCAAGTATAATGAATAACAGAATGGTCCATCCAGTCAGTGCAGAAAGGTGGCTGAGGTTGAACCTTTTGCTCCATGCAGGTTACCCTCCTCCCTTTGTTGTTAGGATTGTATCTGCCACTCTTTTTAAGGGGTACAATGCCAAAAGCATGCAGGACTTTGGTGCGCCGCCATCTGCACGCAGGACCTATGTGCGCTGCCGGTTCTGCCGCTTTCATGCCTTAGCATTCTGAGGGGGGTGGGGGAAACCCCCCAGTACACTTAGAACTGGTCATGCTTCCATGGGGGGGGTTGGGAGGGGGAACCCCTCCAGTACACTGAAAACTTCCGTTCTCTCGCTGTTTGAGAGTTTTCAGTGTAGTGGGGGGAGTTCCCACTACACCTCCCCCCTCAGAACGGTAACAGTAAGGTGTGAAGGCGGTGGAACCGGCGGCACGCATTGGTCCTGCGTGCAGATGTCAGCGCGCCAATGTCCGACATGCTATTGTCGTGCCACCGTTTAAGGCCATGGACATCTATCTGGGATGTGTATATAAATCTGTTTGGGTTCAGACTTTCAGTTTTTTTATTGGAGTCAGAACTTCTCCTCATCTCCATCTTGAATCCCTTTTGTGTGTAGTTCTGACACGCTAATGCATAGTAACATAGTAAATTACAGCAGATAAGAACAGAAGAATAGCCGTACTAGGTCAGACCAATGGTTTCCAGAGGCCAATCCAGGTCACAAGTACCTGGCCGTAACCCAAATAGTAGCAACATTCCATGCTACCAGTCCAGGGTAAGCAGTGGCTTCCCCCATGTCTGTTTCCTCTAGGAACGTGTCCAAACCTTTTTTAAACCCAGCCATGCTAACTGCTGTTACCACATCCATCTAGTCTGCCCCACATTCACACATTATTAATTCATGATTAAATTATCTCTCTTTTGCATTTTTGGACATAAACTGTAGAAGTCCACCCAGCACTGTCCTTAGGTTCCAACTACTGGAGTTTCCGTAGAAGCCTTCTCCAGCCCATCCTAAAACGAATTGCCATATATGGGACACAGACCGTGCAAGTCTATCCAGTACTGGCCTTAGTTCTTCCCTTTCCGGTATGACTCAATGTCTTTACATGATTTATCTTATAAGAACCATTGTTTCTTTCTCAGGACTGTCCCATTGCCTGGGTAAATACTATGGTGTTTGACTGGAAGGACATGCTAAAGACAGGGGAGTGCTGCCTCTATATGTGGTCGTCTGCACCAGGTATAACAGCAGTAAAAAGGTCTGGGTCTTGAGGCTTGCAGGCTCTGCTCTCAGTATTTATGGGAAAATGTGGGGGTGGGGGGGACTGCAGCAGCTTTCTACTTACTGAAAGATGGCAGGCTTGAATTCCAGCCTCATAGTTCACAGACAGCGTGCGTGTGTATAAGTTTGTTTAAAGTCTCCCTCTGCCTTAAACCAGGCTTGTCCAACATCGGTCCTCGTGGGCCACAATCCAGTCAGGTTTTCAGAATTCCCCCAATGAATTTGCATGAGATCTATTTGTGCGCATTGCTTCCATTATATGCAAATAGATCTCATGCATATTCATTGGGGAAATCCTGAAAACCTGACCTGGCGAGGGCCGAGGTTGGACACCCCTGCCTTATACAATGTATGTGGTAGGTAATACTTTTCCAGTGTCCTGGAGAAGACTGTGGGTGTGAGACTCAGTGTGTGTTGGTGGGGGGGGAGGTGCAGAAGTATTGGGCTCTGTAGAGGACTGGGGTATGTTTGGTGCAACTGGGGTAGGTTTGGTGGGGGTTACAGTTGTATTGGAAAGGTCTACAAGCATGTGGAGGCTTAGTGGATGCTTTAGGTGTGTCTTAGTGGGTGCTAGGAGTGGATGGTGGGAGTCTGCAGGCTCAGTGTGTATTGTGGGTGTATTATGGGGGTCCTGAGGCTCAGCAAGCGTTGTGGGTGCATTGTAGGGGTCTACAGGCTTAGTGAACTTTGTGGGTATATTGTGGGGCTTGCAGGCACAACGGACACTATAGATGGGTTGTGTGAGCCTGTAGGCTCAGCAGATGCTATGGGTGGGGGTGTGGGGTCTGCAGGCTCGACAGCACCTTAGGTGGGTGGTAGGGGTCTGCAGGTTCAGGCAAAGCTTACATGCTGAAGGTAATAGCTTTGCTGACTTGCTCTCCACTCCTCTTCTTTAAAGATGACAAAGGGGAGTTATTGAATGCTATGGGCACTGTACAAAGTAACCCGAACACAGAGAGTGCTGTAGCCCTCCGAATCTGCTTCCCCAGCATATCACAACATCCTGTTTACTACCCACCGTTCGAGAAGGTGAGAATGCTGCCCCCCCCTTTACATCTGCTCTCTGAAATTGAACAGAGTAGGAAAAACCTTCCCTTCTTTGCCTTTTCTGGGAGAACAACAGGTATCCTTGGCGCTGACACTGGGGAAGAGGGAAGGGGCAGAAGTGAGGGTGTTGCTTGTGCTGGAGTTGTGGCTCTCTGACTAGCTTTATCCTTTTAGTAGTGGAAACTTTACATCTGTTGTTCAGGATGCTCCCTGGTTTCAGGCTTAATGAATGAGCTGCGCTGGGAGAGAGTGGGTCGGGTGGAATGCACTGTACCCCATTGTGTTTTGAGCACAGAGTGAAGCGAGTGCTACTGCTACAGTCTCTAAGCAGAACAAATTTTGTGTGTGTTTTTTTATGGCCTAAATGTTGTTTTAAGAATACAATTTCTCTCCGAAATTCAAAGTGATTTCTGAGTAAAAGGCAGTAAACTCTAGAGTTACTTTTTGCCTTACCCTGTACAGGCTGGTACCAGTTCTTCTCCTGTGCCCTTGTTTTATCTTGGTTTGGCGATTCCCATAGTAACATAGTAGATGACGGCAGATAAAGACCCGAATGGTCCATCCAGTCTGCCCAACCTGATTCAATTTTAAATTTTTTTTAAATTTTTTTTTTAATTTTTTTTAATTTTTCTTCTTAGCTATTTCTGGGCAAGAATCCAAAGCTTTACCCGGTACTGTGCTTGGGTTCCAACTGCCAAAATCTCTGTTAAGACTTACTCCAGCCCATCTACACCCTCCCAGCCATTGAAGCCCTCCCCAGCCCATCCTCCACCAAACGGCCATACACAGACACAGACCGTTCAAGTCTGCCCAGTAACTGGCCTAGTTCAATATTTAATATTATTTTCTGATTCTAAATCTTCTGTGTTCATCCCACGCTTCTTTGAACTCAGTCACCGTTTTACTCTCCACCACCTCTCTCGGGAGCGCATTCCAGGCATCCACTACCCTCTCCGTAAAGTAGAATTTCCTAACATTGCCCCTGAATCTACCACCCCTCAACCTCAAATTATGTCCTCTGGTTTTACCATTTTCCTTTCTCTGGAAAAGATTTTGTTCTACGTTAATACCCTTCAAGTATTTGAACGTCTGAATCATATCTCCCCTGTCTCTCCTTTCCTCTAGGGTATACATATTCAGGGCTTCCAGTCTCTCCTCATACGTCTTCTGGCGCAAGCCTCCTATCATTTTCGTCGCCCTCCTCTGGACCGCCTCAAGTCTTCTTACGTCTTTCACCAGATACGGTCTCCAAAACTGAACACAATACTCCAAGTGGGGCCTCACCAATGACCTGTACAGGGGCATCAACACCTTCTTCCTTCTACTGACTAAGCCTCTCTTTATACAGCCCAGCATCCTTCTGGCAGCAGCCACTGCCTTGTCACACTGTTTTTTCGCCTTTAGATCTTCGGACACTATCACCCCAAGGTCCCTCTCCCCGTCCGTGCATATCAGCTTCTCTCCTCCCAGCATATATGGTTCCTTCCTATTATTAATCCCCAAATGCATTACTCTGCTTTTCTTTGCTTTGAATTTTAGTTGCCAAGCATTAGACCATTCCTCTAACTTTTGCAGATCCTTTTTCATATTTTCCACTCCCTCTTCGGTGTCTACTCTGTTACAAATCTTGGTATCATCTGCAAAAAGGCACACTTTTCCTTCTAACCCTTCAGCAATGTCACTTACATACATATTGAACAGGATTGGCCCCAGCACCGAACCCTGAGGGACTCCACTAGTCACCTTTCCTTCCTTCGAGCGACTTCCATTAACCACCACCCTCTGGCGTCTGTCCGACAGCCAGTTTCTGACCCAGTTCACCACTTTGGGTCCTAACTTCAGCCCTTCAAGTTTGTTCAACAGCCTCCTATGAGGAACTGTATCAAAGGCTTTGCTGAAATCCAAGTAAATTACATCTAGCATATGTCCTCGATCCAGCTCTCTGGTCACCCAATCAAAAAATTCAATCAGGTTCGTTTGGCACGATTTACCTTTTGTAAAGCCATGTTGCCTCGGATCCTGTAACCCATTAGATTCAAGGAAATACACTATCCTTTCTTTCAGCAACACTTCCATTATTTTTCCAACAACTGAAGTGAGGCTCACCGGCCTGTAGTTTCCTGCTTCATCCCTGTGACCACTTTTATGAATAGGGACCACATCCGCTCTCCTCCAATCCCCAGGAATCACTCCCGTCTCCAGAGATTTGTTGAACAAGTCTTTAATAGGACTCGCCAGAACCTCTCTGAGCTCCCTTAGTATCCTGGGATGGATCCCGTCTGGTCCCATCGCTTTGTCCACCTTCAGTTTTTCAAGTTGCTCATAAACACCCTCCTCCGTGAACGGCGCAGAATCTACTCCATTTTCTCGTGTAACTTTGCCAGACAATCTCGGTCCTTCTCCAGGATTTTCTTCTGTGAACACAGAACAGAAGTATTTGTTTAGCACATTTGCTTTCTCCTCATCACTCTCCTCATATTTGTTCCCAGCATCTTTTAGCCTAGCAATTCCATTTTTTATCTTCCTCCTTTCACTAATATATCTGAAAAAATTTTTATCTCCCTTTTTTACATTTCCCGATCTTTTTTTTTTTTTACTATGGCAGACCTCCTAAAATATTTTACATACATTTTGGAACTTGATTAATTTACGTATGTTAACCTGTAACCCATTCTGAGCTCGTAGGGGAGGGCAGGATATAAAATGAATTAAATAAATAAGGATGGAGCCCTACAGGAATTCTATGAGCATTAGAGCAGCACTGAAGCATGTAGCACTGTAAGCTGCAGTGAAAACCTCTATTAAGGCTTAGTAAAAGGGTGGGGTGTGTTATTTAGCATTATATTGATATTGTAAGTAGAATATTATGCCATACTGTTATGAATATATTTTTCTGCTGCTATTGTCTGTTGCCTTTATCCAGATTGTTCTTGCTGTACACCAACTTGGGTGAATTTCTTCAAAAAGATGGTAAATAAATCCTAATAAGTAAAATAAACAAACTTGAGTGATATTAGGGCATGAGTGCCAGTCAGCTTGGGATTTCTCACGGTGATCATGTCTTGCTGCAGGGGTTGACTGTTTTTTGAGCTGGCCAGTTGTGAGGTCCATATAGCTGCGACTTTTGTCTTTCCAGATTTTGGAGCTGGGGAAAGCAGGTGAGCAGCAGTGCTCCACTGTAGATGAGGTAAGCATGGGGCTGAATTCCTGCGTGTGGTGGTCCCTAAGTTGTAACATTAAAGAGGCTCCCCTTGATTACGTAGGAAGTGAATTTTAGGTTTAATAGATTTCCATAATGATGCATAAAATTCTACATCAGATACACACATTTGTGTTAACTATTATTAAAGAAATATCCTCTATAATAAAACCCTTACCTGCGCATGCACAGTTGAAACGGCGTGATCCCTGCCGCCGTGATTTCTGCCTCCATGCCATATTCGATTTCAGGCACGTGGGGCAGCTTGCAGCGATTTGAGCGGCGGTGGCGGTTTGACTCCTGTGCTGTCACTGCCAGGACGCCTCATCTCACCCCCACAACCTTTGACCGACGATCTTGGCCTGCAAAGGAACTGCTTTTTTTTTTTTTTGTTTCGTTCTTGGGGGCTGCTTCTGGGTTTCATGCTTGCTCTTTTGAGTAACCTTTGGGCCGCCATCATGTCACGGGACTTGGATGGCTCGGTGTACATGGAGTCTCCGCTGCGCACCCCCAATGTGCAGAAGGAGACCGGCCTCCCCAACTCGGCCGTCATCGCCACCACGCTTCTCTATTATTTGGTTGACCTGCCCGTCACCCTCCTCCACGAGTGGATTGAGCCCCAGCGTTCAAGGCACAAGTTTTATTACTATCATTGGAGAAGGGCTACTGCTGGACAGGGGGATCAGGTAAGAGGTGCTGCTGGACAGGGGGGAGGTAAAAGGAAGGGAGAAGGACAGGTAAGGGGTGGTGGTGGACAGCCGAAGAAAGAGAGAGAAAGAAAGAAAGACAGACACACACATTTATTCTAGAACCCGCTAATGTAACGGGCTTAAAGACTAGAATAATAATAATGAGCTCCTTCTAGGCCAGGGGTGTCAAAGTCCCTCCTTGAGGGCCGCAATCCAGTCGGGTTTTCAGGATTTCCCCAATGAATATGCATGAGATCTATTTGCATGCACTGCTTTCAATGCATGCTAATAGATCTCATGCATATTTATTGGGGAAATCCTGAAAACCCAACTGGATTGCGGCCCTCGAGGAGGGATTTTGACACTCCTGCCCTAGGCTGAAGCTTGTCTAATCTAGTTTATATAAATCTGGCTCTGGGTAAGCATTCGGTTCAATGATGTACAAGATGAACAAATTGTACACTGCTTGCCATGTGGCAGGGAACCAGGATAAATGGTTTGCAGACTGTGTGAGGACATAAGAACTGCCATACTGGGACAAACCAAAGTTCCATCATACCCAGTACCCTATTTATGCTGTTTATCCTAAGAATAAGAAGTGGATTTCCCCAAACCATCTCAATAATGGCCTATGGACTTCTCTTTAGGAAATTATCCAAACTTTTTATAAACCCTACTAAGCTAATTGATTTCACCACATTCTCTGGCAACAAATTCCAGAGTTTTATTGCATGTTGTGTGAAGAAATATTTTCCCCGGTTTGTTTTAAATACTACTACTTAGTAGTTTCATGACATGTCCTCTAGGCCTAGTATTTTTGGAAAGAGTAAACAAGTGATTCATATCTACCGTTTCCACTACACTGGACTGTTTCATGGAGCAGCTGGTCATGGAACCAACAAGGGGCGATGCCACTCTTGACCTAATCTTCAACGGACTAGGGGGGACAGCAAAGGAGGTGGCGGTATTACCCCCACTAGGTAACAGCGATCACAACATGATCCAGTGCAGGCTTGAAATTGGATCATCAAAGGGGAAAAGAACCACAACGACGGCACTCAACTTCAAAAAAGGAAATTATGATGCCATGAGAAAAATGGTGGGAAAGAAGCTCAAAGGCAACATAGGGAAGAAGGAATCCGTAGAAAAAGCCTGGACCTTATTCAAGGAGACTGTGCACGAAGCACAAAGCATATGCATCCCCAAGTTTAGAAAAGGGTGCAAAAAAAATAGAACAAAAAACCCAATGTGGATAACAAGTGCAGTGAAGAAGGCGATAAGCGACAAGAAAGCATCGTTCAGAAAATGGAAAAAAGACCAAACAGAGGAGAACCAAAAAGGGCACAAAGAACACCAGAAAGAGTGTCACCGAGTGATTAGAAAAGCAAAAAGAGAATACGAAGAGAGACTGGCAAAGGAAGCAACAAACTTCAAGTCGTTCTTCAGATACGTCAAGGGGAAGCAACCAGCGAGAGAAGAAGTGGGACCATTGGACGATGGAGACAGAAAGGGAGTTGTAAAAGAAGAGAAAGAGATAGCTGACAGGTTAAATGAGTTCTTCACATCAGTCTTCACGATGGAGAATATAACCACCATACCAGAACCCGAGGAGATCGTAATAGGAGAACAAGACGATAAGCTGGTCGATTTAGAGGTAAGCCAAGAAGATGTACTCAAGCAGATTGACAGACTAAAGAGCGACAAATCGCCGGGTCCAGATGGCATTCACCCAAGGGTACTCAAGGAACTAAAAGACGTAATAGCGGAGCCACTTCGACAGATATGCAACCTATCCTTAAAAACCGGAGAGATCCCGGAGGATTGGAAAATAGCAAATGTCACGCCCATCTTCAAGAAGGGCGCAAGGGGGGACCCAGGAAACTACAGGCCGGTGAGCCTGACCTCAGTCCCGGGAAAGATGATGGAGGCACTGATTAAAGACAGCATCTGTGAACACATCGAAAAAAATGGGCAGCTAAAACCGAGTCAACATGGCTTCTGTAAGGGTAGGTCATGCCTCACAAACTTATTGTACTTCTTTGAGGGAGTGAACAGCCAGGTGGATAAAGGGGAATCTATAGACATCATTTACCTTGACTTCCAAAAAGCCTTCGACAAGGTGCCACACGAGAGACTGCTTAAAAAGATATGGAACCACGGGGTACAAGGGGAGGTCCACCGATGGATCAAAAACTGGCTGGCAAACAGGAAGCAGAGGGTTGGCGTAAAGGGCCACTACTCAGACTGGAAAGGGGTCACGAGCGGAGTTCCGCAAGGGTCGGTGCTGGGACCGCTCTTGTTCAATATCTACATAAATGATCTAGAGGCGGGAACTAAGTGTGAAGCCATTAAATTTGCAGATGACACCAAACTATACAGCAGGGCTCAAACCAAGGAAGACTGCGAGGATCTCCAAAAGGATCTAACGCAGCTGGAAAAGTGGGCCGAAAAGTGGCAGATGAGCTTCAACGTGGGGAAATGCAAGGTCATGCACGTGGGGAAAAAGAACCCGATGTTCACATACAAAATGGGGGGAACACCACTAGGGGTTAGTAACCTGGAGAGAGACCTGGGAGTGATGGTAGACGCAACACTGAAGGCATCGGCGCAATGCGCCACAGCCTCTAGGAAAGCAAACAGAATGCTGGGTATCATTAAGAAGGGTATTACGACCAGGACGAAGGAAGTCATCATGCCGCTGTATCGTGCAATGGTACGGCCGCATCTGGAGTACTGTGTCCAGTACTGGTCGCCGTACCTCAAGAAAGACATGGCGGTACTTGAGGGAGTACAAAGAAGAGCAACCAAACTGATAAAGGGAATGGAAAATCTCCCATATACCGACAGATTGAAGCAGTTGGGACTTTTCTCCCTGGAGAAGCGAAGACTTAGAGGAGACATGATAGAAACCTTCAAGATCCTGAAGGGCATAGAAAAAATAGACAGGGGCAGATTTTTCAAATTAAGGGGCGCCACAAGTACAAGGGGGCACTCGGAGAAATTGAAAGGGGACAGGTTTAGAACAAACGCTAGGAAGTTCTTTTTCACTCAGAGGGTGGTGGATACATGGAACGCGCTTCCAGAGGCTGTTGTAGACAAGAAAACATTAAATGGTTTCAAAGAAGGTTTGGATAGATTCCTAGAAGAAAAAGGGATTGGGGGGTATAGATAGGTATAGACCATTGCTCAGGCAATGGGCCTGATGGGCCGCCGCGGGTGCGGACCGCTGAGCAGGATGGACCTATGGTCTGCCTCAGCGGAGGCAACTTCTTATGTTCTTATGTTCTCAGTCATATCACCCCTGAGCAATCTCTTCTCCAAGCTGAAGAACCCTAGCTGCTTTAGCCTTTCCTCATAGGAAAGTCATCCCATCCCTTTTATAATTTTTGTTGCCCTTCTCTGTATCTTTTCTAATTCCGTTAAGTTTTTTTGAGATACAGCGACCAGAATTGCACATGGTATTCAAAGTATGGTCGTACCCCTAAGCTGTTTCAAGATTTATTATTACTTGATATATTGCTCCAACGGAAACCCTTCTGGGCGGTTTACAATATACAAAAAATGAGGATAAGAAAAGAAAACCAATAATAAATAAGACAGTAAGAGAAAAAAATGTTCCTGAGGAACATAAGAACCTACAATATGGCAGCAGATAAAGACCACAGGGTTTATTTATCCCCCCTTTTTATAAAACCATAGTGTGGGTTTTAGTATGCAGGGACATCACCACTCTGGGTCAGTTATGAGTACTGTCCCCTCGGTGTTGGGGGGAGGGGGTAATGCTTTGTGTCGCAATCTTCTTTAAAAAAAAAAATAAAAAATTAAATAAGTATATTTTATTCATAGAAGATCAGATATTATATTGTACAGTCATTCTACATCTTTTACACGCTATCCTCATTAATCTTCTCCTTATTCTTTTATTTAAATCTGTTTCTTTCCATTCTCTCCTGTTGTGGTACTTAGAAATATAAGAATTCAACAGGTCTTAATCCCTATCATTCAATAACACGGGGCCTATTCTTTTTTCCTCAAGTTTCTTATATCATGTTGTTAACTTATCCATGTACTGAGTGGGTGCAGTGATGACACTGTTGTCTGTTGTTCTCTGAGCAGCAGCAGCAGCTAAAAGAACTACTGGAGAGAAGAGGGAGTGTGGAGCTGTATGAGCATGAGAAGGACATGTTGTGGAAACTTCGCCATGAAATCAGAGAGCAGTACTCTGAAGCACTGGCGAGGCTGCTTCTGATAACTAAATGGAACAGACATGAGGATGTGGCTCAGGTGAGAGGATGTGCAGAGCATGCAGGTGCAGTCGTGTGATCCAGGAACAGTAGACAGGGCTATAGGCTTGGGATCCAAGAGAAAAGGATGGGCAGGGCAAGTGGGTAAAGTCATGTGATGACGTGAATTCTGGTCCTCAAAAGCTTCAATAAATTGGTTAATCTATAAGATGAAACCTGCCTCTGCTCGCGCTGGCCTGGCTCCCCTCTGAAATCACTTCCAGGTTGCGGGGCCAGGAAGTGACATCCGAAAGCTAACACTGGCGGAAGCAGCAGGCCAGAGAAGCTGCTCGCACTGGCGAAGATTCAAAGAGGTACGGGGGTGAAAGGGAGGGCATGAGGCTAGTAGCCAGGGGATGGGGAAGAGGGGCGCAGAAGGAGCAGGGAGGTGTTACTGCCCCAGGCACCTTCTGTCCTCGCTATGTCACTGCTGGCTACCTCTTTTATTTATTTATTTTTAAAAAATCTTTATTAATTTTCAAAACTAATACAAAGTGCCAAGAATTATACAGACATTGATGATCAACGTAAGCACTTAAATTCCATCAATAACAATGCAGAAGAAAAAATATCCCTCCCCTCCCATCCAACAATTTAATCAAGAAATAAACCAAAAAGGTCCCCCCCCCCACCCACCCCGTCCTGGATATATATAGAAATCAACAAAATAAAATAAAAGACAACTATGTTGAAGTAACAAAGGCTACCTCTTTTAAAGTCTCTACTGTCCATTAATTTCCTGCTACATGTTTCTGTTAGCTTCTGTGCTATTGGGGGAAGGAATTTGATATATCACCTTTCTGTGGTACAATCGAAGCAATTGACATATATATGCAGGTACTTTCTTTGTCCCTATTGGGATCACGATCTGTGGGCAACGGAAGAGTAAGTGACTTGCCCAGGGTCAAAAGGAGCTGCACTGGGAATAGAACTCGGTCCAATAACAAAAAATACTCTCCGCACTCACAATCTTTTTAATACCCTGTTGTAGCTTGAACATAGGTATAACAGTTCAATTGCTGTATTGGAAGGAAAACCTCAGGCCCCCTACCATTTAAATTATAGCTCTTAGCTTCTCGACTTCTGAATTCTTCAAAAAATATACGGTATATATCATACAATTTTGGTACTTGGCTTTAGCTTTCGTTATAAAATTAATGCTTTTTAGTCACCTGGTTCTCAGGCCACTGCACTAACTCACCAGGCGACTAAGGTGCAGTGGTTTTGTGGAGAGAGGGAAGAGCTGGGTAGGGATTAGGATCACAATGCCACTGCTTGTTTCTAGTGTTTTCTGTCATGCTTGTTGCTGTGCTCTCCCCACAGATGCTATACTTGCTGCAGTCCTGGCCAGAGCTGCCTGTGTTGTTTGCCCTGGAGCTGCTAGATTATAATTTCCCAGACCGCTGTGTCCGTGCTTTTACAGTTAACTGTCTGAAGAAGCTTAGGTGAGTATGATGGCTTCCTAGGACCTAGTGTGATCTACTCGGCTCTTGTGGGCGTCACACTGAGTCATGCTTCTGCTTTTCTGTCTGCAGTGATGAGGAATTATGTCGGTATCTTCTACAGCTGGTTCAGGTGCTTAAGTATGAGTCTTACTTAGACTGTGAATTAACCACATTCCTGCTGGAAAGAGCTTTGGCCAATCGAAAAATAGGACATTACTTCTTCTGGCATCTTCGGTAAAGAAATATTCAACAACTACACAAATGTGTTTTAGCTAGAACAAAAGGGATTTCTGTATATATCATGCAGTGCCCCGATACATCAATTTGTTGCATGTGCCCATGTCTTGCTGGGTGCATGGATAACACGCAACCTTCCATCCCCGGCATTTTTCACATAAGCTTCACACAGTGCCTGTCATCCTCTACTTCATACACACACACAGAGTCCATCTCATCCTTTAATCTTGCAGGCACATGTACACACTTTGTCCACAAAGAGGTTGGTGCACAACACTCAAACACCACAGTAAAAAATATCTTCTTGGGAGTAATTTTCTTTTACATGTCTATGCACAAATAGCATGTAAATCATATGCATTCTCTTTGTTTGGGGTGGCTCCATAAAAGGCATCTATTACCATGGTGCACACCATCTCCTGATGAGCGGCAGAAATGGTTGTGGATCAACTTATGGGAAAACCAAACAAAAACTACAGATAATGTACAAGATGCAGGCAAGAGTTTATTGTACCAAGGTTAAAATGCAGTGATATAAAACCTTTTTACTTTTGGCAGCGATTCTCAGCGAATTATACACACAGGCACTTGTTGTTACCTTCATTTTTTGCGGTATATTTTATACCTTATTTACCATGGACCCCTGACGAAGGCGTGTTGTCCGAAACACGGACCGGGTTGGGTCTCTTGGTTGGTAAAAAGGTTTTATATCACTGCATTTTAACCTCGGTACAATAAACTCTTGCCTGCATCTTGTACATTATCTGCAGTTTTTGTTTGGTTTTCCTGTTTTGGTGGTTTTTCTGCAGATTTGGTTGGATTTCTTTTTGTTGCTCTGTGGATCAATTTATGTCTGGTTTAGTTTATTTCTTCTTTCACTTCTCTCCTCCAAGGTCTGAAATACATGTCCCTGCTGTTGCTCTCAGATTTGGACTGCTCCTGGAAGCCTATTGCCGGGGCAGCCATTACCACATGAAGGTTCTAGTAAAGCAGGTATGAGAAGGCAGGAGGAATAGCAGAAGATAATTTATTTTACATTTTACATCATTTAAATCTATTCAATTTAGAAGGGTTTATAAAAGGTTGTTTTCTATACAGTGGTTCATATTTGGAATGCTTCTTATGTTATTTTTGCATAAACAAAAACATATTTGTTTTGTAAATATCTAATTTAGCTTTTTAATAATTTTCCTTCCTTATTGTAATTCATTCTCTTTTGTAAACAGCTTTGGGCCAACTGTTGGGATTAAATGATCTATAACAGTGGTTCTTAAACCTGTCCTGCAGGACTCTTAGCAGATTTGCATATAATAGAAGTGAAAGGTATGCAAATCTGCCTCTTGTATATTTATTAGGGATATCTAATCTAATCTTCTATTTGTGCGTCGCTCATACCTATACAGGCTCAAGGCGACTGTAAAAAGAGGTAAGAGGGGAGAGAAAGAGGAGGGAGAGAGAGGAGGTGGACAGGTAAGAGGGAGAGGAAGGGGAGAGAGGAAGAAGGGAAAGGGAGAGAAAAGAGGGTAAAGGAGATTAAGAGCTCCTTTTATCAAGGTGCGCTACGGGGGTTAGCGTGTCGGACATTTCATCATGTGCTAACCCCTGCGGTAAGCCAAAATACTAACGCCTCGTCAATAGAGGCGTTAGAGACTAGCGCGGCAGGCGGTTTAACATGCTGTATTCCACGTGTTAAACCCCTACCGAGTCTTGATAAAAGGACCCCTAAGTATCGAACAGATGGGTTTTCAGTTTTCTTTGGAAGATGATGTGGCAAGGTTCAGTTCTGGTCTTTTCTTTAAGGCCATTCTAAGTTTTGACTCCTAGGAAGGTAAGCATGGAGTGGAAAACTCATATATAGTGAAGATCTTTAGTGGATGGGAGATTTAGTAGCATCCGGCTGAGGGTTTTGCGGGAAGTAGACCATGCTATTGTATTTTGTTGAATATGTTGTTGGATATCTTGAAAAACTGACTGTCTGGGTGTCCCCCCCCCCCAGGACACTCAACTATAGGTAAAGATATTAGATTAGATTGAGAATGGAAGATGCCATCCCAGAGAAACATTGAAATATGAAGGCTAGAATTGTATTCAAATTTGCTTGTTTATGTTATAAAATACTACTAGGTTTTACACCTACCTATCTTTTAAATCATTTTGTTGTACAAGTGACCACACGCCGTGCACGTGGATCTCTTTTGTTCTCATTTCCAACTTTGAAAGGATGCATATCTACAAGATTTCTTGACAAGCTGGTAAATGGAACAAGCCTTTAAGTGATTTGATTTTGAACTCCCTCTCATATCAAACATTTAGGCAACCTTTAAAAACTTATTTATTTGACAAATTTGTTTAACTATTTTGTTGATGCATTTTTATATAAAATGTGGATGTACTTTGTCTGTTTAGATTGTAAGCTCTTTCGAGCAGGGACTGTCTCCTTCGTGATTCTGTACAGCGCTGTGTACATCTGGTGTTCCAGGTGCATACTGTGGAAAGTGGCATAGACAGTGATTCCCAAACTTGTCTTGGGGGAACCCAGCCAGTTGGGTTTTCAGTATATTCACAGTGAATATGTATGAGATAAATTTGCAGGATCTGCAAAATCTTCTTCCTAAATGTTAATTGTGGATATTCTGAAAACCTGACTACCTAGGGGACTCCCAGGATAGGTTTGGAAACCACTTTGTACCAGATACAGAGTGAGAGATGGGGGCACAGGTGAATATTTTAGAAGTAAAGATTTTACTTTCGAACCATGGAGAGATCTCATTGTTCCCACCTTTGGAGTTAAAACCAGTCTTATGAGTGTCACAGAAAGAGCATGGAGACTTCTGCATTTGAAGACACAGACGCAACAAAATGTAAGCTAGAAAAAAATAATAAACCCCGTTTTATCATCTTTTCATGTCTTTCAGCGTTCTTATTCTCTCTCTTTCTCTCAGGTGGAAGCTCTCACTAAAATGAAAGCTTTAAATGATATTGTGAAAATAAGTTCTCAAAAAGCCACAAAACCACAAACCAAGGAGGTGATGCATGTATGCCTGAAACAAGAGAACTACCTAGAGGCACTTTTAAACCTCCAGTCTCCTCTCAACCCTAGCGTCATACTGGGGAATGTGTGGTAAGCAGGGTCTATGTTGAATGTTGGAATCTGACTTGCATTCATATGCAGGGCTCACCTTAAACACCTTTAGGGATGAAAGTGGAGGTCACTATGATAAATAGTGCTGTCTCTGTCAGTTAAGATCTATGGCAGGAGTTTCTCTAAGCAGGGAGGTCCGAAGGGGCAGTGTTATAAATATGGGATGGAACTAGAATCTCTGATAGGCAGTTCTCTCAGTATAAGTGCAATATTCCAATCTCTGATATTGTTATGGCTGTGAGACGGAGGTTATGAGATTGGTGAGCAGTACTGTGTCTCTATGTGAGTGGGGGTCTGTAACTGATATTCTTTTTGGTTGTTGTTGTTGCAGTGTCGATCTCTGTACCTTCATGGATTCTAAGATGAAACCCCTTTGGATCATGTACAATAACGAAATGAACCAAAATCACGTTGGCATCATTTTTAAAAATGGAGATGGTGGGTGCAACACATTAAAATAGTATTTCATGGAAGATAGCACAGCAAAGCATGATCTGCATTTCCCCAGCATAGATATTCTGATACATGTGTGTTAGACTGATGGTGCATATGGAGAAATTACCTTACCTGCTAATTTTTTTCCTTTTAGTCCTTCTAGACTGGCACAGAAATGGATGGGTTTATGCTCCTCTACCAGCAGATCGAGACTGAGACACTAACTTTTGACATCGATACAAGTGGGCTGTGCAGTCCTCTTATAATCAGTCTTTACGAATAGTCAAGCAGAAATAAACTAGGCATATTCCAGAACAGATGAATCCACACTCAGATGGAGTCGACATAAGCCTAGCCCAAACAGACCAGGAAAACACTGTTGGATACTGATTAGAACAAGAACCTTCCCTACAATGTTCCACAGTCACCAGCTAAACCAGATGAACCAAAAGCCATTGCCTTTGTAATTTCCCCAAACAACCAATCACTCGCAGAACAAAAATGTACACTGTGCGAAAAACACAGAAAAACATGACAGAGTGGGGTTCTGTGCTGGTCTGGAGGGACTAAAAGAAAGAAAATTTGCAGGTAAGGATCTAATTTCTCCTTCTTTATCATCCCTCCAGACCAGCATAAAAACGGATGGGACATACCAAAGCAGTACCCATCAAGGGTGGGACCCCCAAAGGGCCGCCACCAAAACGTGCTCACCGCACACCGAATCCCAACGTGCCTGACCGTCCACATGGTAGTGGTGAATAAAGGAATGGAGAAAAAATCAAACCATAGCTTTACAGATATCCACTGGAGGCATAAGCGAAGACTCAGCCCAAGAAGCTGCCTAACCCCGAGTGGAATGAGCTTTGAGAAATTCTGGAACAGGTTTCATTTGAAGAAGGTGCACTGAAGCAATAGCCTCCTTGATCCAGCACGCACTGGTAGCCTTGGAAGCACTGTCCCCCCTTACGAGGACACACGAGAAAGACAAACAGATGATCTGATTTCCGGAACTCCTGGGTCCGCTGAACATAAGAGAGAAGGATCCTATGGACATCCAATTTGTGCAACTGTCTCTGCTCCAAAGAGCCCTCCCGACTACCCAAGACCGGGAGGACCACGGACTGGGTGACAAGAAAAAGCGAAATCACTTTGGGAAAAAAGGAGGGCCACAGCACGACTCACCTGCAGCTGCACCTGCGGGAAGACCGCTTCAAGGATAAGGTCTTTGAACGTGCAGAAACCAAGAGGCTCCAATGGAGGACTAACAAGTACAAAGAAAACCAGAATGAGATCCCACGCAGGAACAGATGACCTGAGAGGCGGTTGGAGCAATTTTGCAGCTCTCAGGAACCTAACACATCCACCGACCATGCAAGAGACTGCGAAACGAAGACAATGCGGCAATCTGCACCCGAAGAGAAGATCAGGCAAGGCCGTGCTCCAGGCCACCCTGCAGAAACTCCAAGATGTGATTCAAAGCAGTGCGGAGGAGCTCAACCTCCCACATGGAACACCACTCCTTGAAGAGACGTCAAACATACAGCTAGGCCCGATAGGAAGAAAGTGTCCAAGACCCGAAGAGAGTGGAGAGCACCTTATAGAAATATCCCCACTTCCTTAGGCAAGCCCTCTCAAGAGCCAAGCCACAAGACAAAAGGGACCTGGATCAAACAGATCCTGAGTCAGAAGATCAAGCGAGAGGAGCAGTGGGAGAGGATCTTCCACGAGCAGATGAAACAGATCAGAATACCACGAGCGCCTGTGCCAATCCAGTGCCACCAGGATCATGCAGCCTGCGTGTCGAGCAATCCAAAGAAGAACTCTGCCCACTAAAGGCCACAGCGGAAAGACAGAGTAGGCCAGACAGCAGCCAAGCCTGCACCAGAGCATCCAGCCCCTCGGCGAGGCAATCCTTGCACCACCTAAAGAACCTCAGTACTTTGGCAATGACACTCGTGGCCATGAGGTCCATGATCAGCCAACCCCATGACTGAACAATCAACTCGCAGGCCTGCAGCCTGAGACACCACTCGCTGGGATCCAGTGTATGACAACTTAGAAAGTATGCCTGGACATTGTCCATTCCGGCAAGGTGGAAGGCTGAGATGTATAGAAGATGAGCCTCTGCTCATTCCATGACGAGGGAGGTCTCCAGCCACCAGAAGACTCTTACTGCCCCCTTGACAATTGACATAGGCTATCGCTGTGGCATTATCGGAAAGAACTCGAACTGACTTGCCCTCCAGCAAAGTCTGGAACTCCACCAATGCTAGCTGAATAGCTCTGGTCTCCAGAACATTGATCAACCAGGATGTCTCCTCCGGTGATCTGCTGCCCTGAGACAAGTGGACGAGACATTGAGCTCCCCAACCAAGGAGACTGGCATCCGTGAGAAGCACTGTCCACTGGGGCTGATTAAATTCACTCCCTGAATCAGATTGGAAGACTGAAACCACCAGCGCAGACTGTGATGAACTAACCCCTGAAGAGGAATGGGAGAGTCCAGATAGTGAATCTATGGTGACCATCGCTGAAGAAGCGCATACTGAAGAGGACGCGTGTGAGCCCGAACCCACCTGACCACTTCCAGGGAGGCTGTCCTTGACCCCAAGAACTGTAGAAAATTCTGTGTCTGAGGGCAGCAATAAGACACCAGGAAGCGAATCTATGACTGCAATTTGCACACCCTGGAGGAACACTCTCCCTAAACTGGTGTCGAATAGAATGCCAAGATACTCCAAGCACTGAGATGGAGTCAAATGACTCTTGGACAGGTTGACCACCCAGCCCAGGGACAGCAGAAACTCGACAACCCGAGTTGTAACCCAGGAGCTGTCCTGAAACGACTTTGAGTGAATCAACCAGTTGCCAAGATAGGAGTGTACCAGAATGCCCTCCATGCGCAAGGTCACCGCCATCACCACAGTAATCTTGGTGAAGGTCCTTGGCGCCATGGCCAGACCAAAGGGAAGTGCACAATGCTCTCCCAAGATCGCAAAGCAAAGGCCCAAATGGGAACATGCAGGCAGGCCTCCTTCAGGTCAAGAGAAGTCAGAAATTCCCCAGGCTTGACTGCCAGAATTACGGATTTTAGGGTTTCCATCCGAAAAGAGGGAACCCAGAGAGCCCTGTTGACACCTTTGAGATCCAAAATGGGCTGAAAAGACCCCTCTTTCTTGGGTACCACAAAGTAAATGGAGTACCTGCTGGTGCGAATATCCTGAGGAGGCACTGGAACTGCCACCTTGAGGCCCAACAACCTAAGCAGTGTCTGCCGAAAAGCCCTCTTCTTCCAAGTCGCCTGACAAGGAGAGGAGTGGGTTTCTCAGGGCTGAACCGCCTTCAACCAGCACAGTATGTCTGCATACAATAGCTGAGACCACCACATCAACCACAGGAGACTGAAAGGTATCTCTATCGCCATTAGGGATGGGGTAGAGACTTGCCATGGACTGTGCCATGCGAATAGGCGCGTCTGGAACTTTCCACTGAGTGTGCACTATATCCCGAATATCCTGATGCATAGGGAAAGAGAGGGTGCACCACACGAAGGGGGTCCTTAGCTTCCTCTTCAAAGTGTAAAACTGAAGACACCTGAAGAATGAGCTCCTGCAACAAGTCCCGGTGAATATGCACACAACAGACACATCCTCACCAAGCGGCACCTCTAAAAGTCTCCATCCAAAAATTCAGGCCCCCTAGACAGATCTGTAAGGTTCTCCCCAAGATCCACATCCTCATCCTGAGAAAACTGATCAGCCGTAAAAGAATCCTCGTCCCAAGATGCCCGTGCCAAAATACCACCCACAACATTGTATAAAAATGGCGGCCTCATGCCTTTTTTTATAAGGCTCCTTTTATTCCTTATGTCTTACAAATTTTTCTTTTTATTCCTTCTCACAGCTAAGCAGCTGTATCAAGAAAAGGCAGACCCCACTGGCACTCTAAACTGTAGTCGTAGCCGGTATCGGTGGCCAGGCATACAGTTGAGGCTCCTCTAGATTCAGAAAAACCTGGGAAGGTGGGGGAAATGGTGGAAGAGACTCGACAATTCCGAGTGTAACACCCCCGAGGTTGGTAGAACCCCCCAAGAAGGTCTCCCAAGCTCAGTCTGGACAAAGGGACAAGAAAGATCCACTAACGAGATCCAAAAGGCCTTAACATACCTCAGCACTGCACAAACATACCACTCCACCTGCTCGAGACTGAGAAAAGACTGATTGTAAGAGGGACTGCACAGCCCAGTTGTATTGATGTCAGAAGTTAATGTCTCAAGTCTCCACCTGCTGGCAGACGAGTGTAAACCCATCCGTTTCCGTGCCGGTCTGGAGGGAAGATAAAGAAGTTTGCTTGTTCAACTGGTGTACATTAAGCACACACTTACAAATTGTCACATTGATGTTGAGATTGACACGTGTTTCCATAGACAAATGGGAGGTTTGTTAATGCATTGTATGTTTTGTGATACCGGTGCAGATCTTCGACAGGACATGCTGACACTTCAGATGATTCATCTGATGGATATTCTTTGGAAACAGGAGGGTCTGGATCTCAGGTGAGCTACCTGAAGCTAGCCTCATCAGTCACTAGAACTACTTTAATTTATGCCATCCAACGCTACAATTTATGATCAGTGAAACTATGTCCATAAGTCAATATATCTGCATAAGACTGAACATACTCAGGCTGTTTGAGAATTCACAAAATTCAGCCACTGTAGCTTCTGGGAGCAGCAGAAGGCTGGAATTATACAGTGGGTTTGGAGCCAGGTTCAGTGACAGGTGCTTGGTTTGGGATAAATCATTCTTGTGACCCATCCTGTCTAATCCTGAGGTTCTTCTTACCACAGGATGACTCCATATGGATGTCTATCAACTGGAGACAAGACAGGACTCATTGAAATTGTAGGGAACTCAGATACTATTGCCAATATCCAGCTTAACAAAAGTAACATGGTAGCCACTGCAGCATTCAACAAGGATGCGCTCCTCAACTGGCTCAAATCGAAAAATCCAGGGTAAGGAAAACTTATGTTCTGTATTTATGCATGTGTGGGGAGGGCTGTTACCACATATATGGAAGCCAGGAAGGCAGGGATACAGGGGAGTAGAGAAAAAGTGGGTAGGGTTTGGTTGTAATATTTGAGTAATGTGCAATTGGAGAAGACATGAGTGCGGGGGGTGGGGATGGGGAAATGTATCCAACATTGTATAGCAGAGGAAGAAATGGATCTGAGGGGTGTTTAGGAAGAAATGGTCCTTCAGGGTAGAACAGGGGTAGGGAACTCCGGTCCTCAAGAGCCGTATTCCAGTCGGGTTTTCAGGATTTCCCCAATGAATATGCATTGAAAACAGTGCATGCAAATAAATCTCAATCCTGAAAACCCGACTGGAATACGGCTCTCGAAGACCGGAGTTCGCTACCCCTGGGGTAGAAGCAAGGTTCCCGTGAATTGTGGAGTAGGGGGAGGAAGAGATTCTGTGTGAATGGTAGGGGGATGGAATTGTCTTGGTGGAGGAAGACATGTGAGTAAACTGAGACCCCTTTTGTAAGTACTGTCTAATATAGATCTTGTGTGTTTTTAGGATAAATGTTAGTTGATATTTAGTACTTAAATGGGCTACAGTGAACTTCATAAAGATAGGTCTGATTTTTATACGGTTACCTTGGCTAATTCAGTGTTAAATATCAGCCAAGTGCTGACTCCACCCCTGAACACCCCTAAAATAGCAGATTTTGATTTGGGCGCTAACTAGACATTTTCAGCACACTGATCCATAATATATAACATAACATAAAACTCACTTGTATACCGTGGACCGGGTCGTAGATTTTGTCGGACCTGGGAATGCTTCTGGCAGGACCTCACACCGCATGCTCGCAGTAGACTATTGAATCTTTAAGTTTGACTCAGACTCTCAGTTTTGTTTTGGCAAGGGACTCTTAGGGAGGGGGTGTGTGTGATTGTAGTGTTGTTTACTGGCTGCATTTGCTAATTGTATTTGCTTGTTTATCGTTGAAACAATAAAAATCATTTGAACATACCGCAAATACCATTAAGTTCTATGCAGTTCACAGGTCAGTTCCAAACAAGTGATTTAACTGGCCAGAAACCGCTTCTGGACAGTTAAATCACTTTGAATATCAATCTTGCTGTGTTTGTTCTAAGTAATGTTTTATAATGGCTGTAATCCACTTTGGGACAATATGATATAACGGAATGACATATCAAATCTGCTTAAATAAAATGTTAACAGTTCTTCTATCTCCAGTTCTTGCATGTTGTCTTAGTACTGTATTATCACTTACCTCAGGGTTGCTCTGGAGCAAGCTATTGAGGAATTCACCCTCTCTTGTGCTGGTTACTGTGTAGCAACTTATGTGCTGGGGATTGGGGATCGCCACAGTGACAATATCATGATCCGTGAAACTGGGCAGGTACGTAGCTGTTAAAATTTGGAAAGAGGTACAGCCAAGTTTTCTCACAGCTTTGTGTAGGATTATAACATATCTGCAGAACCAGAGGCTTTCTCTATCTTTATTTCCAGTGCAATAGACAAGTGGGTTATTTCCCAGTGGCTGCGAGCCATCTGCAGAAGGAATCCACTCTAGATTTTTTTCTCTGAATCTCCTCTACTTCACTTGGAGCTCTACTGCCACCTTTAGCTTTTCCCTTTTGCACACTTTTTTTTTGGGGGGGGGTGGGGGGGTGTTTGAATTTTCCCAGAATGATGATGTCATTACGTTTTTTGAATGTCATCGGAGTGGAAACGTTCCTGTTTTAAATGCTGCTTCTCGGAGTATTAATCTGCATCTTTTGGCTGGGATTTCTTTCTTTCTTGTAATGTTTTGCCGGATAAGATTCTCTGCTCAGCCCTTGAGATAGATTGTGTGTGAAACAGGGCTGCCATCGAGCAGTGCCTTTTGTGGATTATGAAATAGTTATTCTTCATGTATAACCAGCTCAGACAATCAACTTTGAAGATTCCCAGGACACAACTATAAGGAATGCTGCCTTTTGTTTCTTACTGAATGTGGAGTTTTTTTTCTGAGACCTATGATTTGTTTAATATCCCTTATTAAAGCTGGACTGAGTTAATGGAATGTATTTTCTAAGGTTTCTTTTTCTCCACTTTTTTTTTTCTTATTGTGGTCTTTGGGCAGCTGTCCTTTCTTTCTAGCTGTGTAGTGATATGTCCTATATTGTTGTTTGAATTTCTGGTTTATAGAACTGTGGTTCTTTTGTCTTGCTTCATATGAACCAAAACCAGCCTGTGGTCTTGAGCAACCTTTAATATCATGCAGCCTTCACTGGAAAGGGAGGTACGCTTGGGGACCTGTGCTACCAGGTAATCCACTTTTAGTGGAACAAGATCTGGTTAACTTCAGCAACCACTGAATACAGCCTTGCCATGGCTTTGGCTGCCTGAAAGGACCCCTCCGGGAATGTATTGAAGCAAGGGAAATCAGGTGGTCTGTGCTGCTTATAAATGAGCAGAGCCCTTATCTTGTCGGGTCCTCTTCTAGATTAGGGGCCTCCACCAGATCCGGATCCAGCCCACTTAGAGATGAAGCATCATCTCCTGCTACAGGGGACCCTGACTGGCAGCGTAAAGGCATGGAAAAAGAGCCCTCTCCGGCCTAGTCTTTCCAGACTGGACCTTCCCGTCTTGCACATGACACTGTCGTTGGGGAATTGCACTCTGCTTTGATACATCCCACACATTCAGGAATGGAGTGTCTGTCACAGTAGAATAAACTTTTTTTCTGGTAGTCAGGCATTCCATTCCTGAAGCCCGCCCTGTCAGATTTTCATTAGCTTGCTTACTGCCTCAAAGGTGCTGGGGAGTCAAGACATTTTGTTTCTTTCCTTTGTCCAGCCTCGGCAAGGATAGAGGATGTGACTGCTGGATTGAAGAAGTTAGGGGGTATCTATAAAATCTCCCATACTCTTAGTGCAGGTTGTGCTCCAGTTGGTGACTTGTTTTATTTTGCACCTCTTTCTATTGCAAATGGTTAAATTGTGTTTATCTGTTATATGTTTAATATGAGCAGAACAGACATGTTTTTCAGGGAGTGTCCCATACCCCTCCCTATTCTATTTCCTCTCCAGAGTTAACCATCTGCTTTGGTATGAACTGAGGAACTGGAGGACAACCCAGAAGGATGGGAGATGGAGCAAAAGAATGCTAATAAAGCTCCCTACAAGAATTATCATGAGATGGAATTAGTTACTCAGAAGTTCAGGGACAGTGTGTCTGTGTATCGGAAAGATTATTGAGGTAAGAACCCAAACTTATCTTAGCAAATTATTGAAATGTCTTCACAGAAGAAGCCTCTGACATAACACTACTTTTCACTTCAACTGAATCAGGGAAGTGGTCTCTGCTAATAAAAATATCAGATTAGCAAAAATCGATATTTTCCAAGTTCAGTATTTCAGCTGCTTAATCAAAAATCAAGTCGGCTCACAATCTGTAACTTCTCATTTTATAACTGTTGCATAAAGATGGTGACATTGACTGATGTTGGGAAAACTCAGAAGTTAGAGATTTACATCCAATAAGCTCACACTAGTGCCATCCAATCTAATTCTTTGTTCAGTCCACTTGTGTGGGTGGGAGGGTGCCGATTATGAGTATTTACTGAATTAGACAGAACAAAGCTGGATCTTTGAATTGAAAACAGTGACCCCTAGTGGTTTGAATGAAGAATTAGATTGAATATCACTAGAGTGAGCTTATTGGGTGTTAATCTTTAAATATAGACATCAGTTGCTTTTTGCCATCTTTATGCAACAGTTATGAGATGTTACAAATTGTGAGTGGTGCTTTTGGATTAAAGAATCAGAAATATTGAATTAGGAAAGGAATTGTTTTTTTGTAATCTGATATTTTTATTTGCAGAGACTGCAGCCAAAGTGAAACTTAGTGCTATGGCAGAAGCTTCTTCTGTGAAGGCGTTAACAATAATTTGCTAAAGTGCCCTATATACTCGAATATAAACAGATCTGATTATAAACTGAGGTAGCCTTTATCCCCCCCCCCCAAAAAAAAATAAGGTTAACTCAAATATAAACTGGTGGGTTTATATTCAATTGCTCTGCCTTGCACCCAGCTCTCCTTCCCTCCTGCCCTTCTTTTCCTCCATCTTTCCCAGTTCTGCACCCAGCCTCTGATGCCCACTGCACACCTCCCTTAAGCCTTGGTGGTCCAGCTGTGAGCTTGGACAGAAGCGATCCTTTCCGCATCCTGTCCCAGTCAACTGTTAACCACCCCACATCCCAGACTTGTTAAAGGCCTCCTGTGGGCTTACCTTAAGCCTTGGTGGGCCAACAGTGAGCCTAACAGGAGCGATCCTTCCCATGTCCTGTCCAGGCCAACTTTTAACCATCCCATTTCTCTCCCGCCTCCCGGACCCCTCTCCAAGATACCTTTAGAACGCTGGTGGTCTAGCAGTGAAGTGGGGTAGGAGTGATTTTTCTTCACTCCTGTCTCATGTGGAGCCACAATCAGAAATGGCTGCGCAAGTTCCCAGGGTGTCTCATGAGTTCTCATGGTCTGATGAGACTGCCCTGTTAATCTTGGGAGGTAGGTCTTGTTAGACAAATCTGATCAATTTCTTCGACTGGGTGACCAGAGAATTGGATAGAGGTTGTGCGCTAGATGTGGAGTATTTAGATTTTAGCAAAGCCTTTGACAGTGTTCCACACAGATGTCTAATAAATAAACTAAGTGCCCTTGGGATGGGTCCCAAAATGACAAGCTGAGTCAAGAACTGGTTGAGTGGAAGGCGACAGAAGGTAGTTATCAATAGAGATCACTCTGAGGAAAGGGATGTTACCAGTGGTGTGCCTCAAGATTCTGTTCTTGGGCCTGTTCTTTTTAACATTTTTATAAACAATATTGCTGAACGGTTGTCGGGTAAAATTTGCCTCTTTGCGGATGATACCAAAATCTGCAATAGAGTAGACACGCCGGATAGTGTGAATAACATGAAGAAAGACCTGGTGAAGCTTGAAGAATAGTCTGAAATTTGGCAGCTAAAATTTAATGCTAAGAAATGCAAGGTCATGAATTTGGACTACAAAAACCTGAGTGAATTTAGGGGGTGAAGCACTTATGTGCACAACAGAAGAGCGATACGTGGGTGTGATTGTGTGTGATGATCTTAAGGTGGCAAAACAGTTGAAAAGGTGACAGCGAAAGCTAGAAGGATGCTAGGTTGCATAGGGAGAGGTATGGCCAGTAGGAAAAAGGAGGTATTGATGCCCCTGTATAAGACTTTGGTGAGATCTCATTTAGAATATTGTGTACAAATCTGGAGGCTGCACCTTCAAAAAGATATAAAAAGGATGGAGTCAGTCCAGAGGAAGGCTACTAAAATGGTATGTAGTCTTCATCATAAGACGTATGGGGACAGACTTAAAGATCTCAATCTGTATACTTTGGAGGAAAGGCGGGAGAGGGCTATGATAGAGATGTTTAAATACCTATGTAATGTAAATGCGCATGAGTCAAGTTTCTTTCATTTGAAAGGAAACTCTGCAATGAGAGGGCATAGGATGAAGTTAAGAGGTGATAGGCTCCAGAGTAATCTAAGGAAATACTTTTTTACAGAAAGGGTGGTAGATGCATGGAACAGTCTCCCAGAAGAGGTGGTGGAGACAGAGACTGTGTCTGAATTCAAAAGGTCCTAGGATAGGCACATGGGATCTCAAGAGAGAGAGAGAAAGAGATAATGGTTACTGCGGATGGGCAGACTAGATGGGCCATTTGGCCTTTATCTGCCATCATGTTTCTATGATTGCTCATGTACTGGCTCACTGCTGGACCACCAGGGCTTAAGCAAGGCCTGCAACCAGTCCGTGAGGTGGGAGGGAAGTGGGGTGGTTAACAGCTGGCTAGGACAGTACGCGGGAAGGAGTGCTCCTGTTCCAGTTCACCGCTGGACCACCAGGGCTTAAAGCACGGGAGGCCTGCAATGGGGGCGAGGGAGCACACAGATTGAGGAGCCGAATATAAACAGAGACACCCCAATTTATGGGCCTTTTTTGGCCCAAAAATCAGTTTAAGTATATACAGTAAGTACCTTTGAATAGTCCATTCAGGAACTGGAAAAAAAATTGTAAAATTTACAAATATTGGAATATACAAAATACATGGAAAAACAGAAGGGGATGAACTGCAATTGAAATATTAAACATAACGAAAAAAGGATCGAAGAATGGAAATGCTGATATAAGTACCATGATTTCTTTATAAGCTAAAAATACCCACCTATCTGATGGTTCACACACAAAATATTTTTAATATATAACCTATTCTATTCTGTTGATAGTTCACTTGGCTTTAGTTAGATTAGGACCACATAGTTATTTATATCACAAATTCTGGGCATCACTATGGAAATCTGTGGAAGTTGCATTGCTTACCGTAATTTTTCTGTGGAGGGATTGGGGATAAGGGGAGATAAGTTCTGCCAGCTGGGTATAGTAGCAGCACATCTGGTACTCACATCTGTATGGAACCAACTTCTCTATCGGATAAGCAGTGTGAAATGTACCAGTTGACAGCAGTAAAGTACTACCAATCCTAGCTGTTGAACAGATGTGGAAAGTATTTCAGGAATGGCAACTGAATAATATGTGACTGGACATTATTAGTTTCTATAGGTCTGAGGCATGAATTTTAGCAGGCAGGTGGGGGGGGATAAGGACAGGATTCAGTTTTTGTACCAGTTGTTTTCTTTTTCTTTCCTGTTATCGGCAGGTGCAGTGAAGGAGAAACATGCACCTATTTTTTTGTTGTTGTTAATGTTTTGAGCTTTGTTTCTTGTATACTTGTGCACTCAATAAAAGCATTCAGTTAAAAAAAAAGTGGCTGTGATCCAAGATGGGTTGTTGTTTTTTTTTTTTGCCTTTTTTCAGCTCTTTCACATCGATTTTGGACATTTCTTGGGCAATTTTAAGACCAAATTTGGTATAAACAGAGAAAGAGTACCTTTTATTCTGACTTATGACTTTGTACATGTCATCCAACAAGGAAAACCCAATAACAACGAGAAGTTTGAAAGGTGAGAGTTGGTTGCATGACCTAGGAGTCTATGAAGCTCCACACCATATCAGTCTGTGTACAGACCTGAGGTCCCAGAGAGAGTCCACAGCATTAGGCCAACACTAAACCATTAATGGGCTGCTTTGTTTTTCATGACAGATTCCGAAATTACTGTGAGAAAGCGTACATGGTCCTTCGACTGCATGGACCCCTCTTCCTTCATCTGTTTGCACTAATGAAAGCTGCTGGGTTACCAGAACTCAGCTGTTCTAAGGACATCCAGTACCTCAAGGTAAAGCAGTGCAGTGGATAACATGTAATGAGGAAGGAATGGTGGGACGGGAGAAAGAGGCAGGAAGCATGAATCTGTTCTGGAAATAAATTGCGTAGTGTAATTGATATAATTAGTTAAGAAATCATTCACTGGTGCTCTTATGATAGGCCGGTAAATTAGGAGCAGGTACGTGATGTTTAGGCACTGTGATCTTAGGTGCAAAGGCATTTAGGCTTGATTCTTTTACTATTCTCTTAACTTTTCTCCTAAATTGAGTTCCCTTCTCTTTCATACCCTAGCTGTGCACCCTCCCTGCTTCTCTTGTCTGTCCTTATGTATTAAATGCCCAGTAAGGATAGGCAAAGGGATTCTCTGGTTAGAGATGTGGAGGGGCATTTTTGATAAGATGTACAAGTCTAATTTGGACATTTTGAAATAAATCCAGAAAGCCAGTAGAGAAAATGTCCATTTTCAAAATAGCTAGATGGCTATCTGCTATTTTTGAAAAAGATCCATGTAGATGTCTATCTTTTTTGGCAGGGGAATCCCCAGCAGCTCAGCCAGTTTCAGGGCAGTCCTGCTGGTTCAGCTGATGGTAGATTCCCCTACTACAGGGGGGGGGGAGGGGTCAAAATCCCTCCTCGAGAGCCACAATCCAGTCGGGTTGTCAGGATTTCCCCAATGAATATGCATGAGATCTATTAGCATTCAATAAAAGCAGTGCATGCAAATAGATCTCATACATATTTATTGGGGAAATCCTGAAAACCCGACTGGATTGCGGCCCTCGAGGAGGGTCTTTGACACCCCTGCCCTACTAGGATCAGCTGAATCAGCAGGGAGAAAAAAAATTTCTCTGTCCATCCCTCAGACACACTAATTCCCTACACCCTTCCCCCCGACATTCCCTGTACCTTCGGATGACAAATTGGCAGGAGGGAAGCCTAAGACTTTGAGCCAATCAGGGCCTTAGGCCCCTCCACTGCATCCCAAGATGCTCTGGGAGGGGGGAAGGCCTGTCATTCTGAGCACACAGCCCTTTAGGCAGAAGGGAGTGGGCTTCCCTCCTGTGGATTTGTCATTCAAAGGTACAGGGGTTGTGGGGAGATGTCAGAGGGATGTCCTATTTGGGTGGTAGGAAGGGGGTCGTGACTACTGGGGGGCGTAAGGGAAGGTCATGCCTTAAACCCTCCAGTGGTCTTCTTGTCAGTTTGTGCAACTAAGAACAGATCTAACTCCCTGCATCTAAGTTCCTGCCTAGGAAAGCTTCGGTTATTACCTCAGGGGCGAAATGATAGATATGTTTAAATACCTATGTAATGTAAATATGCGAGTTGAGTCTCTTTCATTTGAAAGGAAACTGCAATGAGAGGGCATACAATGAAGTTAAGAGGCGATAGGCTCCAGAGTAATCTAAGAAAATACTTTTTAACAGAAAGGGTGGTAGATGCATGGAACAGTCTCCCAGAAGAGGTGGTAGAGACAGAGACTGTGTCTGAAATCAAAAGGGCCTGAGATAGGCATGTAGGATCATGAAGGCAGAATGGTTACTGCAGACTAGATGGGCCATTTGGCTTTTATCTGCCATCTTGTTTCTATACCGCTAAATGCCTTTCAGTTCAATGCGGTTACAGAAAAGTAGGTACAACAAGGAAGTAATTTTTTTTAACATTGAAAATTAATAGAATATTAAGGCACATAGAATTTCATCCATAGAATCCAGGTCTAAGCGCGCCCATAACGTACCTCCCAACATACCCCTTTGAACTCTGGACGCACAACAGCTTAGAAGTGTTGCTGAAGAACCAGAAAGTTGTTTTGATTATTGGTACTTGGCTGTCCCTTCTATTAGGACAGGTTTTTGGATGTTGCAAAGTTTTCATTATGTCCCCTGCGGTTCCAATGACCAGGCAAGACTGCGACATGCTTCCACAAACCAAGTCAGCTTCTGCTGAGCGCATCACCCTGTAGCACAAGTAGGAGAGGAGAGGAGAGGGGTGTGTGGAGGGTGCCCCTTCCCCACACTCTTCTCCAACCCCCAGCGCCACACGCTTCTTTCCTACCCCATACTGCTAAGCATGCACTGCTTCCCTTTCCCCATACCTCTGTAACGTTTCTGGCACGAGCAGCAATCCCCAAGCTGTTGTCGTGCCAGTGTCAGCTCTTCCTCTGATGTCACTTCCTAGGTGTGGGTCCAGGAAGTGACGTCAGAGACAGAGTGGATGCTGGAACGACACAAGCTTGGGGGTTGTTGCTCATACCAGGAATGTTACAGAGATACGGGGGAAGGGAAGCAGTCTACACGCGCTGGGGGGAGGGTGGAGAGGAGGACGGGTGCCTGTGCCCTCACCAAGACGGTGCCTAGGATGGCCTGTCCCCCTGCTCCCCCCCCCATTACTACACCCCTGCTGAAGCAGACTCCATTATTCCCTTGCCCAGGGAACCACATCCATGGTCACAAACATTGATCCCAGCCTACAAATAATGCCAAGCCTTTGGAGCTGTCTTGTTCTGAAATTTCCATATCTGACACAGAAGCTTCGCTTTGTGGGCTTCCAGCAGGAACATCTTGTTCTCTCCTTGTGTCAAACTGGACTCCCAGATATTCCAAGATCTACATCGGTTCCAGGTGGCTTTTCTGAAAGTTGGCCATCCAGACTAGTTTCTGCAACAGTTCAATCACTCTTTGAACAGCCAGTCTGCCTTCTGATTCGGACTGGGATCTTATCATCCAATTGTCCAGATATGGATGTACTTGTATATCTGCTTTGCGCAGGTATATCTGCAACTACTTCCATCACCTTGGTGAAGGTCCGTGGCCAGTCCGAAGGGTAAGAGAACAAACTGGAAGTGTTGCTCCAGCACATGGAAACACAAGAACTTCCTGTACTCTGGAAAATTGGCAATTTGCAGATAGACCTCCATCAAATTCAGCGAGGTGAGAATTGCCCCAGGTGCCACTGCTGCAATTACTGACCTCATAATCTCTATCTGTAAACAGGGTGTCTTGAGGGCCACATTTAACACCTTGAGGTCTAGAATTGGCCTTCATCTGAGCTTCTCTTGGGCACTAAGAAGTATATCGAGTATCTGCTTCCAGATCCAGCAGTCTTGCACTGTTGCTTGTACTTTGACTGCTTTTTTTCAGCTTCCCAACCGATGAGTCCAGAAAAAGGTCTGGAAGAGGATGAAAGAACTTGAGCTTGTACCCACTCCTGTATAATGTCCAGCATCCAGAGGTTTTTAGGGATCTCCACCCATGGTCCCCAATAGGCTGATAACCTTCCTCTGATGTGTTAAGGCTCAGTTGATGGCTTAGCGTCATAACTTCTTACTGGGAGCAGTTGTGGAGCGGAATCCCAAAAATTGAGGGTGTCTGGCCTCTCTGAATCTTTGTCTGGGGCTTTGAAATGATCTCTGGCCCAAAGGCCTTCTCAAGAACTGGCAATATCACCTGGAGGTCCAAAACTTTCTGCATCCTGACCCCTTAGGCGTTAAGAGGTCTGCTGTCTGGTAAAGACTACGACTTGCAATCCTACACACTGGCCCCAAGATCATCCAGACCTATCAAAAGAGTAACTGTCCTTTAGATGGTAATTTATTCAAGGTCGCCTTGGAGGAGGAAGCGCCGCTCACTGTTTGATCCATAGCATCGTGTGGGAGGAAATGAAATAAGCATACAGTTTGCTCACGATTCTGAAAAGATCATAGAACGCATCAGCTACATAATCCACTCTGGACATTAGAAACTGGTGATCTCTCCTAGCTATTGCCTCCAGCTCACGATGCAACTTGGAGGGAAGGCTTTCGGGTTAGCTGTGGCCAGCATGGTGGGAGGGAGGGAGGAATGTTGGACATGGTGGTGGAGGCAATGGAGAGATGTGACACAAGGAGAAATGTTGGGTATGGGGCTGGTGGGCAGGGGTGAAAGATGCAACACATGGTCTGGGTAATGAGAGAGGGAAAAATGTTGGATATGGCAGTACAGGTGATGGAAGAGATGCACCCTGGAAGGGGAAAAAGAGTATGCTTTGTGTAGTTTAATTTTGTGGTTACCATAATGTATTAGTAAGATTACAGTAAGGTGAAGAATGAAAATGTAAACCTCCTATCTTTTCTTTCTATTTAAACTACAGTACTTTATTTTGAGGACTCTTTCTTTAATGTTTAATGTTTTTATAGACTGTACTGTACAGAAGAACATAAATACACACAGATTCTCTCGTGATCAGAGTACATACAAATTCAACTTAAGAACGGTTTTAAAAACAGAACTCGTTCTTAACCCAGGGACTGCCTGTACTTAAGTAAAAGTATAGTAAAAACATTAAAAAATACTAAATTAAAAAATAACAGTAAAGTAACTATAATGAATGCAACTCAACATTTTTATCCCAACAACTTTATTTATTGTTCTACAATTCAATCCACTTTACTTTTAGTAAAACCACATTTTGAAAATGACTGTTACTCATGCGAGTATGCTTGTGAATCATAATTCTATACATTTAAAAAAAGGTGTTCAACAACTGCACTGATTACATTGACTTAGTTACTATGCAACACTGGTGTATTTGTCTTTGCAGTTGGCATGTGTATGCATGTAGGAAAGATGTGATTGTGATGAATTACTAAAATGGGATCAACTTTTCTTCTCTTTCAGGATTCTTTAGCATTAGGGAAGACTGAGGAGGAGGCTCTGAAACACTTCAAAATCAAGTTTGATGAAGCCCTTCGTGAGAGCTGGAAAACCAAAGTCAATTGGCTGGCACATAATGTATCCAAAGATAATCGGCAGTAAGAGCTGTCAAGCCCCAAGACGTCTGGCAGCCCTCTGCAAACAGAAAGCCAAAATGCTGAAACACTTCATTTAACTTTGTGTTTCTTCTTCAGAATCACTTAGCAAGCGTACTGCCGATGCTCTTAAGTTACTGCTCAGCAAGCTGTAAGAGTCCAGTCCTCCATAAGGAAGCCTCATGAAAAGGAATAGTGATAAGAGTACAAGATGGCTGCTGCAGTTACATCAAGTCCATCCTCTACACCAGGGGTGTCGAAGTCGGTCCTCGAGGGCCGCAATCCAGTCGGGTTTTCAAGATTTCCCCAATGAATATGCATGAGATCTATGTGCATGCACTGCTTTCAATGCATATTCATGGGGGAAATTCTGAAAACCCGACTGGATTGCGGCCCTCGAGGACCGACTTCGACACCTGTGCTCTACACAAAAAGAATTTAGGGATAATTGTTTGGGTATCATTGTGAAAACACATTAAACTGAATATTCTGGGGCTGAAGCTGGATGACATAAGGCAGGGTCACTACATTCTTGATAAAGGATCCCTCTTCTGATGCGAGTTGCTATTTAGAGATGTGGGAAACAGCTAGAGGTTAGAAATTATACAATCAAATGTGGCACTATGGCTTGTCACAAGGAGAAATTAGTTTTCATCTGATAATTTGCTTTCCTTTAGTCCTTCCAGATCGGCCCAGGGAATATGGATGGGTTCTCCACACCTATCAGCAGGTGAAGACTGGATTCTTTAATAAGCCAATAAATATCTTGTACATTTCACTGCCAGAATTTTACTATGTTTCCCAAGTAAGGGAGTGGAAAAAAAAATCCTGCACCTTTAAAAATATATATATAAAAGTCAGGATAAACAGTAAGAGTAGCCAACTCCTCGCAGAGCCAAACACTGAAGCAAATATACAAACAACTATACCCCCTTAAAAAAAAAAAGAAGAGGAACACAACACTGGGTGGAATCTAAGCTGGTCTGGAGGGACTAAAAGAAAACACATTAACAGTTAAGATCTAATTTGTGATCATCTCTAGGAAAAGGTAACTAAAGTCACTAGAAACAAAAAATGAGGTTTTAATGAATTCTGTTAGAGCAAACAATTTTTACTAAAACATTCCAAACCCATCCTTTTCTTTGAAAAAATAAAATTACTGAAGTTCTAACATGTTACTTTTTCAGACTGCTTATGGACCGAAGACATGAAAAATCAGCTCCTCAACATTTTGGATCTTCTGCTTTAGTCACCTTTTCCCAGACAACCACATTTCTCCTTCCTTAATGTCCTTCCAAAGAGACCCTTAGAAAACTAATGGAGGGACCCACAAAGCCCCATGGTTAACACATGCACTCTAAAGATCACATACTGACAAGCCTGACCATCCACACTGTAGTGCAGAACAAAGATAAATAGACTGTTGCTCTACAGCTATGTAGAGGTGAGACCACAGAACATTGAACCTCCTTGGCTAATCTGGCACTGCTGGAATCGCCTGTCTACTTTGACATTCAACAAATTGAATGATCCAATCTAATAGACACCATGGACAAAAGACTGAGCAGACGTTTTGGCCACAGCTGTATCAAGGCATCAGTGCCTTCCCAGCTCCTGTCCTTCCTGTGATTGAAGAACTGCAGAACCATGGCATTCTTGTAAGTCACCATCATGTCCATCACCAGTTCGTCCCACTGGTGAATGATGCAGTTGTAAACTTTGACTCAGACTTCATTCCCCTGGATTCAAGGCATGCCTGCTGAGAAAATTTGCTATGACATTTTCCATGAGGAACCACCTCCTTGTATTGCTCTATGGTATGGCCGCATCTTAAATACTTTGTGCAGTTCTGGTCACCGTATCATTAAAGATATAGTGGAATTAGAAAAGGTACAGAGAAGGATGACAAAAATGATAAAAGGTAAGATTAAAGTGACTAGGGCTCTTCAGCTAGGAGAAGAGACAGCTCGGGGGTGATATGATAAGAGGTCTATAAAATACTGAGTGGAGTGAAAAGGGTAGATGCTAATCACTTGTTTACTCATTCTAAAAATACTAGGACTAGGGCCATGTGATGAAACTACTAAGTAGTAGATTTAAAACAAACTGGAGAAAATATTTCTTTACTCAGCGTATAATTAAACTCTGGAATTCATTGCTGGAGAATGTGGTAAAATCAGTTAGCTTAGCAGGGTTTAAAAAGGTTTGGATAATTTCCTAAAAGAGAAGTCCATAGGCCATTATTGAGATGGCTTGGGGAAATCCACTGCTTATTCCTACTTGGGACCTGGGCTGGTCACTGTTGAAAACAGGATACTGGGCTTGATGGACCTTTGGTCTGTCCCAGTATGGCAATTCTTATGTTCTCCTCTGCCAATTGACATAAGTGACCACTGTGGTGGTGTCAGACAGCACTGTTACCGCCTTGCTTTTGAGAAGGTCCTGAAATTTCTGAAATGCCAAGTGGATAGCTATGGCCTCCAATCTACGAATTGATCAGCACCTCTCCCTCCCTGGTCCAGAATCCCTAAGCCAGATGACAGAGAATGGGCCCCCAGCACTTGAGGCAGCATTGGTTATCACCACCATCCACCGTGGTGGATCCAGATACCCTTGGAGAGATTGGAGGAGTGTAGCCACCATTTCAAATTTCTCTGCGGCAACTTCATCTCAAAGGACTGTGATTAACATCACCATGTGGAAAGAAGAGATTGCTGTAAAGGTCTCATATGAGCTCTGACCCATTGGGTCACTTCCAGCATAGATGCCATGGATCCCAGGACCTGAAGATAGTCTCTGGTTCTCAGAAATTTACTGTGTAGAAGTCCCAGTATCTGGTGGTATAGTTTTTGAATCCTTTCTGCAGGAAAGAAAACTTGGTCTTGAAGCATGTGAAAAACATACCCCCTCCCCCCCAAGTACTTCAAGGTTCTTGAGAGATTGACTTTTGGGCATGATTAACCAACTTAGGGATTCCAGTTACTGCACTACCAGTGCTGTGACCTTACAGCTCTCCTGGTTCAACTTTGCTCACATCAACCAATCATCTAAATAAGGATGAACCAGAACTCCTTCCTTGTGAAAAGCTGCTTGCTTTTACATCATGACCTTGGAAAACATTACATGGAGCCATCGCTAGGCCAAAGGGTAGAGCACAAAACTGATGCCACCTGAAAACAGCGAAGCAAAAGAATCTATGATAAGCTTGACAAATCAGGATTTGACGACATGCCTTTGTGAAATTCAGAGAGGTCAGAAATTCCCCCAAATGAATTGCTATAATGATGGATTTAAGAGATTCCATATGAAAATTGCAGACTCAGAAATGATTGACCCCCCTTGAGATTGCAAGATATGCTGGAACGTCCCTTACTTCTTTGGAACCACAAAATAAATAGTTATGACCATTTCCTAACTAGCCTTGTGGAACTAAATACTGTACATGGCCTGAAACTGGACTAGCCTTTCAAGGATGACCCTGACTGCCTCCAATTTCATTTGAGACTGACAAGGAGATACTAGAAAGGTGATAGAGAGGGTGTGTGAATTCTAGGACATAGTCATCACGAAATGACATTAAGGACCCGCTGGTCCAAAGTGGTTTGGGCACCTTGTTGGGTAAACTGAATGGACCACAGTGTTACACAGAATTCCCTTAAACAAGCTCCTACTGTTACTAGAGGATGGCTCCAACACCTCCTTTAGGAAGTATGCTCATGTTGAAAGAGAAACCTGCACCAGTGTCTCTACCTTCCTGCCCCCCCTCCCCACCTCAGCTGGGACCACTAGAAATACAGAGAGAATTGAGGGCCACTAGATCTACTAGGATGACAACAGAGGTCTTAAGCGTAAGATTTAGCTGCTGTGAAGCCTCATCCCAGGGATTTAGGACAGTTCTCCGGCAAACAAGGCACCTCAGTGTCATCTAGGCCAGTGGTTCCCAACCCTGTCCTGGGGGACCACCAGGCCAGTCGGGTTTTCAGGATAGCCCTAATGAATATGCATGGAGCAGATTTGTATGCCTAGCACCTCCATATATGCAGATCTCTCTCATGCATGTTCATTAGGGCTATCCTGAAAACCCAACTGGTCTGAGGGTCCTCCAGGACAGGGTTGGGAACCACTGATCTAGGCTACACTCCAACTTATCCAACTCCTTACCAAATGACAAGGATCATCAAAAAGGAAAAACGTACTCAGCTTGGATTTGGAAGCTTTATCAGCTGACCAGCTACAAAGCCAAAGAGACCATCTGGCTGCTACTCCTAAGCCCACAGGTTTCGACAATGCCCTGAAGAGATCATATACAGCATCTGCCAGGAAAGTGGAACCATCTCAAGCTTAGGGACCTCCTAGTCTACAACTGAGAAGACATCCACTAGTCTGACCAATACCTTCCTCTGCCCTTCAAAATCATACCCTAGCAACTAGGCCTCCATAGATAGTTGCCTGTATTGCAAGGAGACATCAAAGCTGTGTTTAAGAATACTCTCTATCCTGCAATCAAGGAAGGTCTTTCAAGGCCATACTCTTAAGCATGGCAGTTATTTTAGTCACTCCAGAAACTACTGTGTCTACTATGGGAAGCTTAAGCATCTCCTTAGTCTGCTCTGGAACAAGATACAGCTTGATCATTGATTGTGCTAAATGAAAGGGAACATCCAGAGAATTCCACTGAGCCTGAATGATGTCTCTTGACAACTTTTATAATTCCCTTTACTAGGGGGGCTACCTTCCACATGGATTCTCTTTAAAATTGAGGATGGAAGACACCAGGGAAATCAGTTCATTTAATTATTTCCTATGAAAAACTCTGAGATAATTCATACAGCCAGGAATGACCTCCAAAGGATTCTCCAGTTCCTGATCCTCCAACACTGAGCCATGGTTCCCTTCCTCCAGAAAATACTCATAATCCATTAAATCTTCAGAGGGCAACAGAATGAAACTCCTCCTCTCCCCTCAACCTCTATCTCTTAGAAGCAGAGGAAATCTGCCAGGGAGAATCTGGTGCTAAAGTATTTCCTGCTGAGTATTAGCCCTTTTTAGACAAAAAGCATTGTACATAACTAAAATAAATTCCAGGAGAAACCATACAGCTCTCCTGACCTGCAGGAGAAAGAAAAGCCAGATCAAGCCATGGAGGCTGGAGGGCTACAACAGTACAGGTTCCAAAATGATGTTGGTTCCTACTGAAATCAGGACCATCAGCATCAAGGGAACAGATTCCTTAATTGCACTGACCAACTCCTTCAGACTCTGCAGCTGTGAAGAGCTCTGCACTGAAGGGACAGTAGAACTGGCTGCCTCTGAACTACACAAAAGTTACAGCTGCTAGTAGCACTGAGGTGCTGATGCTCTCCTGCAGGGCACCTCAAGGGATTATTGTTCATGGCTCCTTAGTATGCAAAAAAACTGGCATTAGAAAAACTAAGGCTCTCCATCAATATCCGCAAAGGCGGATCTGTGAGGAGACAGTCCAGGATAGCAACTATGCCAGTCAGGTCTGTCTTGCCTTTGGTGTCATTTTTGTATTTGTTTTTTGTGGGGATTTTGTCTCAGTAACTGTTCCCCTGCAGCATTAGAGGCTATCCTCCCGTGAGGGAGCCAAGGCACAGAGCAGAAAATCAACTCCCTAGCAGATTGGCAGGATGGGGTGAGAGGGACTTGACCACTCAACTGTAGCACCTCCAGGGCACTGGAGAACCCTCTCGGGCTCAGTCCCAGCAAGGCAGCCTGCAAAAGGTAAAGTGAGCACAGAAACCTTTTTTAAAAAAATAAAAACTAGAAGAGTAATATCAGAAACCTACCAAAAAGAAGGATCTAGCACCTGCTCCTCCACACCGAGAATGAAAAGCTCACCATGTCTACCACCTGCTGGAGAGTGAGAAATACCGATTCTGTTAAAGACTTAACAGGATATTTATTGGCTCACTAGCAAATCAAGAGTTTTCAGTCTCTACCTGCACTACCATCAGTGTTCTCTAGGCCAGTCTGGAAGGACACTCAGGAAAGTGCTCTTAGTTATAGATGCAGAGCATTTCTATGACCATGGCACCGATGAAAGTAGATAGCCTAACTTGTTATATGATCTTGTACATAGTATTTGTTATAAAGTAGATATGTTTTTATATTATGCAAGGAAAACTTGTTAAGTGTTGTATATTTTATGGCTTTACATTTGTTAGTATAGTCTGTACAGTACAGTATTGCCATTCCAGGGATACCTGGGGTGACTTGCAGCAGTACAAGATGGTACTTGGTGTCTGCCACAATCTTCCTGTTGGATTGTCATTGACACAGCTGTGGATTTTGTTAATATTCACCATGTCCAATCCATTAAGTTAGCTGTTTCTAGTGTCTAGCAGCAGTGTACAACTTATTTGCCAAATCCATGCTCAGTTGATGCCTGTGTATGAACACATGGCTCTTTTCATACCAACTGCACTAATATACAAGGTGAATGCTTCTTGTAAAACCTTTCTGAAGGGAAGAAAAAGCTTATGAAGTGACTACGTGTATAGCAGTGTTTTTGCCCACATAAAATTTGACAAGGGACTCTTATGGGGACAGGGAGCCAATCCACATCTGTATTTATATATGAAAGTATTTCAGAAAGCAGCCTGCCTTAACTTTTGTGTATCCCCAGTGGGTTTAATATGTATATTCTAATGAATGGAAGTAGTTTGTTAGGCAGAGAAGTTTTACTTATGGCAGTGAGTACTGCACTGCCTTTGTCTGTTTCATTACTGCACTTCTGAATTGACAGCGCAAGGACCCTTTCTGGTTCACAATAGGAATTCAGGATGGTTTATTCTGTTTAAAATGGATATGATAGTTATACAATTTTGGAAATGTTTACAGAATTTTGTATACAACAAATTAGGTGACAATCATAGATCTGCAACAAAAATGTGTATTTTTGCCTGGGATTGTTCTTTTAATTGTGAAAGACAAATCAAGGTGGGGAGATTATTCATGAAACATTTTTTCACTGAACGAACAGCCTAAGTTTTTAGTTGTTCAAGACATAATTACTAATTCTGCCTGTCTAAACCACTTTTTCTGTGGTTACAATCAAAGCGGTTTTACTTATTATATACAGGTACTTATTTGTTCCTGGGGCAATGAAAGTTAAGTGACTTGCCCAAAGTCACAAGGAGCTGCAGTGGGAATTGTACCCAGCTCCCTAGGTTCTCATGCCACTGTACAGGTCTATGTACATGCAGATTGCCTTTCAGTGACTATTTTGATTCACTTCTCAGGTTGGTTAGCGAATAAAGTGTGGTGCTAAAGCCCTGTAAAATGGCTGAAGAACCTACTCAGGGGCTGATTTAACAGTTGCTGTTATAAACAAAGACACATACAAAGTATATTAAATTATTTTGTAAATTACAGGTTTTTTTCTTTTTGCTAAAAAGTTTTGTACTTGGTGTTTTTTTAAAGCAGGCTTCTAGCAAAAGGCAGTAGGCTAATGTAATCGCTGCAAAAGTTTATCGTTTGTATATATCTGTGAAGATGGATGTGTACCTATCTAGTCCAATTCCATGTGTGCCAAATGGAAGTGCTCTTTCCATTTAAAAAGAACTGAAAACAGCACTGCAGGTGGCCATGTGACCTTTCAGTGAGTTGCTGCACTTTACCTTAGTTTTATTGAACTTATTGTACCGGATAACGTATATACTCGATTACTGGATTTTATTAGCAGGACCTACCTCCTTTGCCTGCTGCTTCTATCCTCCCCCCACCCCCTGTGATGACTGGTGCTACTGTCTTCCACCTCGACTACCACTGCCCTTAGCGTTCTGGTACTAACTGAAGCACACACCAATTGTTCTATGCCGGGCTGGCGCAAGGCCTTTAGCTTGCCAGCTCTCACTCTGGGATTTTGAATAGGGTGAAAGCCGGTAGGCTTTGAGCATGCACAGATGCTCAAGGCCCTGCACTAGTCCAGCACAGAAAACTTATGTCAGCTTCAGTGAGCAGAATAGTAAGCACAATGCTGGTGGGGGTGGTGCACAGCAGTAGCACCGAGCTTTAGGGAGAGTGGAGGACAGTAGTGCCAATGGGGAGGGAAGGGGAGGGGAGTGGTGGACAACAGCACCAGTCATTGGGTGGGGAGGGGATGACAAAAGTGCTGTCATCAAGTGCGTACTCAAATATAAACTGAGATACCAATTTTTGAGCCTTTTTTGGCTCAAAAAATTCTCGGTTTATACTTGAGTATATACAGTACTTTTATAGTTTATTATTTTGGCAATAAATACATTAACAAGAGTATTGGGGCTTATTTCATTATTTATATAATGCAACCTGTATGCTAAAATTCCTACTGTCTGAAAGCCTACTGGGATTATTAGGCATCCATTGTAGGTATAGGGCTGTAGCTATATTATTGCACTAACTAATCTTTTTCCTGAGTCCAGAAGCAAAATCTGTTTTTCCTTACTACACATGGTGACAAGATCAGTATCTATTAACTATGATGAAGGTACAATGTTAGGTATAAGTTATTCCAAGGTCTTTTTTCTGGGGCAAAATGTGCTTGTTACTTGGACTCTCTGAAATAGTCATACAGTTACAGAATCAGAATTTTATTGTAGTTATGATGGAACTGACCTATCACCAATACATAAATCTGAAACACATTACCCACAGTGGCTACACAGCTATTAAATTTCACACTTTCTTAGGGAGTGTGTTTTAATGTGATCAGTTTTAGGCTAAACATAGCAGCTAGTGAAGTCAATGGAATGATTAACCTTCTACACACTGACAGCAACAGAGGACAACCATCACGCATAAGTTATGTACTCCCAGTTTACTTAAAACTAGCAGTTATATTACCACATAAAGGTAGTTAAAATTTATTAAGAAATCTAAAATTTTACATTAAAATAACTAAGCAGCGTATACACGTGGGTGTTTCCAATACCCCCTGCCATCTTTCAAGTATATGATCTACCTGGAAAGACAGCATTCTACTCACTCTTGTCCTGCTTCACCTATGAGGTGAAAGCTGGGAACACAATGTACATTCCCCATATTGCAGTATGGAACATTTCAAGCTCCAACAGCTTGCATCTAGATTATAGAAAGTCTAATTTACTTCATCCATCTAAGAAGGGTCATCCTCTGACTTACTCATGGATTCTTTTAGTCTTTTCATGATTTTATTTTCAACCACTTTCTGGCCCACAATTAGACATGTAAAATCTAAACTAGGACGTGCCTAAACTCAACACATATTAACTAATAGATAGCAGTCACCACTGTGGGGGGTATAATTCATTTTCCTTACTATCTAGAAAACCCTTCAATCATCCATCTCCCAGTCGGATAGGGTTTCTTTGATAATCCACTGGCCTAAAGCCAAGCATTCTTGGAACACATTATCAACTTGATTCACAAGATTCTTCATTTTATACAATTTACAACTATAATTTCACAGGCAGAAAAAATAATATTACTAAAAATGTAACCAATCCACCTAATACACCAATAGCACAGGTTAATGTACAAGGAACTAGAAAGATCATGCTGGAGTGTTTGCTACCAGCTAGGAACCCCAAAGAGGTGCTCATTTCCTCCCTCTCCCCACAAACCTTCAGAATGCTCATTTACTGAGAGTAGTAGGTGGCTGAAGACAGGTTATGACATCTCTGTTTTTTTTCTGACACAAAATATTAACCAGCATACAGCCACAACTTTGCATACTATGAAATAAGTGGCAGTTCAAGCTATGGCAGGAACCCCCACACCATCCCACTCGGCCACAGGAGCATGTATGCTCTACTACTCACCCTCCAAATGAAGCATGAACCAAAGGTTAAGAGTAGCCAACTTTGGCTCTACCAAGAAAAAAAATGCCTTTCCACCAATGTAAGGACATCTGCTTCCTCTGCAACAGGGGAGTCCAGATGGCTGTGTAAGCAAAAGCGGCCACTCCGCTTAGCTTAACAATTCTTGGGCCACATAAACCCAAAAGCTTGATTTCACTAGCACAAATGACATAATTACAAGGATTCCAACATATTTACAAATTTGTAAAAAGTATCTTTTACATATTGACCCATTTCTGCCACTTGTCACATGCTTTAAATTTGGAGAAAGGAAAAGAAACCAGGAACTGACTTTAGTCAGAGACTCCAAATGCCAACAGTGATCAGGAAAGAGGAATGAATCCAAAGCAGATCCACTGGGCAACGAAAAAGTCCAGCAATGTGTGTGCAAACTTTATCCATTGGAAGAGTCCCTTATGCAAGACGATGAAGAAAAAGTGCACAGTGGGGCCAAGGGCAAAAAAACACAGTCCTAGTCCCAGGGAATGCTACAGGCAAAAAAGGGGTCAACTACACAGAGTAGTAGAAACTAGCCAATACAACACAAATGTTTGTGTAATATGTCTCAGATGTATTCCTGGGAAGAATGGAGTGTGGAATAGTGTTGTCTTCTAGAGACAATGGAATGGAGGTCTTGAAATCAATAGCTGAGAGTTGAGTCATCCCACTCCAGCTGCTGCTGTCTATTAACATTCTGTTGATCTTCCTGTTCACCTTCCTCCTCTTCACTGCTTTCTGATTCTGCACTGGTGATGTCTTCTTCTTCCTCTCCCTCCTCACTTTCCTCTTCTTCTTCCTCCTCTTCCTCCTCGCTGCTGTGCTGATCTTCATAGGTCTGTGGAACATTCAAACATATTAACCTCCAGTTACTAATCTCCCTTCCATCATTATGGTGATATATATAATCATAACTTATAAAGCAAGCCTCAGATCCCTATTTGTAACACATTTGTTACAGAACTCGAGAAACAGAAAGAAAGCCAAGAAACATTATAGAGGGGCTAGGCCTATAGCTCATCAGATGTGGCTAAGGAAGGGAGGGAAGAAGATTGCTAGGCAGAGAGCAATACTGAAGTATACACTTCTAAGTGTTATCTGCTGTTACCAACACATTCTATGAAGATAGGAGATCGGAGATAACTGAAAGAGTACAAGAGAATAAACATTTATGTTGTTTGAGGCATGAGGCTCAAAGGCAGTCCAGAAGAGCAACAGAATCTTCTGTATGGCCGCTTTCTGGTTCCTGCAATCCGTCAACTCAATCTTATTGGGTTTTTCTATTGGAAAATACGCTGGACTTGTATTTGCACCCCTCCAGGTATGGCAAGACATGAAAGCACTGCTAACACATTTTGTAGCACTTGACTGGGTCCACCGCTGACCTAATACCCTGGAAAGTGAAAGCAGAAACCACCTCCTTTATGATTTTCTGGGTTATAAAGAGAAGTATATGCTGAAGCTGATTAAGAGAAAGCTTGCTCAGTTCAGCTCAGTTGGATTGCCATTAGATACATTTTAAAGCCTTGCATGGCATTTACATAAATGTATAAATGACAGTCTCAGAATGGCACTATTTATATGTATAGATGGCCCAAGTTGTCCACATTCATGTCTTAGGTATGGTATCGGTGGGCCAATGAGTTAAATTAACTTTTATCTCTTGGTTATCCAAAACATGGAAACAATAAAAACAAAATTCTATATGCACAGTAATGTCACATACATTTAAAATTACACTTTTAAAACTGCCCATGGACAGCAAATATTGCTAGTTACAAAACTGATGATGTCACCAATATGGAGCTCATTCAGGTCTAGCCTCCCAGAGCTCAGAAAACTTTGGAAAATGCTTTTTGAGCCTGTACAGGCATTCCTGTATTCCACTGAATGACAATTCCCTTCAGGCATTTTTTAATCACAGTCTATCAAGTTATCACTCAGTTATCTAAGTTAATTTGAGCAAATTTCCTTTCAAAACTGAGTAAAATATAACCCATTTGATTTACCAAATGCCAGAAACTATATCACAGTTTAAATGCTACTCAAAATACTAAATACTTTTGCTCTGACTCTCATAATAAAAGAGATAAGAAGCTGTAAAAATCACCAGAGGATTAAACCAAGGCATTCTTGAGCCAGTAGAAAAGGCATCTATAACGAGCATTCCTCCCTGGTGCTGATAATACTGTCTTTAGAATGTCATCAAGTTCAAAGGCAGGGTGCTCCCTAGCACTAAACTCATAGCACTGATGTCACTTCCTCCTCTGGCTGGGAATGCTGCAGTGCTGGGAGAGTATCAGACATATTTCCATGGGCAGACAGCCCCACCCATTCTTGAAACTTGATTTAAAATGGTCTAGGTTTGAATGGAGTCCAACAGTGCTATGGCAAAGACAGTGATACAAGTCTGAGCATCACAACACTAATAATGATTACAGAAGGAACCCTAGAAAAGCACACTTACCTGTAACATGTGTTATTTAAGGACATGTTGGTGATGTCATCGACAGAATCTGGCACAGACTGTCTAAAGTGAACTGTCACTTTTAAGAACTTAAAGGCTGCCCATACTGAGCATGCGCCTTCCCGCCGACTGCCATCTCAAGGGACCATCAGTTCTGTAACAAAGCTAAGAAACCAAGAAGGGGAGGTGGGTGGGCTTTGAGAATATCTATCTGCTGTCCTTGGATAATACCTGTTACAGGTAAGTAATGACAGATTAGGTTCTTACCTCAGTAATCTGGGTTCTATTAGGATACACAAGAGTCCATACTTGAGCTGTTGATTCCCATTTACCGCAAACTGTAGAAGGACATCCCATTAAGGTGGAGCACAGTACCCTCCTCAGGAATGGTATACTGAACCTTAGGATACTCTGTTCATTCTCGTGAGCATACTGCAAAAAGCTGTCAATCACAGCTTTCAAAACCACCTTCTTCTTACAGGAGTCTGCTGCCCACTTCAATTCATTCTAAACCATGCAACCGCCACTGAGCCCAGAACCTGTAGGTAGTGCCTGGCTGTGACAGGAGATTCGAAATTTGCTCCCAAAGCTTCTGTCTGCTTGCCTCTGGTAGAAAACCTCAGCCATCTGATGTATTGAAGAGAACTCCCAGGAGAGTATCCTAGGAGAGGCACACTGGTTAAAGCTATAGCCCACGCTGCTCCTTGTGACCCTGGGCAAGTCACTCAATCCCCCCACTGCCCCAGGTACATTAGACAGATTGTGAGCCCGCCGGGACAGACAGGGAAAAATGCTTGAGTACCTAATAAATTCATGTAAACCATTCTGAGCTCCTCTGGGAGAACGGTATAGAAAATTGAATAAATAAATAAAGTATTCCAAAGAATGAGTGGGGAACAATTGGCTCTTTTGAAAGTTTACAATCCAGTCCAGATTCTGCAAAATTTGAACAACTGCAGACACTGCTCTTTCTCCTTCTTCTTAAGAGGAGGCTCTGATGAGCCAATCTAGATCAGGATGAACTAGCCAGCCGCCCTGAGGAGATGAGCTACTACCACTACCATCACTTTGGTGAACATCCAGGATGCCATTGCCAGCCCAAATTGTAGAGCTCAGAATTGACAGTGATTCTCCAACACGTGAACTCTCAGAAACTTTCTGTATGCCAGGAAAATTATAATGTGGTGATAAGCTTCTGTCAAATCCAAGGTGGCCAGATCTCCTGGCTGGACTGCTGCAATGACAGACCTCAGTCTTCATCTGGAAATGCGGAACACTCAGGGCCGCATTGACATGTTTGAGATCCAGAATGAGCCTCCAGTCGTCAGAATCTTTCTTGGGCATGACAAAGTATATTAAGTATCTGCCCAAGCGTTCTTCCAGAACTGGTTTTATGGCTTGAATATCCAGCAATCTGTTTAATGTTGCCCAGACTTGCACAGCCCGATCAGGTCGGCCCAATGGAACATCCATGAACCAGTCAGTCAGAGGATATGCAAACCATCTAGTAACCTTCTCTGACAGTATCTAAGACCCTAAGATCTGTTGTTATACTTTCCCAAGCCTTCAGAAAGTCCGAGAGCCAATCTACAATTTTCTGCAGGGTGGCTGAAGACCTGGCATTATTGTAGCTTCTTGGCTGCTGGTTGTGGCCCAGAGGACTGTATTTTGAATTTTCCAACTTCCAGAATATCTCTGACTGGATCTTGATAGGTTCTCTGAGATAAGCCTCCTGAGGCATACTGGCAAAATCTTCAGGACTCCCGAGAGGAGCTCCGGTTCTGGCTTCTAGCCACTCAAGGTCTGCTGTCCGGTAAGGACTTGGGATGACGATCTTGCACACTGGGCATAAGATCATCCAGGCCTTTGCCAAAAAGCATCTGTCCTTTGAAGGGCAGCCTGCTAAACATAGCCTTGGAGTTGAATCCCTCGCCCATGATCCACAGCATGCGTCGGGCAGAGATGGAATAAGCAGAGACTCTCACCATGACTCTAAGTACATCATAAAATGTGTCAGCCAATAGTCCACCGCTGCCAGTACGAGTTGAGGTAATGGCTCAGCTGATGTCATGTCCAGGGTTCACAGCCGTGTGCTACAAAAGAAGCAGCTGACACTGCCTTAACTCTTAGGGCTAAGGCCTCAAACTGCCTCCCGAGGACCGTATCCTTTAGCACAACGCCCTCACTGGGTAAGGAGTCACCTGTACCACCAGGTAGTCTACCTTTGGCATAGCAAACATTTGCTGGAACTCTTGATCCATAGGATATGTTTATGTTTATTAAAATTTGATATACTGCCATAGTATACAACTGTTCATGGTGGTTTATAATACAATATATCAAAAGAAAAGATCTATCTTTAACAGAAATACCATTTTATGTTGTTGTTGTTTGCAGATTCTTATGCAGATTAATTCTTAAATCCCACCCGGAATAGATAAATACAAATGATCAATAAATACGGTCATTCTGAGGAATGTCCTGCCCAAATGCTAGATTGAAAAAAATGCTAGATTTCAAAAAATGTTTTAAAAGCTTTAAAATTCATTTCCAACCAAATCTGAATAGGAAGCTAGTTCCAGAGACTTTGATGCTAAATTTAAAAAAACACCTTTGAATGGGTAAATTCCCATTTACTCCTTCTGACTGATGGTAAAACCAACCTAATATCTTGTAATGATCTTAATGTTCGTAATGGAGTATATGGAATGGTTATAGCCTAGTCATGGCTTTCTCCCCTTTGTAGGGAGCCTTCTGGGACCTCCAGGGCTCTGTAACCAGGAGTTTCATGTCTGGGTGCCATGGAAAGGAAGTGGGCTTAGATCAGACACCTGCTGAGGCAGATCAATATTGAACTCACAAAGAGACTCAGTAATAATGTCTGGTAGAGCTGAAGTCTTGAACAGCCGCCATATGGAGGGATCCTCTCCCAGGTCTGCGGCCAGGACTCCATTCTGATCCTCAACACAGGAGGTCAAATTTCCCATCAGGGAAGCCTTGCTTTAAGACAGTAAGGGGATCAAGACTGAACTTTCATCCCCTGAATCCCTGTCTAAAGATACATAGAAACATGATAACAGATAAAGGTCAAATGGCCCATCCAGTCTGCCCATCTGCAGTAACCATTATTTCTTCCTCTCTCTAAGAGATCCCTCGTGTCTATCCCATGACGATCCATTGGGCCAGATGAAGCAGGAGTAGAACTTTTAGTTTTTACCTTTTTTCCCCATTATACAACGGGAAAAAAGGAAATTACCTTAAATATCCATGTAACTGTTCTTACTCTTACTCATCTATATTCCTCATAACACAGAGGATCTAGAATCAGAAAATAATATTAAATATTGAACTAAGGCCAGTACTGGGCAGACTTGCATGGTCTGTGTATGGCTGTTTGGTGGGGGATGGGCTGGGGAGGGCTTCAGTGGCTGGGAGGGTGTAGATGGGCTAGAGTAGGTTTTAACAGAGATTTCGGCAGTTGGAACCCAAGCACAGTACCGGATAGAGCTTTGGATTCTTGCCCAGAAATAGCTAAGAAAAAAATTAAAAAATTTAAATTGAATCAGGTTGGGCAGACTGGTTGGACGATTCAGGTCTTTATCTGCTGTCATCTACTATGTTACTATGTTTTATGTTACTATGATCCAGGAAGGAAAAAAAGATGTTGCTGAATCTCCCATGGGCTTAAGCAATCTACTCCAACTTCACCAGGACAAGTATCACCTCTTACTGTTCAGAGGTGGCATCTTTTTCAAGTAGAAAATAAGGACCTCAATGCGTCATCAGGACGACTCCATAGATGCCTGATGGTAATGGCCCTATCAACTGCTGCAATCCAGGAAGAAAAAAAAAAAAAGATGTCGCTGAATCTCCCAGGGACTTAGGCAATCCACTCCAACTTCACCAGGATAAGTATCACCTCTCTTGTTTGCATATTTCTCTCTTTAGCATGGGAAGCATCTGACTTACACAACTGTGTACACTGAGGCTTAAGAATTTTTAATGCTACTTTATGTACAAAATGTTTGATTTCTAGAATGCATCCTCATTATTTTGCTAAAACAGATTGATAGAATTAAGCATTGTAATCAAAAGTAGAATTACATAAACAATGTGCATACTGACAATTTTTATGAGTTCATTTTGTCTGTACTTTGTTTATTCCATTTAATCTGTAACATTTCTAATCTGTAACATTTCTAAAAATTGTAAACCGCATAGAACTTCACGGTCCTGCGATATATAAACTGTTATTATTATTATTATTATCTGCAGTATTTCCCAGTGTTCAAATTTAGTAACGATGTATATATTTATAAGCTGATTTGAGTGCATGCATACTCACTTGCTAGGTGTCTGTTTTGATAGTGATCTCATACTTTACCTCCATAGGATTGACGGTGATAGTCAGGGCAGAGTCATCCCAGTCCATCTCATTTTCTTTTCCACTATCTTGGTCTCGTATAGTCTTCTGGTGTGCAGCTCGGATGCGAAATACTCCCAGAATAATCATGAAAACCAGAAAACTGACACAAACCACGATAACAATGGTGGCAGCACTGGGAACAACTAGCGCAAAACCCAGAAGAAACAAAAAAAAAACAAAAAAACCAGACAATGACAGATCCTCTCACAAATCAAAGCCAGATAATTCTACTGATTCAGGACATCTAGTACAATATTCAACTGGCTCAGGACATTTATATTCAAAGCATTCTAGATTTACATTAAAGAAATATATTTCTGACCCTAATAGTCTTTTTAATGTTAAGAGAAAGACTTTAATGGAATTTAGACTACTGATGTCCCAAAGAGTAGACAAGGCCACGGTGAGCTCTGGTATTACAGAGTAGGACATCCCTTGGAAAAGAGCCAGGGCATTTGAAGAGTTTTCCTATTGAACTCTAGCCCTTAGAGTCTCTTTAAGCTCAGATACTAAGAAGGGTTGGGCCTTACTATGCTTAGATGCAAGACTGTATATATAATCAAAGTCTCACTTGATGCTCTGTATATCCCTCCCCCATACCTATTCCAATTTTAATAATGTGGAAAAAAGGGAGAAGGAAGTGAAAATATTTAAGAAAAGGGAGCATGATAAGAGACAAAACATAGGCAGATATACAAATTATTCCTACATCATTTAACACAAACAAGAATGGAATAATAAAAGCCATAGCCTCAACTAACTTCACCTTTACCTGAGGATGGCTGGGGGTTAGCCAGGTTGTGTCCAGAGAGATCCACAAAACTGTGGTGCATTGGATGCACAAACTGAGGCTGGGCAACAATGTGATTTGGATGCTCTGCCGGACTGGCACTATGTATAACATTCACCTATGTACAAAGAACATTACTAAGTTAGAGGTCAGTGAAGACCTCCCCAATTAGCTACTTCTGACATCAGGTATAGTTTAAGGAAGCCAATCAGAAGTTAAGACACTGAATGCAGTAACTGTTCACAATTCAATTCCTACTTACTAAGAAATTAGTACTATCCCAATTCTTGATTTGGGATTGACTGATGCTTGAAAACCAACTTCCTCAGACTACTGCATATAGCAGATTGGAGATGCAATTCATAAGTGTAGAAAAACCAAATGCAAATACCTTCATGGATGCTGCATCAGAAAGCTGCTCTGGGATAGTATGCCTGGATTTTGTAACCGGTGCTGTTGTCAGCGGCCGCCTTAAAAGCAGCCGTCAATAGCATGTGAATCATGTGATGGCATCGGTACAGAATCATGCTTCCAGCAAAGATAGGCTTCGGAAATGTAGGCAGGGCTTTCCAGGCCTACATTTCCAGTGCCTACCTTTGATGTGAATCGTGCCTCCTTAGGCCGCTTAATGCTACTTCCGGCGTTAACCACACCCACGGTGGCATTAGGTAGCCTAAAGCACCCATGGAGGCGCAATTCTGGTGATGTTTTAAACGGCGTATTTTTTTTAAAGAACTTGGGTGCTTACTGGTGCCTACAAAATGGGTACTGGTTAGAGAATCTGGGTCTATGTGGATTTAAACAAACTCTTGCAATGAGAATACAGTACTACCCCGAAATTTGAGGGGGTTCCGTGAATTTTGAAAAACCGCAAATGCGGTTTTGTGTCTGTCAAAAGGCAGGAGAGGGCAGCTAGGGCGCCTGCGGATTCAGAAAATCATTTGCGGTATGCTCTGACCGCCACTGTTACTAAAGTCAGGATACACCAATCCTGATTGACACACAGCTCCTGATTGGGGTAGCCTGACTTTAGCAGAGGAAGAGGCAGTTGGAGCATACTGCAAATTCACAGGGGAACACTGTACTGTTGTTCAGTTTAAGATTAGAGCTGTCTTAGGGAACATTGTGCCATTAATCACCACAACTTTTCTGTGCCTTCTTTTTCACCTTTTACTGTTGGTTATTATTTGCTGAAATATATCATGGAGTGCTTTTAGAAAATAACCCTGGGTGGACAAAGCTTAACAGTCTTACCTCCACCTTAAACTCATTACTGACATAGCGTCCATTCAGCTCTGAGCAGACTAGTTTGAACTTTCTGTCAAACAGCGAGACTGTGTGCCAGTTTCTGTATCGGATTAAGTGCAGAACCTCCTCATAGCTAGTCATGGTACCAACACCTGTGAAAAGGTTAAATCAGGAACAGCAATAAAAAGGGGGACCATACTTTTATTTAAGAACAGCTCCTCTTTTCCTTGCCTTCACTCTTCACTCTAAACCTCCTTACAAATGCATGTTGCTATGCTGAAGAGACTGAGGCTAGGGAGGTTAATTGAATACGAGGAAAGATGTTGTATATGTGCTGGGACTTGTTTACCTGTAATGATCATGCCAAGGCTGGAGCTGCTCATCTCAATGCCCTTCTGTTGAAGCTGGGACATATCCACTTCCAGGCTCTCCTGCTCCTGGTTCAGCTCTTCTCCCATCACCTTGACTTCACACATGTCTAGATTGTGCATAATTTCTTCAGACACCAGAGACTCTTGAACTGAATAAGGCAAAAAAAGAAAACTATTATACAAGGCTGAAGACAATTGTAGCTGAGCATCTAAGGCAGCATGGATTTATATATCCTTTTTAATGTTTCATTTCATAATGAACAAGGATCTGCATATTTGTCATACCGTTTAGTAAGTAAGCTGCAGGTCAAGGGAAAGGGGATGAGGAAAAAGGTTAAGAACATAACATAAGAATTGCCATACTAGGACAGACTGCAGGTCCATCAAATCCAGTATCCTGTCAACAATGAGTAAAACATATTATCCTAGGACAAGCATATTCTCACTTGTGGGTGACATCATCCATGGAGCCCAGTATAGACAGTATTAAAGTGTACTGTCACAATTTTTTCAAAGCCTTGAGACTGCCTATACTGTGCATGTGCTGGTGCCTTCCCGCCTGACGTCAGCTTGTGGAACCATCAGTTCTTAGTTTTCCGCAGAACTAAGAAACTGTTTCTTGGAGTCTCCCCAAGTGCGTCAAACTTTTGAATTTTTTGCCTTCCCATTCAATTTTTCATTATTTGTGTCACAATCTAAGAAAAGGTACTAAGTCTTAGTGCACGCTTACTTGAGAAACAAGGCAACAATGTCAGTTAGGTTCTATTTATATGTAAAAAATTTGTTAATTGAAATGGTATATCTCTGGCAAATGAAATGATAGAAAGATGTGGTTTGTTGAATTGAATCAGCATCTTCTTGATTACTTAGCCAGCTGAATAATTCAATTTCTAAGACTTGGTCCCTTTTCTTGGATTATGACACATTTTGCTTTTGTTCGGTTTAAAATTGTTTTTGATTTTTCCCAAATTTTGCTTGGGGCTTTCATGTTGGGAATGTCGATCCATTTTCTTTTTAACATTTACTCAATTGACCCTTCTAGACTATCGAGTTCTTTGACCTCACGTTAGTGGTGTTCCCCTCGATGTCCAAGACTTTAAGTGACTTTAAGTGGCACACACGGTATAATTGGACTATTCTGGCAAATGACCCATACAACTGGTGTATACAGTGCCTAGGTCTGGAACACTATGATACTGCCTGCACCTCTGTTCAAAACTTCAAAAGGTAGCTAAAAGCCAGGCAAGCCCAATACGAAAAGCCTATTGGGAACACCAAGAACATCGACAATGTCTGCCAACTCTGATGCCAATGCTCACTGAGCACCTTCGACATTGACACTGAAAGCATCGATGCCTTGAACAACAATGCCTCCTTTGCCTTCTTCAGGGGAAATTCATAAAAAGGCTAAGTACAAACATCCTTCCCCCTCCAAGCATGCCTCTGAGTTGTCTAAAGCAGTGTTTCTCAACTCGATCCTGGAGTACCCCCATGCCAGTCAGGTTTTCAGGATATCCACAATGAGTACCTATCTTACTTATAATTTTAATGCACTAATATATTCATTGTAACCCGTTCTGGGCTCTTTTGGGAGGACAGGCTAAAAAATCGAATAAATAAATAAATAAATAAAATATGCATAAAATACATTTGCATATAATGGAGGCAGTGTATGCAAATCAGAGGCGTTAGCCTCATCAGAGGAGGTGAAGGGTCAATTGTGGCCTACTTTTCCGCTCTGATGGGTGACTAATTCGATTAGATATCTTGGCATTAATTTAATACTTGTATGCTGCCAATATGGAGGTGCTCTTGAATCAGACTAAGGAGCAGTTTCAGGCATAGAAAAAGACCTCACCCTCTCGCTGATCGGTTGAGTAGCCTTTTTTTTTAAAAAAAAAAAATGTGATCTTTCCTAAATGGCTATATATGCTCCAAACACTGCCTTTAAGGCTATTGAAATGAGATTTAAGAGGGATGGACTGATTGTTGACATGATTTTTTTTTTGAGTAACAAGAAGTCAAAGCTTAAGTTTGTGCATCTCGTGGGCTCTTGGAGGCAAGGGGGCTTGGGGATTCCCCACTTTGTGAGATATAACTTAGCTTGTTTGCTGTGACACTTGAAGGAATGGATGCTCAAAGAAGATCACCAACCTCTCTCCGTCTGAAAGAGGCATTATATGCCCCATATTCGATATACTCTTTACTACACTTGCCACATAGTTCCCTCCCATTGGAATTACGTCAAAGTGTTCTTTTGCAATCCCTGTGGGTTGTTTGGCACTTTCTGGTTTGCTTACTTGGGGGGTGGGGGGGAGAAAATCCTGCAGTGACTGATCAACTTCCAATCCAGGGGAAGTGGTGTTTGATCTGGGGAGGGAGAATCTTGCCTTTCAAATATGGGCAATGCTTGGGGCTGACGCTGATTTGATAGAACACTTGGAGGAATCTGAGCAGTTGAAACCTCTCACGCAACTCCAGGAGATTTTGGGTGTAAGTTAGGGTAATACATTGCATATTGTCAGATTAAACACTATCTTGTCTCACTATCACAGGAGTTATTGAGAAAGAACATAGGGAGGCATGTGAGAGATTTCTTTGCAGATTCTGAGATGTCTAATTATTCTATTTTGGCCATACACAGAGCCTTGGTTAATTTGGCTAACCGCCTGGATTTGTCCACTATCCAATCACACTGGGAGATAGAGCTGCATTTGGACCTGGGCTCCTGGGATGTGTTGCGGAATGTTAGCGTAATTCCAGGCTTGGTAGGAGCAGGTTTAGGGTCCTTTTTCGGGCCTACTTTTCACAGAATCAAGTCTTTAAAGTGGGCAGTATTGACACCTCTCTCTGTATTAAATGTGGGGTGGAACCTAATACACTGACCCACTCCTTCTGGAGTTGTAGGCACAGCCAACATTTTTGGTCCCTCATAGAGACTTATTTGGGTAAATTATTAAGTTTCAAGTTTATTTGGTTTTACTATACCGACCATCAAATAAATATCTGGCCGGTGTACATTACAATAAAAATATAAATTAAATAGGGAAGGGGAGTTAAAATATTCTACATTTAGAGGTATAAATAGTGTATATTAAGACATAGACTAGACAAACTTGATTGTGAGGGAAGAGGTTTATGGAAGGGTAAAGTTACAATGTAGAGAGAAAAGGGAGAAAGAGGGGATGGGAAAACAACATTTGGGAAGGGAAAAGTCATTAGAATAAGATTTGTGATGTTGAACGAGTGAAAATGACTGAGAGTTAGCTACTAAACAGAAATAAAAGCATCACGGAATAGGAAAGTCTTTAAGCCTGTTTTAAATTTATCTAATTGTTGTTCATCACGAAGAAGTTGTGGTAAAGAATTCCATAGCATTGGGGCAGTAACAGAGAAATTTATTTTCCGTGTGTAATAAAAACTTTTGATGGAGGGGATCAGAAGAAGATTTTGATTTGTGGATCTTAAGGTACGAGATGAACATTGAGGGATGAGAAGTTTATGTAGAAATGAAGGCAGATGGGAGGATTTTATTTTGAAGGTCAGGAGAATAATTTTGTAAGTAATTCGATGGGCCACAGGAAGCCAGTGGGCATCTTTCAGAATTGGGGTAACGTGATCATATTTTCCTAATTTATAAATGAGTTTTATTGCTGTATTTTGAATCAATTGAAGACGTCGGATTTCTTTTTGTGGAAGACCGTTAAAGAGGGAATTACAGTAGTCAAGATGAGAAATGATCAAGGAATGGACTAGAATTGTAATAGATTCGGTCGGTAGGATTGAAGTCAAAGAGCGGATGATACGAAGTTTATAGAAGCAAGTTTTTACTATAGAACTGATGTGATCGTGAAAGGACAGGTCTTTATCGATAATAACCCCTAGAAGTTTTATTTTTGTTTCCATTTGGATTGGAACTGATTTAATGGCTATTTTTTCAGGTAAGGTTTCAAGATTTTTAGTTGAGAATAAAAGTCCACGAGATTTGTTAACATTAAGAGAAAGTTTGTTAGTGTAGAGCCAGTCGTTTATGGAATCCAGTTTATTGTTGATATTTTTAATGTCAGAAGTATTAGAAGTGTCAATTGGATGAAGGAGTTGAATGTCATCTGCATAGGCGAAAATAGTAAATCCAATAGATTGAGCTATAGTTAGAAGTGGAGATAGAAAGATATTAAATAGTAAAGGTGATAGGATAGAACCTTGTGGAACCCCATAGGTTTGAACTAAAGAAGTTGAAGTTTCGTTCATTGCCTGAACTTTGAAACTGCGTTCTGTGAAGTAAGATTTAAACCATGAAAGTGCTGATCCAGAGATACCGCAGTCTTTAAGTCTATTTAGAAGGAGAGAATGGTCAATAGTATCAAAGGCTGCTGAGAGGTCGAGAGATATAAGAAGGACAGATTTTTGGTGTTCGTGATAGTAGTGTATAGTTGATAGGAGGCCTAGCAGTGACAGTTCAGTTGAATGTGATGAGCGAAAACCGGTTTGACAGGGGTGTAAAGCGTGAGTTTTTTCGATGAAATCAGATAGTTGAGTATGAACGATTTTTTCTGTTAGTTTCGATAATAACGGAAGATTAGCAATTGGACGATAATTTGCGGGAAGAGAGGGATCAGAATTATGTTGTTTAATTTTTGGAAAGACAAGAGCAGTTTTCCAACCCGAAGGAACAGAACAGTCAGAAAGAGATTTAGAAATCATTTCCCAGATATATGGCCCAAAGTGGGAAAAAAATTTTTTAAGAAGAAAGGGAGGAATACTCTCTAGAGGAGTATTAGAAGTATTTAAAGATTGCAGGATGAGGAGTAAGTTTGTTAGAGATGGCATTTTAAAGGTTGAAATCGAGCTGAATGGGAGATGTGAAGAATCATTTTGTGTATGGGTTAAGAGAGGAGGGGGGGTTGGTCCGAGAAGAGTTCTGATGTCTTTAATTTTTGTATCGAAAAAAAGAATTAATTCGTTAGCTGAAGGAGTGGAAGTTATGGGTAGTTTTTTTTTTGAGTATTTAGAGAGGGATTGAGCAAGATTAAAGAGAGTGGAAGAGTTACGGGTGGTTGATATAAGTTTAGTGTAATAGTCTTTTTTTGCTTGTTGAATTGCGTTTTTGTAATGAGTTGCTTTTTCTTTGTATAGGATAAGGAGATTGTTAGAGGGTGTTTTTCGCCATTTTTGTTCTGTAGAGCGTAGTTGTTTGCGAAGAAGAATGAGATTCTCGTTATACCATGGTTGTTGTTTATTTTTGGGGGTTAGGTTTGAACTGGATTTCTTTTTTTCCTGTTGGGGTGCCAGGGAGTTTAAGAGGGATGTTGTAGAAGTATTCCAGAGAGAGGTTTGTTCGTCGAGAGAGAGGGAAGAAAAGTCTGTAAGGTTTAAGTTGAAGGAGTTCTGAATATCTGTTAGAGTAATTTTTTGGATATTGCGAGTAAAGTGAGTATTTTTTATGTTTTGTTTTTGGAGATTTAATGGTTTAGAGGGGGATTCGAAGTACCAACTAATTAGAAAGTGGTCAGACCAGGGTAGTGGATGGAACTGAAAGTTTTTGAAAAGATGGGTAGCGGAGATAGGGCAAAAGATCATATCTAAGGTATTACCGGCTTCATGGGTAGGCGAAGAAATGAGAGAGGTTAATGAAAGATCAGAAATCAGCGTTAAAAGTTCAGAGGTGTTATGATGGTTAGGGGAATTAAAGTGGATATTAAAATCACCGAGTATTATGGAGTCGGGATACGTTATGTTGAAGTCAGATATAATGGAAATTAGGTTTGAGAGTGAAGTTTTTGATACGGGAGGTGGAAGATAGACAAGAAGAAAGTTATAGTTAGTAGAGGAAGGGGATTTAATGCAAAATTGAAGGGTTTCGACAGAGGAGGTGGGGGGCGAGTTTGAAGTGTTTGCTTGGCAAAGAATAGAAGTGTGAAAAATAACAGCTAAACCTCCTCCTCTTTTACCTGAGCGTGGGTGAAAGAAAGCTTTGAAGTTAGGAGGGCAGGCTTGGGTTAGGTAAGCTTCTTCCCCAGATGATAGCCAAATTTCTGTAAGACAGAGGATCTGAAGTTTTTGTTGAGTAATAGTGTCTTGTATGAGATGATGTTTATTTTTAAGTGATCGTACGTTAAGTAAGCCAATGTTTAGTTGTAAGGAAGAATGAATTGGAGTGGAGAATAAAGAGGAAGAGGGGAGGATTGGGATAGTAATATAAAATCTAGCATTAGGTTCAGAAGTAGATGGAGAAGGGTTTTTCTTAGGGGGTCGACGCCCCCAAATAGTAGAAATTGAAGACATTGTTGTGAAGTTAGGAAATTGGGGTGTAGGGTAATTAAGAGAGGTAGAGGAAGTTGAGAGGATATATGTAAATAGCAATAGTGTTAGTAAAGGGATAAGGATAAAATGATAAAGTGTGTAAAAGGGAGAGATTTTGTTGAAGTAATGAAGCAGCTGCATGAAGGAGCGCATAAAGGAGCAGGACCTGCTCCTTAGGTGCGCTCCTTTGGCGTGCGCCGCAAAGCAGGGGAATTTAAAGCAAATGCTACCGGTGGTGGTAAGTGGGCGGAGTTGTCGGCGCCGCCGCTTCGCGGCGGCGTTCCCTTTACGGAGCAACAGAGCCTGTTAAAATTAAAGAAGACAGACATTAGAAACATTTGGCTTCGACTAGAAGAAAAACTACAACCATAATAAATAAAAAGGAAAAAAAAAAAAAGAATGATAGATATGACAGATATACAGAAAAGACAACAATAGAAATAAATGAGACAGTAGTTGTAGTAAATGAAACAACCAAGGTAATAGATAGAGCAGTAAAAGAAATAGTTATTAAAAAATGTTTAAAATGATAATACTAACTGTAAGGTAAATAAAATTTAAACTTGAAATAGTAACTAAAAACACAGATTATAAAATGAGACTTGAAAAATCATAAAATAAATCGAGTTAAATCCAATGGAGGGAGTCCAGTATTAGCTTGCAGTGAAGGAAGGGTGCGTCAGCAGGCAAACAAAGTAAGAGCAGTGAGGCGTGCGCCGCAAAGCAGGGGAATTTAAAGCAAATGCTACCGGTGGTGGTAAGTGTACAATCTGGGGTCTGTGGACCAGTTTGTGTTGTATGTTCTGGGGGCCTTTCAGGGACTTTCCAGAAGGGAGCTTTGATGTATCGGAAGGTGCATCTCCTAGCCTGTAAATGCATATTGCAGTTCTGGACCTCATCGGAACCACCTTCTTACTGACAATGGAGGGATCAGGTACATACATTGGTTCTATGCGAGGTCCGAGAAGTGGAGGGCTATCCAAAGAGAAGGAAACAATTTTTACTTACCTGGAGTACATACCTTGACTTCCTGAACCCCAAGGGTAGAAGTCTCATAATGAATACTTTGTAGTAGGGCCCTGGCATCGGCCTGGCTGGGGGGGGGGGGCCCTCTAGGGAGTGGCAATTCTCTGTGGTTATTTTTTAAAAAATTTTCATTTTGTTTGCTAGTTATCTAGAACTGGTACGAGGGGGGGGGGCAGAGGTAATCGTGGAGGTATTAGAACCAAGCCTCTGGACTAGATAATCTTCTGTGCAGGGTGTGCAGTTGGGGAGGTGAAAGGGGGGGGAAGAGACTTTTCTCAAGCCATATGATTCCACTGATTGCCTTTCAACCTCCTAGGCACTTATACTTTTATTATTTACTTGTTGGTAGGGTTGGATTCTTGGGGGGTTCCAGCAGTGAATGGGGGGGGGGGGGGTGCTATCTATTAGCTCTCCTAGGATCCCTTTGGTATTACCGGGAGGTTGGGTTCCCTTTGCTATTGCTTATAGTTTTTGATTTTATGGGGGACTGTTGGGAAGTGGGGAGGAGGGTCACATTGTTAAAATGACTGATGACTATGGTACCTTTCTTTATCTTAGCTGTTACCCAAGGAAGTATATGTTATGGTTTGCTATGCTGTTCCTGTTGTGTTGGTTGTCATCAATAAAAATTGTTTCAACCTAACAAAAAGGTTGGTTAACAAGATTAAGAATGTTATAATGCCTCTGTATAATGAAAGGAATAAACTTAGTAGATAAAGACAGGTTGTTTACCCTCTCTAAAGTTAAAAGGGGATAGATTCCGTACAAACAATAGGAAGTTCTTCTTCACCCAGAGAGTGGTAGAAAACTGGAACGCTCTTCCGGAGGCTGTTATAGTGGAAAACACTCTCCAGGGATTCAAGACAAAGTTACCTTTCTATACTTACCATGGTCTTGCAGGCTGCATAAAATTTAATGGTGGGTTGCAGGTTGTTACCCCTGATATAATGGTTTCAGATTCACAATACCAGGTAGAGGACAGAACAGCATTTTACCTGTTGGATCTTCTTCACCATCACCCTCTGATGCCACTTCTCGTGTGATAGTGCTTATAATGTGAAGCTCAGGAAATAAAGTAACCCCTTCAGTGCTCTCAAATTCTGAAGCAGCGCGGGCAAAATGATCTATTCCACTCAGGCTGATCTTGGGTTCCTCTGGTTGTAAAACCATCACATAACCATCTACATCTGGAACAGTGAGGCAAGTTTCCTCATTGAAACACCTATAAATATAACAAAACACAAAACCAGGTATTTATATTAATATAAGTAGACTCATCTCACACCTGCAATGGTAGCAAAACTTTTTGGACTCCCCTCCTCCAAAAAAAAAAAAATCAATATTAACCAACTATTTAAAAAGCATTAGTTACACAAACTATTAACTCTACCACATTTAAACAAACTTTCCTTGGGAATTCATTTTTCCGTCCGTGTCCCATTCCTGCAAACTCTGTCCTCAAACACTTTAAAATCATAAGTGTTCGAGGGTGTTGCGTTTAAGGCAGAACTTATAGGAATGGGACAGGGACAAAACTCATGGGGACGTGGAAATTGAGTTCCTGCAGGGACAGGGAAAAATTTGTCCCCGTGTCATTCTCTACTACAAACCTTCCCCGCAAAACAAAAATAATTGTAGGCAGCATTAGCGATTCTTGCCTACACTAAGGTCTGGGGGGAAAGGGGGCCGCTGAACTCCTATTGAGGAGCAAAAGGGTTCCTTTTGGGGTATTGAAAGCTATCCACCAAGCCTCCTGAAAGCCCCATCCATATTCTCTATCTCACTCTTTACCTTCTTCACACATTCCTATTCAACAAGCCCCTTGAAAGCTCTCCTTACATCAGGGGTGTCCAACCTGCGGCCCCGTGAAGAATTCTGTGCGGCCCTGCTCACGATGCAATGTTTTCCTCTGCTGGCTCCCTCCTCCGTCTTGCTGTCACGTTTGTTTAAAGCCACGAGCAGCGGATCCTATGTGCCTCTTGCGGCTGACCCGGAAATGTTCCCTCTGATATTGCGACATCAGAGGGAACGCTTCCAGATCAGCCGCAGGAGGCGCATGGAAGACGCTGCCCGCAGCTTTGAGCAAACGATGCAGGCAGAGCTTTTGCTCCCAGAGCCGCAAGTTCAGCGCCGCCTGTAACTTCAGCCTGATCCTGGGGAGCCCATAGTGACCAAACATCAACGCGGCCACTGAGGAGGAGCTGATGACCCTGCTGGGAGTGAGCCGGGCTGGGGCAGCTGCAGGTGGAACATGCACCCATCGAGCCCTTCCCCGGCGTGCACAAGTGCCGACCCTTGCTGTGCGTGGCCACGTGGAACATACAAGCTGCTCCATGGACGAGGCCAACAACCCAGTGCTCTGCATAACCCTGCTGGAGAACGGGTAAGGGATCAGCAGTATTAAGCAAATGCTTCACTTGGCCCTGAGGGGTAATTTAGGGGTGAATGCTAAGCTGCTGATGGGTGTGTGAGGGGGGAGAAATGCTGCTTCTGCACAGGGAAGGGAAGGGGGGAAGAGAAATGCTGCTGCACTCAATTGGGGAGAGGGAAGGATGGAGAAGGAAAAGGGAGAGGAATGAGAGATGTCAAGTCCATGGGAGGGAGAGATGCCAAAGCATGGGAGGGGAGGGAAGGAGACACATGCTAGGCCAGGGGAAAGGAAGGAGAGAAAGGAATGAGAAGGGATGGCAGATAATGGAGGGGAAGGGGGAGTTGGAAGGAGAGAAGAGATGCCAGGGCATGGGGGGAGGGAAGGGAAACTAAGGAGACAAATGCCAGACCAGAGGGAGAAGAGGTGCCACAGAGGAGGTACCAGGGCATGGGGGAGGGAAGGAAAGGAGAAGAAAGAGATATCAGAGCATAGGGGAGGGCTGGAGACAGAAAAATGGAGAGGGGGTAAAGCTGAACTGAATCATATACAAAGGAGAGAAGGGGCACATGATAGACAGTTTATGGAAGGAGCACAGAAAGAGGGAAGATATCATATGGAACGGGGAGAGAGCAGACAGAGAAATGGAAGGGGCAGAGAGAGAGAGAGAGAGAGAGAGAGAGAGAGAGAGAGGGCAGACAGTGAATGGAAGGGGCTGATGCTCAATGGAAGATAGAGAGAGGACAGATGCTGTCTAGAAAGAAGAGAGTGAGGATAAGATGATTAAAGCAAGTGGGATTTGTTCAGAGATGGGGTTTTTTGGGGGGAGGGAGGGTATGAAAAGAAGTGCCATATTGGGCGTGGGGGAGAGCTTATGGGACCAGAAACAGAGGATAGAGAGAGATGGTAGGCAATGGTCTGAATGGAGAGAAGGTAGACCTGGGGTAGTGCGGAGGAAGAGGGAAAGAGATACTTGAAGGGAGAACTGTTGGGAAGAGAAAGAAAGAAATGGTAGACCTGGAGAAGGGAGGCAGGCAGGCAGGCAGGGGGAGAGATGGGATGGGGGACAGTTGGGAAGAGAAGTTGGATCTGGGGTTGGGAGGAAGAGAGAAATGTTAGGCCTGTGGATGGAAGGCAGAGAGATGCAGCATCTCTCTCTTTTTTCCCTCCATTTTATTGTTCAGCATCAAGGGGGGAGGGAAGAAGAAAAACAGAAAAGAGAGGGAGCAAATTGTTGGACCATGGAGATAGAGGAGGAGAGATGGAACCATGGGAGGGCAGGAGGGAAGAGAGCTGGGATAAGATGATGCTAGGGGATGGAAAGAAAGGGACAGCATTATAGCCTGACCAGTGGAGAGAGGGAAGGGGATTCTGAAAGTGATGAGCCATGTGGATGAGGTCAAAATGGAGATGACAAGATGAGTGAGAGAGCAGTGAGTACAGTGGTAGAAATGTGGTAATGGGGAGTAGATAGAAGGGAATAGGAGGCTGGGAAAGGAGTGAGATGGAAAATGGAAGAGCTAGAGACAGAGAAGATGGAGAATTGAGAGATAGCTGAACATTTAAAAAGAAGAAGGGTGAGAAAGAAGGAGAAATTAGGTTCTTACCTGCTAATTTACTTTCTTTTAGCTTCTCCAGACCAGTAGAGGTTAACTTTACGAATGGGTATATATCTAATCATGACCAGCAGGTGGAGACTGAAAACAAAACTTTGGGACAGTATATACTATCCTCCCTTCTCTATTTCCCTCAGTCTGCCGAATAGCCAAGCAGAACCAAGAACTGGAAAACAGGAAGAAAACAATACTCCGAACAGGAGTAACAAATAACATACCCAAATGCTGTTGGAAAATGCAGAGGAGAAATACCCGAAGGAAAATGTCCCCACAGCTCGCCAGCTAAGCCAGCCGAGCCACAGCCGCTGTTCTTTAATTCTCCCCGGCCCTAGAAAAATACTAGAACCCGCAGCAAAAAACAAAAACTGCCCGCGAAAACAGCCCCAACAACAACAACAACAGACAGGGTGGGGTCCTCTACTGGTCTGGAGAAGCTAAAAGAAAGTAAATTAGCAGGTAAGAACCTAATTTCTCCTTCTTTAGCACTCTCCAGACCAGTAGAGGTTAACTTTACGAATGGGACGTACCAAAGCAGTCCCTCTCACGGGCGGGACCCCCGAAGGGCCGATACCAGAACACGCTCACCGAACACCGCGTCCCGACGCGCCTGAACATCTACCCGATAATGTCTAACAAATGAATGCAAGGAGGACCAAACCGCAGCCTTACAAATATCCACCGGAGGCACGAGCGACGACTCAGCCCAAGAAGCCGCCTGACCCCGAGTGGAATGAGCCTTGAGAAACTCTGGAACAGGCTGCTGTTTCAGAAGATAAGCGGAAGCAATCGTCTCCTTGATCCAGCGCGCAATAGTAGCCTTAGAAGCGCCAGCTCCCCGACGAGGACCAGCCAGGAGGACAAAGAGATGATCGGACTTCCGGAATTCCTGGGTCCGCTGCACATAAGAGCGAAGGACCCAACCGACATCCAACTTGCGCAGCTGTCGTTGCTCAGAAGAGCCCTCCCGACCACCCAAGACCGGGAGAATCACCGATTGATTGACATGAAAAGGAGAAACAACCTTCGGCAGAAAGGAAGGAACAGGCCGCAAGACGACCCGCTCCCTAGAAAACTCCAAGAAGGAAGCCCTACAAGAGAAAGCCTGCAGCTCAGAAACACGCCTAGCAGAAGTAATGGCCACCAAAAAGACCGCCTTCAAAGTAAGGTCCTTCAAAGAACAGTCGTCCAAGGGCTCGAAAGGCGGGCGCACCAAAACAGAGAGAACCCGATTAAGATCCCAAGAGGGAACCGAGGGCCGTAGGGGAGGCCTAAGCAACATGGCCGCCCGCAGAAACCGAATCACATCAGGAAGAGCCGATAAACGCTGACCTGACACCAACCCTCGAAAGGCCGACAGGGCCGCAAGATGAACCCGGAGAGAAGACCAAGCCAGGCCTCTATCCAGGCCATCCTGCAAGAACTCTAGAATGTTAGGCAGAGAAGCGCGAAAAGAGGTCACTCCCCGCGCCCGACACCATTCCTCAAAGAGACACCAAACCCGCACATAAGCCCGAGAGGTAGAAAGCCTCTGGGACCCCAAAAGTGTAGAGATCACCTTGTCTGAATATCCCTTCTTGCTAAGGTGACCCCTTTCAAGAGCCATGCCGTAAGACAGAAGGGAGACGGGTCGAACATGGGAATGGGACCCTGCATCAGAAGGTCGTCCGAGAGAGGCAGAGGAAGAGGAACCGCCACCAGGTGCCTCCCCAGATCCGCATACCACGGACGTCGAGGCCAATCCGGAGCCACCAGCACCACCAAACCCGGATGGTGAACAATGCGAAGAAGCACTCTGCCCACCAGCGGCCAAGGAGGGAACACATACAACAGCCCCTCCGTTGGCCAAGGCTGGACCAGAGCATCCAGACCCTCGGCCAGCCCGTCCCTGCGACGACTGAAGAAGCGGGGCACTTTGGCGTTGCCACTCGTGGCCATCAGGTCCATCAGGGGCTGCCCCCAAGCTTGCACTATCAACCGAAACGCTCCGGCGCCGAGAAACCACTCTCCTGGAGCCAGGAAGTGACGACTGAGGAAGTCTGCCTGAACATTTTCTACCCCGGCTATATGAGAAGCCGAGAGGTCCAGAAGATGGGACTCCGCCCAACCCATGAGCCGAGCCGCCTCCTGCGCCCCAGGAGTGCTCTTGGTGCCCCCCTGACGATTGACATAAGCCACCGCCGTGGCAATGTCCGACAGGACTCTGACCAACTTGCCCAGCAAAAGGGAGTGGAAAGCTAACAGCGCCAGCCTGACCGCTCTGGTCTCCAACACGTTGATCGACCAGGAGGCCTCCTCCGCGGACCAGGTGCCCCGAGCTGAGTGGCCCATAAACTGAGCCCCCCAACCGAGGAGACTCGCATCCGTAAGGAGCACCGTCCACTGCGGGAGATCCAGACCCACCCCCTGAACCAGGTGAGGGGTCCGGAGCCACCAGCGCAGACTGCAGCGCGCCAAGCCTCGCAGGGGAACATCCAAATCTTGCCTCCGGGGAGACCACCTCCGGAGCAGAGCATACTGAAGAGGACGCATGTGGGCCCGCGCCCACCTCACCACGTCCAGGGACGCCGCCATTGACCCCAGGACTTGGAGGAAATCTCGCGCCCGAGGACCCCGGGACGCCAAAAGCAGGCGAATCTGAGATTGCAATTTGCTCACCCGGGCCTCTGGAAGGAAGACCCTCCCCAAGGAGGTGTCGAACATAACCCCAAGGCACTCCAGACGCTGAGCCGGGACCAACCGACTCTTGGAAAGGTTGACCACCCAGCCCAGCGACCGGAGAAACACCACCACCCGAGCCGTAACCCGGGAGCTCTCCTGCAACGACTTTGCCCGAATCAACCAGTCGTCCAGGTAGGGGTGAACCAGGATGCCCACCGACCGCAAGGCTGCCGCGACGACCACCATTACCGTGGTGAGCGTCCGAGGAGCCGTGGCCAGACCAAAGGGAAGCGCACAGAACTGAAAGTGCCGCCCCAAGATCGCAAAGCGAAGGAAGCGCTGATGAGAGGCCCGAATTGGAACCTGCAAGTAGGCCTCCGTCAGATCGAGAGACGTAAGAAACTCCCCCGGCTGAACCGCCAGAAAGACCGACCGCAGCGTTTCCATGCGGAAAGACGGAATCTTGAGAGCTCTGTTGACCCCTTTCAAATCCAGGATGGGCCGAAAGGTCCCCTCCTTTATGGCCACCACAAAATAAATGGAGTACCTGCCGGTGCCCCACTCCGTAGGGGGCACCGGCACCACTGCCTCGAGATCTAGCAAACGCTGAAGGGTCTGACGAAAAACCTGCGTCTTCCATGGAGTCTGACATGGAGAAGCGAGGAAAAGGTCCGGCAGAGAGCGGGTAAACTCCAGAGCGTAACCGTCCCGCACCACCTCAAGGACCCACTGATCGGACGCGATCTCGGCCCATTTGGGGAAAAAATTGCGCAGCCGGGCCCCCACCGGAACCAAAGGGGGCGCCGGCAAGGAGTCATTGCGCAGGACGGGAAGCGGGGGAACCGGCGGAGGGATTCCCTGCCCCCCGACGGGCCCCCCGAAAGGGCTGCATGCGCTGGAAGAACCGACCCCGGGAAAAACCCTGAGCCGGGAAAGAAGCAGCCCCACGCCCCGGGCGTTACTTGCGAAATTCCCGCAAACGCCCCCGGGCAGCCCCACACCCAGACGCAGGGCGGGCACAGTCCTCAGGCAGACGGGGCACCTTCGAGTCCGTCAGAGTCTGAATCAACTCATCTAAGTCCTCTCCAAACAAAAAGACCCCCTAAAGGGAACTTTAGTAAACTTAGCTTTGGACGCAGAATCCGCCGCCCAAGCGCGCAGCCACAAAACACGCCGCGCGGCCACGCCATAGACTTAGCCGAAATCCGCACCAAGTCATAAAAAGCAGCTGAGAGGAACGAGGCAGCCATCGCAATCTTCGCTACCTCCTGATCCACTAGAGACCAGTCATCAGACTCTCGATCCAGGACACGCTCAGCCCACCGAAACACGGCGCGAGCGACTAGCTCCCCACAAATAGCCGCCTGGACCCCAAAGGCAGAAACATCAAAATCATACTTAAGAAGTGTCTCTAACGCACGCTCCTCCGAGACCCTAAGAGCAGAACCGTCCATAACAGGCACGGTATGCCGCTTAGGAAGTGCCGAGACCACCGCGTTCCCCATTGGCGAAATTAAGGTAGCCCCACCTCCCTCCGGGACGGGATGCCCAAGAGCCAAGGCGCACACCAAACGAAACTGCGCCCATAGGCCACTGCGCCAACACAAAATCCCGCAAATCCTGACGCACAGGAAAAAAGCGGGAAACAGGACAGACCCCCTGAAGCAGAGGGGCCCCCATACGCGGGGTCTCCGGCGGCGACACTGCAAAAATGCCGCACCAAGGAGACCTGCTACACAGGTCTAAAAGCTCATCCCTCTGAATAAAAAGCGCACCACGGACGCATCTGCTCTGGAAGACGGGAAACCCGCCGCCCCGCTGCCAACAGGCGTCCCCTCTAGAGGATCCTGGAAGCCCGCCAAAGCAGCCAGGTCCTCAACCAGGCCAACACGCTCCTCCGCCCACCAATTCGCAATCCAAGCCCCCCCGCGGGCGCTTGGATGAGGGAGGAGGAAGAGGGGACGCCAAACGAAAAGAGGGAGGCAAAGCCATAGGGGGCGCGGAGGGAAACCCCCCCCGAAACCCCCCAGGCGCACGTGGGACCCCCAAAAGTCCGCACAAAGAAAGAAAATAAATTGGGGGCAAAAAAAAAACCCCTGGGGGTCCCCAGGGACTCCCTGCCCCAGCAGGGGTCCATGCTGAAACCTGCCCCTGTGTTCGCCATACAGGGGGAAGGTCACCTGAGGTTGCAGACAAAATGGAGGGGCCAGACAAAGAAAATGGCGAAGTTCCCGCCAAAAATGCTCCCTCCATGGCCTGTAGCGGCTGAGAAGACTGAACAGTCTCAGCCGCTAAAACAGGCAAGTCGGCATCAGCTGTCAAAAAATCAGCTGAGAGGGAATCCTTCGGGGAATCCCTCCGTGGGCGGTTGTGGAAGACCGGGCTTCCCCACTGCTCCAAGCCGACTCGCGAGGCACCATCGGCGGGGAGCTCTGGGCGCCTGCAGCCGCTGCCGACGGAGCTCCACCACCTCACCGACCCAAACCGCCGAGTTCAGGCCGGCCGCGAGTGCCTCGCGGCTGGACTAAAATTGTGGCCTACTCCCCCGGAGAAGGGCACAATTGCTCCAGACGCGACCTAGCTATAAAAAAGTGCTGGTTACATGAAAAAATACAGTTTTCTTAAAGGGAAACAACCCTTCAGACCAGCACTACCTCAGGATTTTTTATTTATTTATTTTTTTTTTTTTACAGAACAGACTCCACAGGCTCTCGAAGCAATATGCCTTGCTTGACTTAGGGGGCAAGGCTTACTGCTGAGGCTCCTCTAAAAAAATGTGGGGAGGTGGAGGAAGTGGGGGGAGGGACCCCGCTCGTGACCCGCCGGGTTTGACACCCCCGAGGTCGGACGAACCCCCAAACAGGGCCCGACCAAGCTCCGTCCGGCCAAAAACAGGGACAATAAACCCCTAAACAAATTCCAACAGCCCTACCAAGAGAGATGGGTACAGATCACTCAACACCTGCTGGAGACTGAAAGAAGACTGAGGGAAATAGAGAAGGGAGGATAGTATATACTGTCCCAAAGTTTTGTTTTCAGTCTCCACCTGCTGGTCATGATTAGATATATACCCATTCGTAAAGTTAACCTCTACTGGTCTGGAGAGTGCTAAAGAAGGCAAGATTTGAGTAGACAGAGGCAGAAAAGAAAAAGTTAAGAAAGCTGAAAGGGAAAAATCAATACGTTGGAGACAGGCATAAGAAGGAAATGGAACGAGAGAAGAGGAAAAAAAAATGGACAGCAGACACTGGAAAGAGAATTAGTTGACGATAGAGAAAAAAACAGAAAGAGAAACTGGGACCAAGATGATGGAAAAACAAAACATCCAGTCAACAAGGTAGAAAAAATGGTTTTATTTTGAATTTATTAACTGGAATATGTTAGCTTTGGGATATGTGCATCACAATTATTTTTGTATTCAGTTGATTTGGGGGAGGGATGAGCCTAAAATTAGTGGATGGGCACCAAAGTTTCTCCCTGCCTGAGAGCAATTTATAAATACTTGAGCTAGTGGGGATTCCCAAACCTTGCCAACTGAAGACATCTTCCTCCAGTCTGGCAACTCAAAATCTCCAAGCTTTGCAGCCAATGGCAATATCCTCAAGCTGCCCCTGCTTTCATGCATGCATGAAAGCCAAAGGGGGGGCATGGAGGAGGGAAGGCAGCAGCTCTGAAATATTGCTGCCAGCTGCAGAACTTGGGAAGTTGGAGGCGGAGGAGGTGGCTGTCAGTTGGTGAGGCTTGGGGATCTCTACTAGCTACAACAGAGGAGATGTTTATTTTGAGGGAGCCTAAGCTCCAAGTGGGAAGCTCAAAAAAGCAGTAATATTAACCCTGGTTAAATGATCCTCCACATGCACTCCTGACAGCTGATTCAGCATCCCCACTCTGATGAGGCTCACCTCTGAAGAGGTTCACCGTAGCTGTAATAGAAGTGAATGGGAGAACCAGAACCGCGCATCCCTGCTCATCAGAGTGGGGATGTGGAAGCCTGTGGCTGCTCCCACTGTCAGCGGTGCACATGGAGGATCATTCAGTCAGGGTAAGTATTACTGCTTTTTAGGATTCCTCTCCACAGTATCCCTTTAATGAAGGTTTATTATTAGATACATACATTTTCTATATTAGTGATTGCAAATTTGGGACCTGCTCAACCTTTTTCTGGCTCATTGGCTATTGTTAGTGTTTGTGCGGCCCCAGAAAATTTTTTTTCGGCCAATGCGGCCCAGGGAATCCAAAAGGTTGGACACCCCGCCTTACATCATTCCTGGCAGTCTTATAAATGGACATACTGTTAGCCCATTTTTTGTTTGTTTCTGATGGGCTTATTGAAGGGACAATTTTAGGGTCAGATGCACTCTGTGACCCAAATCAGCTATTTTGGGCCAAAGCGAAAACAGGAAAGAACTCAATGTGCTGGGGAGGGGGTGTCAAGAAAGAGGTAGTGCGATGACATTTCCAGCTTTCCCTCTGCACCTCCTTCCTCTCAGCTGTGAGCAGTTTTTTTTAAATTTATATCAACATGGGCCCCAATTTCTAGGTCTGTAGCAATATATATATATATTTTTTTCCCAATTCTTTATTCATTTTTTCATCTTACATCAAGTACACAATATTACATCAATTGAACTTACACATCACTTGAATTTCTTTCTATTATCATTTAAAAAAAATAAATTTACTCCCTCCACCACCCACCCTTCCCACAGATATTGTAATCAAAAATATCATATAAACATTACATTCATAATTATTGTTTAAACCTCTAATATAACTATATACCACCCCCCTTCCCCTAATTATAAATGTACTTTCAATGTAAAAAGGTGTCTAATCATTACAATAAATTATCAAAGGCCCCCAAATCTTTTTAAAATTATTATAATTTCCTTTTTGTATGGCACTATATATTAAAAAAAACAGTTGTTTGCAGAACACCTGATCATGATCAGAAGAAGGAATAAAGATATGGTTGAGATGGAGAAGAACACTGTCCAAAATAAGAAGGGGCCAAAAGAAAGGCGGGATTAGATTAGCCCATCTCTGAACTATACAATATAAGTCCTTAATTACAGGTAACTAAGATATCTCTAGAACCAGCAACTTTTCTTTAAAGTATAACATTGACACATTAATACCCTTTGTTTAAAGTTTGTCAAGATAAGTAAAACTATTATCATTATACCCTAGATCTAAAAAAAAAAGGAACTTCCATGAATTGTTGCAATTATTATCTGTATAAAAGGGAGAATGAGAGTTCAAGGTTAAGATTACATTACATAACTGGAAGAGCATTCATATTTTCCCCTCCCCAATCACACACACACACACGCCTGGCATACTTGACAGTTGTGGTTATCTTAAGCTTCCTGATGCCTGGTGTTGGGAACTGGCGTGAGTTCAGGTAAGAAATGTGCTGCACAGCCTTCTCAAATTGGTCAATGTCATTTCCTTCTAAGGCTAGCTGAGATTGGCTAGGATTGAAGAGTATCTGAAATGGTTCAAAAACAGATATCAGTCAAATGAGAGGCATTTTCTGGGGGGGGAAAAAAAAAAACCCCAACAAAAAAAACCTATCTGCAACTAGTGTCACTGTTACGTTTGTTATGATAACTCACTTTAAATGCACAGTCACTTAGGGGGAGTGTGGCGCAGTGGTTAAAGCAACAGCCTCAGCGCTTTGGGGCTGTGGGTTCAAACCCACGATGCACCTTGTGACCCTGGGCAAGTCACTTAATCCCCCCATTGCCCCAGGTACACTAGATAGATTGTGAGCCCACCGGGACAGACAGGGAAAATGCTTGAGTACCTGAATAAATTCATGTAAACCGTTCTGAGCTCTCCTGGGAGAACGGTATAGAAAATTGAATAAATAAATAAAATAAAGAAGCAAGACGAATTAAACATTTTAAATGTCTCCATTTTGTACTCTGAATAATACTGAACTTGAGTATACAAGAAGCAAAATTTGGACAGATCACAAAGATGCAAACCTTACTCAGGTAACCAAATTCAAGGCTTCCTCTAGTGTAGTCAAGGAAAACAAAAAGGTAAGCAAGTGTTCTCGGTAGCATGGAATATTGCTACTCCTTGGGTTTTGGCCAGGTACTAGTGATCTGGATTGACCACCGTGAGAATGGGCTACTGGGCTTGATGGACCATTGGTCTTGATGGACCATTGGTCTGACCCAGTAAGGCTATTCTTATGTTCTTATCTTCGGACTGCTAGTCAGACGGACTCAGACTTTAACCTTCGCCGCCACAAAAACATGCCACATGACCAGGGGCGGGAAACGCAGCCTGCACCCTGAAACCCAGAGGCACTTTTATTCAGGACACATACAGGCTGCGCTTAAACCCTTCCCTCTGAACAAAATAAAAAAAAGATGCAGAGTAGACGACTTCTGCACAGATTGCTTGCAGAAATTGAAACTATAGGGGTTTTTAATTCTCTAAGATAGGAGGAGCACATGCTCTGAAAAAGTGTTTGGATTTCTGCAACTCTTGGATTGCGGGAAGGGATTGAACACCTAGAGCACTGAAACCAGAAGGAACATAATAGAATATAATCACAACTAAAACCTTGAAAACTGCTTTACTGGTAGCAGGCAGTTAGAAGAAAGAAATGTGGAAAGTCTAAAGGGGATACCAGAGGTACAAGAATTTTACCTTCATGCCCTTGCCAATGCCATCAGCCACTTGCAAGTCCAGCCCCTCCTTGCAGGTATAGAGACAGTCTATCACCTTCTTGTTCTCCAGTTTACCAGAACGAATCATCAATCCAGCAAGACTGCCTCTGAAATACTGGACCATACGGAGTTCACCTCCTTTGAAAAAACATGAAAGGCTCATCAGTATTCCTATAGATTTTCTCTCTTCTTGGTGCTTGATTCCTGGCTGCTGGCAGTTATAACTTACATGCAAGTTAGTGCTTATCCAGCCCTGGCATTAGCTATGCAGTTATACTGAGCATGATGGAGGAATTAAATCATTACCATTATCATGCAGATGGCCTGCTGAGCAGCTGATCTCTGGCCATCCTGAGCTGTGTAGGTGGGATGAAAGGTAACTTGCACATGCACTGAGTGACTCTCATTATTTATATTGTTGGGTTTTTTTAACAGCTGTTGTTTAAATCAATCAGTTAGGAATACTATTATCAGATAAACTCTTATATGTACTCAGAATCTAAGTTAATACCTGGCTGAGAACAGTTTTGGTAGGTCTGCAATTTAAATAAATATAAATCTCATAATGTTATCCTGTATCATCAGACCAACACATTAAATATCACTTGACCATTCATCATTCACTATTTCATATATCTTATCCTTAATGTAGGATCAACAGTTCATTATGTTAACTAAATCATCAAGTCTCTATTTACATATTTTTAACTTTTAGAATCTATGCATAACAGTGCACTGCCTGTACTGATATTTAAACATAGTATGTCAGCTACTTATAGTGATGTGTTGGGAAAGAGAAGGTTTGTCTCAGCCAGTAATATGGAGCTGGCATAAGCCCCGTTATAAAGGAGCTACAGCACATCTCTAGTTTTTGTGGTGGGGGGGGGTAGGGGGGTTCTTCTTAACTATGAAATATAGTTCACTCTCAAAAGTATTTGTCAGGACAATTACCAAGAAATAAAGATAAAATGGTAACAAAATTAGTGTGTATTGCTGCTATAGTTAATACTCTCATTCCTTCAATCACCTAACGTACTAATTTGATAATTGTTCCACTATATAATTGAACTTCTGCTCTTGGAGTTCAAGTCTGAAGCATAAAGCTACAGCATTAGATCCAAAAGAGAGAAATCAAAATGATACTCATGTATTAAACATATGACTCATTTCTTTCTTTAATCTTACTAAAGTCTAATGTGGGAATATGTGTGTACATGTGTCCAGGTTCAATGAAAATACAAACACAAAAAGTAAATGGAAGAGGCCCAGGAAGCAAAGACTATGGCATCACAGGTGAACAGAACACAAGGCTGCATTTCATGCAAAAATGTAGGATGAATGCCTTAGCAATCTCAAAATAAAAAAAAAAGAAAAGTAGGGAAAACTCGTGCAACCTGTAGAGGTCTCAGTCACAAGATCAGTGTCATTCTCATTTCCTGTATACTCTGTGGAAAAGCAAGAAGGGAAAAACATGGAGAGGGGCCCAGTAATTAAGGAAGTATCAATGTACAAATGTCAAGAAAACAAATCAGGTGAAAAATACACATTACTATTAGAGCACCTTTCTCAGAGTTCATTGATTACTCTTGCTCTATTGTAATGAAGTCTACAGCTGGAGAAACCAACCGGGATTTTTTATTCACTGTCTATTGTTGAACTGAACACCTGTGGCACAAGACCAAACAAAGAAACAAGGAACAAAAGATGAACTAACTGGGCATAAAGAGGACTGCATATTTTAGGTAGGATGGTGAATCTTGGTAACTTGCTTCCAGCTCTATTACTGTCAGGGGTTAAAAAATAGAAGTGCTATCTTTTTTGGAATACTACAGGAGCAAAGTAAGATCACAGCACCAGAGAGAAAAGCTTTGCACTGCATAACAGAAATAAGAACATGAATCAAGAAGATTTAGTGTACAAATATAACATAGACTAAGCACAAAAATTAAATCCACAGCTTTACAGTGATTGTATCAACATTTTGTTTCATATTTTTCCAAGAGGCAGCAGCAAGTGTATGCAAAGTGAAGCAACCACATCCTGTTTAAACTCTAACAGTGGTCTATAAGTAGTCATCAGTCATGACACATTGGACCTCCAGAGCCCTCAGAATATTAAGGAAGACAATAAAATGAACACCTAACCCCCTTTCTATAAAAAGAACTCTACAAAAAGCTTAAAAAACTAGATTCCCTAAAAAGCATCATGAAAATGCTAGAAAACATTTTATTAGGAAATCTAGGCCTTTGAAAAATTCTCCCTTCCCACAGATCAACCTTAACAATGCCCCTTTGGTCAGTCCCACAGGGAACCATTAATCTTCTCAACCTTAGGCTCTCTTTTAGCCAAGCTATGCAGTCCAATATAAACTTAAAACACTGCCAAAGGAAACAGCTGGATTAATAACATTTCCTAGGATACCATATTAGAATTACTAATAACAGTTGTCCTGAGGTTTGTGTTAATCCTATTATATGAAGTAAGCAAACTCTGTGACCTTAAAAACATCTCTAAAGATTTTGATGCATTTCGGTCAATCTATGGTTTTTGTTGCGAGAAAGTGATTTAGCTAGGCCTGGAGTTTGGTAAAACTCATTGAGGAGGGATGAAAACTGGATTTTTCAGATGTTCCCACCTCCTCTTGGAGCCCATTGGTCAAACAAGGAAGCGTAGCCAGCCAATAGGCTGCAGGAAAAAACAAAACTGAAAGTTAAGGCACTGTCTGTGTAGCTACTGCTCCCACCTCCCTCTGCAGCCCATTGGCCAAACATTCCTAAGGAAGTTAGGTTTCAGAGAAAAACAAGTCTGAAGGTTGCTAAGGCACTGTCCTTGTAGTTACTGCTCCTGCCTCCCCCAGCTAAGGAAGCTAAGTCAGCTAATAGGCTATGGGAAAACCAGGACTGAATGATAATGTCTTCTCTGTAGCTTATTGGCTGGCTAAAGAAAAAAAAAAACCAAAACTGCAGTGTAGCTAAGGGGTTCTGAGGGAAAGATAGGCTGAGGGAAGAGATACGGAATGTAAAAGAGAGAACACAGTTGCAGTTAAAGCAAGCTGGGGGAGGCATGAACAGCAGCACATTGGTGAGATATTCCTAAGGAAGCTTACTCAGCCAATAGGCTAAAGGGAAACCCAGGACTGAACATTGATTTATCCTGTCTTTTTGCAGCTTATTGGCTGGCTAAGGAAGAAAACCTACAGCTAAAAGGTTGTAAGGGAAAGAGAGGCTAAAAGAAGACAAATGGAATGTAAAAGGGAGGACAGCAGAACCGTGGCCTGGGGGACAGTTTGGATATCAGTGACAGTGGTCTTGGGCAGGAGTTTGGAGTATTGGATAGCAGTGATAGTGGCCCTGGGGGGTGGGGAAAGATATTTTTTTTGCCGGCTAGTTGACAGTGCCAGTTGGTTGAATGCCAGTTAATCAGGATGCTACTGTACAAACAACAATGAAGCCCATTGCTGAGACATTCATAAGGAAGCTTAGCCAGCCAATAGGCTGCAGAGAAAAACAAAACTGAAGGTTGCTAAGGCAATCTCTGTAGCTACTGCTCCCGTCTTCTCCTGCAGCCTATTGCTCACACATTCCTAAGGAAGTTTAGCCAAACAATAGGCTGCAGGCAAAAGCCGAACTTTAGGATGATGCATCATAACCTATTGGTCCTGTCTCCTCTGCAGCTTATTGGCTGGCTAAGAAAGAAAACCTGCTAAGGGATTCTGTGCTGAGGGAACAGATATGGAATGTAAAATGAAGAATACAGCTGAAGATAATATAAACTGGGGATGCATGGAAACTGATATAAAGATAACTGCAGTTAATGCAAGCTGGGGGAGGCACAGACAGCAGCACATTGGTCAGACATTCCTAAGAAAGCTTAGTTAGCTAATAGGCTAGAAGGAAATCTAGAATTAAAGGTTGATATCTCATAATCCAAACAACCACCCAATCATAATCACACAGTCCACTTTCCCGAGCAAAGCTCGTGCTTCCAAGTACTTTCATATAATCAATATAACATATTGACTTAAAAAAAATTATCACTACCCGATGACTATGTATTTATGAATTATGTCCAACAATGAATAGCAGGATCCACATAAAGTAATAGAGCAGTAAGCAACTTAAATAAATACTGGGAAGAATAGGCCCTGAATTTCAATCTGCATTTTATCTGGAAATAAGAAAATTGCATTGTGATTTCATTGATAACAATATATTTTTAATTATTGCTTTAATTGCCTGGTAAAAGACATTGAAGCATCATAATTCTGGAAGCAGTATGTCAGATAGTTCTGTGCCATGGGTGCTTCTTATTCCTTCCTTTGTACATTACACTATACAAATTCCAGAGACTGTGGCACCTGTTACAAGAAAGCTATTAACCATCATCACCATGCCAAAGAGTTGTATGTGCACCAGAAACATATCACTAAACCTCTTATGTGCAATGATGGAGACAATAGAAATAAAAGCACCATGTGTTACTACAGTAACCAGAGTATTTTAGCCACTCTCGGTACCCAAGGAGGAAAGTGTGCAAGATGAAGGATAACAGCTGCTTACCTTGCCAACAAGCTCCTACTACGAGCTGAGTCTCAATCTGTGTTGGATGCAATGGGTAATCCTCTGTTACAGAGGAGGGATCATAAGAAACACCATCCACATAGAGAGCCACTGTGGGAAACTCAACATTCAACACATAATGATGCCATTCTTTGTCACATACCTACAAAAGGAAAAAAAAAAAAAATTAAAATCTCAGCTTTTCCTTATTTTCATGCTTCATTTTTGAGCCACAATAAAAGACATATTTAGAAGACAAACATTAAGCAAACCTTAAGAGAGTTCTTGTAGATTTTATTGACTCTAGTCTAGTCAAGTCATAAATATAATAATCACTAGGGCTGGCCCAAGAGCTACCAGACACCTTAGGTGAATTTTCATTCATGTGTCACCCTCCCTTGGGGCAGCTCAAGGTCCCCAAACTTCCCAGCAATTTCTCTTCTCTTCTCTAATCTCTCCATAGTTCAGCTTACCCTACCCCATCTCCAAAGGTTATTATTACCCCCTTCCCTTCCTAAATCCCCCCCAACATGACCAGCATTCTTATCCTCTCTATCTTGTCTCCAGAATCTCCCCCTTCTCTGCTACCACAGCCCTACTTTTCTTGGGATTAGTGCCCAAGAAAAGGATCTGGGTATCATCGTAGAAACTAGGATGATACCCAATGTGTGGCAGTGGCCAAAAAAGCAATCAGGATGCTAGGAATTATTAAAAAAGGGATAGTTAGCAAGACTAAGAATATTATAATGCCTCTGTGTCACTCCATGGTGCGACTTCACCTTGAGTATGAAGAAAGACTAAAACGGTTAGGACTCTTCAGCTTGGAAAAGAGACAATTGAGGGGAGATATGAATGAAGTCTACAAAATCCTGAGTGGAGTAGAACCAGTACAAGTGGATCGATTTTTCACTCCGTCAAAAATTACAAAGACTAGGGGACACTCTTGCTTGCTGCTGACCCAGTTCTGGTTCCAGGTCAGCCACGTGCAGCGTATGAGAGCCACTGTGCGCTGCCTAGCAAACAAGTGCAGCTGGAGCTGAAGATAAGCAGCAGCCAAGCCAGAAGGAAGATGGACATACGCTTGCAGGGGACACTAATTCTTCACAGACTTGCAAATGCGGACCGTCACCAGTTGGCGGACCAGCAGTTGAAGAACACTGATGTAGGGTATCAAGCAAAAAAGTAAAAAAAAAAAATTTCCAGTTCTGCCAGGCACGGAGGGCCATTGCATGTGCAGACCATCTACAGATGGTCTGCGCATGCGTCGGGATTGCTGGAGAGCAATCCGTGCGGTCAGTTGGGGGTGTAATTCTGATCGTCCTCATTTGCATGATGAGGGCAATTCATAAATCAGCCCCCCTGGCCACGGATCCGATCCGATCTGTGGCCTTTGTGAATCTAGCCCTTAGTCCCTTAAGAAGTTGCTATGTAGAGAAAAATGCTAAATATGAGAACAGACCTTCAGCACTTTGTTAAGCCACCTTCCTTTACATGGCCTTAAAATTTCATTTGAAAGGAATGTTGCTACAGGCTTTTTTCAGCTCACAGTTTAGCTCATATGAAAGACAGGAAAACATTATAAAATAAATAAAAAGTAGGATTAAAAACAAGAATACAAATTAAAACAAAGAGAAAGATTTGACACAGGGTTTCCTTTCCCTAGCTCCACTTTTGTTCCCCTCATCTCTTTCCCATCTCAAAGCACATTGTCTAAGAACACAGAAGGAAGCTCTGGTAATATGCATCATCACCCATTTACCTGGTCTAATTTCCAGTGGAACTCAGCTGGTTTATATATTCTCTCTTCTGAAGGATCTTGGCGGAAGAGGAAAATCAGTCGACAGTTGTGTACATAGAGAGAATAATGGTGACGATTCATATCTGCAAACAATCCAGAATTGTTAACGTCTATAGTAATCCCCCTGTAGAGCTGAGAGGATTAACTCGAAAAAACAAATGAAACTATATAGCAGAGACTAGCTAGGATAAATTATGTTGAGTATAAAACACCCTTCAGCAATTGTTGAAAAGCAAAGCTGCAAACCTGTAACAGGTGTAGTGCTCTATAAATAATAAATAATTAATAATTGTAGTAGTAGTTCTCCATAGACATCAGTATGACTCAGGTACACAAGTGGGTGATGTCACTTCATATGTACTAGAACAGAACAGCTTTCCCACAAGTTCATTTTATGAACTCTATTCTATTTTTTTATACAGGCAATCCCCTGGTTAAGAACGAGTTATATTTTTAAATTTTTCTTAAGTCAGATTTGTATGTAACTCAGAACTTATAGATTTTAAGATTCTTGCTTCTTACCTCTGCTCCCAGCTGACAAAAGGGCCAACTGCCCCTACCAGTGTTTCCCCTAAGGCAGTATTTTCCAACTTCTTTAAACCACATACCTCCTAAGTCTAACAAATATCAACTGAATACTCCCCCCCGCCCAAGCTCTACAGCAGACCTGCCCAAGCTCCGCTCCTGACCCCACCCCCTTAATAATATTACTAATTGTAATGCAATTTATTCCATTCATTTTTCATATATACACAATATAATCTTATTAACAATATTTAACGGTAGCCACAAAATTAAAAAAGCACATTGTACGCAGGGGGAGGTGTTTTCCAAAGAGGTCAAGGCAGATGACTTTAAAATATGCAATGTCATCTCAGGAACAGCTACAAAAAAAAAAAAAAAGGACAAATATAGGGTAAAATATAGACAGCAGATATGAATTCTCAAAACTGATGCATTTTGATCACTAAATTGAAAATCAAATCATTTTTCCTACCTTTGTTGTCTGGTGATGTTATTAGTCTGTGGTTGCAGTTCCTTCTGACTGTGCATCCAACATTTCTTTCTTTCTGAATCCTGCATGCTTCCCCTCCTCCGGACCTTATTCCCTTCCCCAACCAACATCTCTTTCTGTCCCTCCACGAATCCAACTTTTCTTCCTCTCTCCTCCACCCCATTGGCAACATCTCCCTTTCTCTCTCACTGTCCATCTGTCTTTCTCTCATCCCCTCCTTTGCTGCAAAGGGAGTGGGGAAAGAAAGAGAGAGAGATCCATGGTGCATCTCTCCCACCCCCTCTACTGCCACATCCAACATTCTCCCTCTCACCCCCCAGATCATGTGCAGCATCTTTCACCACTGCCCACCCCTCTTGCCCAACTTTTTACCTATCACCCCTCTCCAGCACTATGCCACACCTCTCCCCTCCATCACTATATCCAACATTCCTCCCCCTTGCATCCCCTTCAATCTCTTCCCTCTCCACCACCATATCCAATATTTTCTCCCTCTCATCCTTCTCTTCCCCATGCATCTCTACCTCTCTCCTCTCTCTCTCCCTATGTGCCACCACCTCTTTTCCTCTCACTCACACACTCATGCCCAACAATTCTCCCTTTCTGTTCCCTTCCATGCCCCAAGTTAGTGCCCCCCCTTCCGAGTCCCATGTTGCATTCCCTTCAAACTGTCCCTCTTCCCTCTCCACCACCATATCCAACATTTCCATCTCACATTCTTCTCTTCCCCATGTATCTCTTATAGAGATTGACACTAGCCATGGGTTACCCGCTGAAACCGGGAGGAAAACAACCTGGTTGCTGCAGGTACGGGGACAAGGCCATTCACTGCCCCGTGGAGAGGTGAACAGCCTTGTTCCCGCAGTTAAGTATTTTGTGTGCTTTGCCTCATATCACCCCTCCTGATCACACGGTCCAGCAACCCCCTATCTCCTTCCTCCCAATCGCAGAGGTCCGGGCATCTCCCTCCCTTTACCTTTGCTGGCGATTTTCATTTTTCTGTCTCCGAGCAGCCCGAGCCTTTAAACAAGTCACGCGTGGAAGCATGAAACGTCTCCTCTGACGCAACCGGAAACAGGAAGTTGCATCTGAGGAAAAGTTTCAATACACTGCAGATCATGAAATGTTGGCCATCGTCGGTTTTTTATTAATTCAGTGAGGAAGATGAAGAGAAGCTAGCATCATGATGTGAAGTTTTGCTCCACTTTAAAGCAAAAAGAAGTGTTGCTTGCTTTTGATTTTGGACTATCTTTTAAGTCACATTTAAGGGGTTGTTTCGCCTATGACCGGTGCTATTTAACTTATTTATAAATGATCTGGAAACTGGAATGATGAGTGAGGTGATTAAATTTGCAGATGACACTTAACTGTTCAAAGTTGTTAAAACGCATGTAGATTATGAAAAATTGCGCACCTTAGGAAATTGAAGACTGGGTGTCAAAATGGCAGATGAAATTTAATGTGGACAAATGCAAAGTGATGCACATTGGGAAGAATAACCTGAATCACAGTTACCGGATGCTATGGTCCACCTTGGGGGGTTAGCACCCAAGAAAGGGATCTGGGTGTCATTGTAAACAATACAATGAAACCTTCTGCCCAAAGTGCGGCGGCAGCCAAAAAAGCAAACAAGATACTAGGAATTATTAAAAAAGGGATGGTTAACAAAACTAAAGATATTATAATGCCTCTGTATCACTCCATGGTGCGACCTCACCTTGAGTATTGCATTTAATTCTGGTCTCCTTATCTCAAGATATGGCGGCACTAGAAAAGTTTCAAAGAAGAGTGACCAAGATGATAAAGGGGATGGAACTCCTCTCGTATGAGGAAAGACTAAAAAACTTAGGTCTCTTCAGCTTGGAAAAGAGACAGCTGAGGGGAGATATGATTGAAGTCTACAAAATCCTGAGTGGAGTAGAACGGGTACAAGTGGATTGGATTTTTCACTCCGTCAAAAAGTACTAAGACTAGGGGACACTCGATGAAACTGCAGGAAATACTTTTAAAACCAATAGGAAGAAATGTTTTTTCACTCAAGAGAATTGTTAAATTATGGAACGCGTTATCAGAAGTTGTGGTAAAAGCAGAAAGCGTAGCTGGTTGCTACCCTTTGGGTTTTGGGCCACTGTGAGAACGGGCCAGTGAACTTGATGGACCATTGGTCTGACCAAGTAAGGCTATTCTTATGTTCTTATGTGTGCTGTCGAAGAGCAGGAAGTCTGAGGGGTAGTCCTCTTATCCATGCAAAAGGATTGCTTCTGAATGAACTTGGGTTTCAAAGAGAACTCAGCCTTGGCTGGTCTATAACAATTGGAGTCCCAGAAGTGGAGACGAGCCTGTGAGGATCTAAAGGACCCCTTTGGCTTATCCTCTGGTCACTACTGTGCTCTGGAATAGAGAATGACAGTGTGACAAAATTTGTCACTGTCCTCGTCCTTGCGGATAACAGCGGGAAATAATCCCATGTCATTTTCTAGTGTCTATTTCAACCTCAGTCCTTCTACACCAGCATTCTTCAAAGCAAAGCTTGCGGGTCAATGATTGTGGTTATTCATACTCTGATTCTTCCTTCTCTCCTTAAAGAATGACATGAAGATGGTTTCCCGCAGTTATCCACAGGGACAGGAACGGTGATGAATTTTGTCACTGTGTCATTCTCTACTCTGGAATCTCCAAAATCTTTTATACATTTTTCCAAATCCTTGCCAAACAACAGGTTCCCTCTGAAAGGGAGCTTCATCAGCCTTTGTATGGAAATGGCATCTGCTGCCCAGTCCCAAAGCCATAAGAAACATCTAGATGTAACCACCAAAGACATTTGCTTAGCTGAGGTCCTAATAAGATTGTATAGGGCATCCGCTGGATATGCCAGGCCAAACTCAATATCCAGAAATTCTGGAGGCAGTGCAGAAGCAGATTCCACCACTGGGTCCGTAATCTGTTGCACCCAGCTGCCTATAAAGCCAGTGCTGAAACTCAAAGGATATTTTCAATGAAGCTTCAAGCTTTCTATCTTGAACATCCTTTAGGACAACCCCACCCTCCTCTGGGAGGGTGGTATTTTCAGTGACCACTGCCAAAAGTGCATCGACTCATGGTATCCAGAATCTATCATGTTTCTCCTGAGATACCAGATAAAGTCCAGCTATAGACTTGGCTACCTGAAGACCTGCATCCGGTGTAGACCACTGAACTGAAATCAACTCCTATATTGCCTCATGCACTGGAAAGGCTTTGGGAGGCCTTCTAGTACTAGCCATCCTAGGACTGATAGAAGCTGACAGCTGAGAATCAGGAGAGGAGGTATTAAGACTCTGGATAAGCCTTAGTAATAAAGGCAGTCAGTTCTTCTCTATGAAACACTCTCACCACCATGGGATCATCAGCCTCGATGGGCAATATTTCTTCCTCTTCAAGACCCTCTGCCCAAGCCTCTACAGGGGACTCTGCCCTTTCCTTCAGGGAATGAGAAGAAGATGGGAGACAAAGAGGCCATCTCAGAAGAAGAAATCAGCCACCTGCACTTAGCTGAAAAGTCTCCCTGCAAAGACTGCATTTGAGCCTGATGATCATCAGAAGCCTGTATAGAAGTCATAGGAGAAACAGCTCCTGACATCTGAGCCCCTAACCCCTTCAGCAAATATGCTCAATGAAGCAGCAAAATAAACTCTAGGGAAAAGGTTTCTGCCGGAGAAAGAGAGACAGATGCTGGCCTAACCCCTCAACTGGGTTTGCTGAAGAGACTTGCCACCAAATCGAAGGTAGCACTGAAACCGCGTAACACCAGCTGAGTCCTGTGCTATGGTAGCAGAAACTAAGGCAGCAGTCCTGTGCTATGGTAGCAGAAACTACGAGGTGACACCAGGAAATTCATTTTCACTGAAAGGGTGGTTGATCGCTGGAATAGTCTTCCACTACAGGTGATTGAGGCCAGCAGCGTGCCAGATTTTAAGGCCAAATGGGATCGGCACATGGGATCTATTCACAGGGCAAAGGTAGGGGAGGGACATTAGGGTGGGCAGACTAGATGGGCCATGGCCCTTATCTGCCGTCTATTTCTATGTTTCTAAACCTGTGCTTTCAAAATAGCCACAGGAGACATAGTTAAATGCAGGCACTCTTACCCCCCAAGAAATAAGTGGACCCTCAGCTGCCATCGTGTTGTCCCCTGTCGGCGACTCAGAACAGTCGCTCAAGCACATTCCTGTCAGTGTTTGCCACCTTCTGTAGCATAAACACCTTTTTACCTACTGTCACCGTGAGCTCCAAAGCCGTGCTAGATCCAATGGAAAGTAAAATTTTTAAAGAAACTGAAACTGAAATAGGAAGTCCAGAATCAAGTCTTATACTACTAAATGGACCTTGCTTCCATTAGAGTCAGCAGAAGGGCTAATTCAGCTGTGCTTTTTTAATCTTTTTTTTTTCTTTTGTCAATGGGAAAGGAAACACATAAAAGCAGAGTGTACCCCAAACAAAGGGTGGGGAAGGGATCTGGGAGGACCAAGTGTATCCCCATAAAGCTAGCACAGAACAGCCAGAGCACCCCTTAGTTCAACTGTCTTAGGCCAGAATAGAAGCTACAGAGTTAGTAGGAACCCATCTATTCTCCTGCTGGAGATTGAGCATGCTAGTTGACCAGAAGGCTGTACATCCAATAAGGCAAAGTTCAACTAAGTACTCTCATCTCCATCTGCTGGGAGATAGACACAACCTATTACAAGTTTCAAGTTTATTTAAAATTTGATTGTATCGCTTATAACACTTCTAAGTTATGTGCAGTTTAAAAATATTACAAGTTAAGAACATATACCAAACCAAATATGGACCAACATGATACAAAAGGGGCAGGGGTAGAATTACAATAATTATAGTAAAGAAACAAATATGGGAAGCACACATTGGGCTAGCAGGGAAAATGTCTGGAGCCTCCTTAGATTCGTGTTTCTTTAGGACGAAACATTATACATTTAATATTTAATTTTGAAAAGCGTTGCAATACGGCACAGGAAGGCCCCGGCAGGAGAAGGCTGTGAAACAGCCTGTTTAGAGTCCTGCCAATGCTGATGTTGGACGGTTTCACAGTGATATGGCAGAGGGTAGGACCCAGTGGGAGAAGACTGCAAAGCAGCCTGTTTAGAGTGCTGCAGATGCTGCTGTTTGGAGGGTGAGGAGTAGTGGCTCGTGGCCAGTAGGGGGTGATGTTTATGGGACGGTAATGGAATGGATATCAGAACATGATAGTGCAGTAATTTTGTGGAGTTTTTCTACAAAAGCGCCTGTTTTTTGTATGATTCTGGGTAATTCTAGTTAGATACCAGCATATGTGTTAGTTAAGGCCACGCCCAATAGAAGCGTATGACAAACTGATGAATAAAAATCTGAATATAAAAAAAAAGCTAAAGCCAGAAAAACACACTACAGATTAATATAAGGGAAAGAATGGTGTTCTTTTTATGTACTTTGCTGTTGGGCCAGATCATGAAGGAAACCAGGGTTACATGGAATCCATTTTGGTTCTCTGTCTTTTCTATATCTTCTCAGTCTTTGGAATCCATTTTGTTTTCCAAGTCTTTGTTCCCAGCATCGCGGTGTTAATTGATACTAGATATGCTAGCTGAGAAGAAGTATCCCAAACTAAGATATAACAGGAATTAAATATAGATATGAATGAAAATTATGAATGAATGCTTGGCCAAGCAAGTATGAATGAAGCAAATATGGATGTGTGGATGTGAAAGAATTGGTGGAAGAACATAATATATATATTTGCAACCTAAAGAAATCTTAAAGCAACATCTGGAAAAAATTAGAGTCAGACACTGTGTGTGAGACTGTCAGCTCAGGGGAAGGCAGCCCCTCTTTCAGGCTGACAACTTTTCAGCACTGAGTGTGGATGAAACTTAGCTGACAAGCAAGCTGACCAATTTTCAGCACCCTGTTAATAATTGTAGATTCTCTTGAATACGTTATAACATGTTAATGTATATTCAGAAATCAAAAGTAATTTTCTGAAACTTTGTCTAACTTTTAACCGTAGAGGAATTTCTTTGTCTAATTTTAAACACTTCCTTTGTTGATCTTTATTGGTTGAGAAACTGATGATGTCACAATGAGCCAAAAGTATATAATAGAGGATCTGGAGATCCTAAGTTGAGCTCGTTATTAGAAGGCCAGCATTTGGCAACTATAACGATCTCCCACTAATGTAATGGCTAATGCATTTATGCTGTATTCTTTTGGTGTGCCATGATTGAAGATAAAAAAACAATAAATTTACTGGCAACTTTACATTAGTGAAATTTTGCATGTTTTATTCTTTTTCACACCTTTGAGCTTGTGGCGTCAATGTACCTTGCTCAGGGAGGTATGTTGGTCTTGGGTGGGAGGGTCAGCGTGGTTCTGCTTTGGGAGGATGGGAGGGGGAGAGAGAGAGAGAGAGAGATAGAAAGATGCTCAAGGGTTTTCTGTTTCACTGGGAGGGATGGGAGAAAGGAATAGAAAGATGCTATTCAAGAGTTCTGCTGCACGGGGGGGATGGGAGGGAGGGATAGAAAGATGCTGCAGAGGGAAGGCACAAGGGGATGGGTGAGAGGGGAGGAAAGATGCTGCACATGTGGGGGAGAAAAAGGAAAGAGGATTAAGGTGGAGAAGAGGAAGGGAGAGATGATCATTGTACATGAAAAAAAAAACATCCCCCGAAAATAAGCCCCAGTGCGTTTTTTCGACCCAAAATTAATATAAGACACTGTCTTATTTTCGGGGAAACACGGTAGTTTCTGGATTCATCTGCTGCAGGAGCTAAGGAAGCACTTTTTAATGACCATTTGCAGTGTGGTCAAAAGGGAAAACCTGGGCTCACCATCTCTCACACATTATGCTACCCTGTCCCAAAATGCGCTCACCTTCAGACACCTCCATTACAGGTGCTCAGTCACCCACCATGCCACAACCCCACCAGCACAGGGCACTAAAACCTAGGCAAGTAAGTCCCTATAGAGCACCTTGTAGCACACTTCTGTCAGTGGGGTAGAATGCAAGGTCTTAGCCACTGTCTCGAAGATTTGTTGCCACTCTTATCACTCCAGTGAATCCCCAACTGTTTTCCACCCTACCATGAAAAGAAGCTTTTCATCAATAATCCCTTAATACTCTTTAATCTAGTGTACAACTCTTCAAACCCTTTATAAGGCTCGCCTATTCTTCCTGCTAATAGTTTACTTTTAACATAGTGTGCCAACTGTAAGTAATAAAATGTCTTTCTCTCTCCACTAACCCAAACTGCAGTTGAAGTTTCTGAAAAGATCTCAACAATCCTTGGGCTCCCTTAACCTGTCCCATACGATGTAGATCCCTGTACCTCCCCTCTAAAAAAAATTATATGTGGAATACCATTGCCCTGGCTGAAAAAACATTGATGCACAAAGTAGAGCGTTGCTCAAGAATAAGGACTGTGGAACTCCCAAGAAACCTGCAGGAATGGAAGAAGTTGCCATGGGATTCCTATAGGAGTATAGTCAAAATCTCTGGTGACTCCAGAATGAGGTTTGGAATGTACTGAGGGATAGATGCATAGAACTTCAGTGTTGTTCCTCTACAGTGCCAGAGAAAAGCCAGTCTTTTTTGTGACCAACACTTAACACTAACAGCATGCAAATTACAAGGATAGTTTGAAAGGTTTGGTAAATTTCCATGAGATGGCAAGTCCATTAAATCATCAATGAATATTCTGCAGAGTCTGATAAAACCTCTTTTTCTGACGGAACGAAAAAACTGGAAACTCGCTGGTCTAAGTGTATAGCCCTCGAAGGAGACTACGTTGTTTAACTTGATTTTTACCAAACTTTTCAAATTACCCTCATATATACATACTGTCAGTGTTGAACTTTAGTCATTAAAGAGATCAGAACTTCCTGGGGTATGTCCACAAGAGTTGTGCATATCCAGAGACCCTGACCAAACATCCCCCACCTCAAAGATTAAGAAAATCTCTGGCATTCTAGTGGCCAGGCCTTCATACCTCATCTTATCTCACCCAACCCTCGATCCCACATATATCTTTGGAACATACAGGAAGGATGCCTACTCCCTCCTGCTTCAGGTCTTGCCCTCTTCAAAATGGCAGCACTCTGTAGTTTTTCTCCTTATATGGTGTTTATGCCCACTTCCAGTGCATTCCAGGATGTACTGGGCAGGGGCAGGGCACTGTCATTTTGAAGAGAGCAGGCGCTGAGGCAGCCCTCTCCCTCTTATGGAACACATCCTCTATCCACCTTTTCTAGCCCTCCACCCCATGACACACACCCCAACCACTTTTCTCTAGCACCCCTCCACATCCCACCTTTCAGCAACCCTTCACCCCCACATACCACCCACCTTTTTTCCAGTCCCCCCCAAAATACTCCAGCTTGCTCTTCTATCATCATGGGCCAACTGTTCCTTTGAGCCACACTGGTCTCTGTACAGCCATACGGCTTAAAGGAACCACTGGGGACCAAGGCAACAGAAAAGGTGGAAGCAGTGAACTGTGTCTGTGCAGTTCCTCCTCTTGCCATGATGGAGTGGGGAATGTACAGGGAGGCAGCCGGAAATAAAGTGCCTGTATCACACTGCACTGCAATAGGAGACTGCACAGAAATATGCAGGGAAAGGCAAAGTTCTGCACAGTCTACAAGAAGTGGGGAATTCTGTGCAAATTTTGCAATGCGCAGTAGCACAGAATTTTCCCAGGAGTAGTACCTGTGTTGTACAAGCTATGCAAAAGACCTTAGTTTTGTTCTTGGTATAAATGCTTGCTCCTTGGGGTCCTGCAGTCAGCCTTCACAACCCTTGCAGAAGGAGTCAGGGAGTCTATCACAGTCACTGCACCGTGGTGTCATTTAAGAGACCAGACTTGGAACCCAAAGCCATGTTCTGAAAGCAGCACTGGTGCCTGGCCATATATCAAAGACTGTCAGCACAATGACCAGAACAAGTGACTTGAGGTAGGGGAAATATCCTAGATAGTTGCAAACAAAGGTTCATGGTGCCACAGCCCAACAGAGGCTAGTTCCAACTGAGCTGGAGGTCAAATGAGGGCAGAAATTTTTTTTATAAAATCCAAAAGAAATAAAAGACCCCCAGTTAGTGAAAATCAAGTTAACATACTTGTTTTATCTGCATTGCAGAAGATGGTCTCTTTTTCCCTGCTGCCAGGGCCGTGCCGTACCCACACAGAAACTACAAATGGCCTCTCCAAGTTAGTTATCACCACACCATCTGGAATTTTCACTGCTTGAGTGCCATTGAACTCAAACACCTGGTCACTGTCATGGCCATTATCAGTAGGAAGCCCAGAAGTCCAATTAGCAGTGCTGCTTGGAGGGGGAAGCAGATCCACAGTATCTGAGGAAGCACCTATAACACAATGGAAGCACAAAAAAACCCCACCATGGAATCAAAAACGTCATCATAACCTTCAACTTTTATAAGTAGTTCAGAATGCTGCAGCATGCTTAATCTTTGGTGACAATAAATTTGAGCATGTGGATATCTTTACTATGAAAATTACATTGGCTACCTTTTAAATCTTGAGTAGTGTTTAAGGTGTTAATATTTATTTTTCAAGCAATTCACCAAAAATTTATCTTTCACATGTTGTGGCATTACATCAGCCCCGTCAATTCTTAAGATCGGAGAACACAATGCATTTATCTGTTGATATATTACAGCATGTAAGGTATGCGAATACCAGAGCTATGGCTATATCAGTGAAGCTTTGGAATAATGTGGATGGACAATTGAGAATGAATAATAATTTTCAGAGTTTTAAAAAATTATTAAAAACATCTCTTTTTATAGAAGTTTTTAAAGTGGTTAAGATGCAGTGACTGAAGGAATGAAGTGATTTAATGGAAATCTTATCTATATATTGTTATATCGTGTTTTATACTGGTTTTTACTTTATAATTATGGTGCTTTTTTTGTAATCCACTTAGGTGTAAGTGGAATATAAATTTTTTAAACAAACCTTAACATGATTTTTTTTTTTAAACATAATTTTTAAAACCTTCAGTTTCAAGCTATTGCTTAAGTTCACTGCACTATAAAATCTTCCTACAATAAAGCACAAATATTTATCCATCCCACCTGTCATTCCTAGGGTATTTTATTATTTTAACAAGGTAATAGAACTTTCCTCATCCTATATTACTGGTAGTCAGTTGGGCCACCGCGTGAGCGGACTGCTGGGCGCGATGGACCTCAGGTCTGACCCAGCAGAGGCATTGCTTATGTTCTTATGTTCTAACAGAAAGATTATTGAAGGTAAAAATCTAATCATCCATTCTGTTACGTCCCTTCCAGATTCCATACTCTAGGCGACATACCAAAGCAATGGCAGTGTCTAGTGAGGAACAGAAGAGCCTGTCCACAACACCAAGGTCCCAAAAGTGGCATCAGAGCAAGCCGCCACATCTACTTGAAAAACCAGGTAAAGGCATGAAGAAAGGACCAAGTAATCGCCCTGCAAATGTTATCTGGATGAATTGCTTGAGATTCTGCTCATGAGGCAGCAACATGTCTAGCCATGTGGGCTGTAAGAGAAACTGGTGGCTGCTTACCTCGGGCAATACAAGTCGCTGAAATGATCATACGAATCCAATGGAGAACTTGCGGCAAACAATCAACTAGCAGCTCTATACGAGAAGGAGCAAAGGAAAGTCGCTCCTACTGCGGTTTACCACTGGACCACCAGGGATTCGAAAGGAATGCGGGAGACGATGGAAGGAGGTAAAACTTCTGAAAGTCATCCAGGACAGGAGGCGGGAGGGAACCCTCCTGTCCCGGCCCACCGCTGGACTACGAGTAGTTAAGGCAGGCTCGGTGGAGGCCTGTAAGGCATCGGGAGGGGGACAGGGTATAGAACCTTTCAGGGCCAGGTAGAAGGGTGGTCTGGGTGCAGAGACCAGCAGAGGAGGGAGGGGGCTGGATGCTGATCTTGGAAGGGAAGGAGGGGTGCAGAGCCTGGCAGGACAGGGAGGGAGGGGGGCTGGGTGATGAGCCTGGCAGGGAAGGGAAAGCACAGTTACTTACCATAACAGGTGTTATCCAGGGACAGCAGGCAGCTATTGTCACATATGGGTGACGTCATCAGCGGAGCCCGGATGCAGAAACTCGCAAGCAGACTTGCTTGTAAAAAACAGAAGTTTCGAGTTGACCGCACCGCGCATGCACGAGTGCCTTCCAGACCAGCGTAGGGGGCGTCTCCTCAGTTCAGATAGCTAGCAGAGAAGCCAACCAGGGGAGGTGGGTGGGTTGTGAGAATAGCTTCCTGCTGTCCCTGGATAACACCTGTTACAGTAAGTAATTGCGCTTTATCCCAGGACAAGCAGGCAGCCTATTCCAAACTAACCAGAATGGGATGGTGGGTGTTATGCCGATGGCCAGGGGGTAACTGAAACTCAACATACTACATAATATGTCTCCTCAAGTCTGCTTATCTGATCTGGGTGTTGCCAAGACAACATCAAAAGGACAGTAAGAACCAGATGGGAAGCTTGACCTTTTTGACCTGGGAGTTGCCCAAACAGCATCAAAAGGACAGTAAAACCAAACAACATCAAAGGTTTCCACAACAAGTATCTGCTATCTTGACCTCTTTGACCTGGGTGTTGTCAAAACAAAGAACACCGGGTGTGCCGAAAGAACGCTGGACCAGCTGTTTCTGTTTGTACTATGAACTCCGCAGTTTTCATCCTATATAAGACCGGAATTCTGACCCTAACATTAGAATCCAAGACGTCTCCAGGGACAGAATCCAAGATGTCTAAAGGGTCAGTCTCCTGTGTCTACCCCCCTATCAATTGCAGGGATTCCCAATTGTGAAAGAGGAGTGTTTGCCTGAGATTACGGTGATGTTATTCTATTTTTATATTCATCTATATATATAAGTATAATAAAGTGTTATTGTTTATGCTTTATATTGTCTGTGTGCTTTTCTGAGTGTCACTGATCATCCCATTTGACGGAAATAAGTGGCGGAACAATGGGAGTGTTGGCAATTTAGGAGAATTTTGTAAAACTGTTTGGCCAAACTGTCCATCCCGTCTGGAGAAAGTATGAACCAAGGACCAAGTAGCAGCCTTGCAAATTTCCTCAATAGGTTTAGATCTGAGGAAAGCTACTGAAGCTACCATTGCTCTGACTTTATGGGCTGTGACTCTACTGTGTATGGGTAATCCAGCTGGGCATAGCAGAATGAGATACAAGCAGCCATCCAGTTGGAGAGGATATGTTTAGAGATAGGATGTCCCAACTTATTTGGATCAAAGGAGACAAAAAGTTGAGGAGCAGTTCTGTGTGGTTTGGTGCGTTCCAAATAGAAGGCCAAAGCACGTTTACAGTCCAGAGTATGAAGAGCTATTTCTCCAGGATGAGAATGAGGCTTTGGAAAGAACACTGGAAGAAAATGGATTGGTTGAGATGAAATTCTGAGACCACTTTAGGGAGGAATTTAGGATGAGTACGAAGGACCACCTTGTCATGATGAAATACCGTGAAAGGTGGATCAGCAACTAAAGCTTGCAGCTCACTGACTTGGCGAGCAGAAGTGAGGGCAATGAGAAACACCACTTTCCAAGTGAGATACTTCAGATGAGCCTTGTCAATTGGTTCAAATGGAGGCTTCATCAGTTGAGCAAGAACAACATTGAGGTCCCAAACCACAGGAGGCGGTTTGAGAGGAGGTTTAACACTGAAAAGTCCTTTCATGAATCTGGAAACCACCGGATGAGCAGATAGGGGTTTCCCTTCAATAGGCTGATGGAAAGCAGCAATTGCACTAAGGTGGACTTGGAGCGATGTAGACTTGAGGCCAGAAGTTGATAAGTGCAAAAGATAATCCAAAACAGAAGATAAGGAGGAATGTTGGGGCTCCTTATCATGAGAAAAACACCACGTAGAAAATCTAGTCCATTTTTGGTGATAGCATTGTCTAATGGTAGGTTTCCTAGAAGCCTCTAAAATGTCTGAGACAGGTTGAGGAAAACTACAGAGGAGTCATGTTGAGAGGTACCAAGCTGTCAGGTGTAGAGACTGCAGGTTGTGATGAAGGAGAGATCCTTGACTCTGTGTAAGCAGAGATGGAAAAACTGGTAGCAGGTATGGCTCCCTGCTGCTGAGTTGAAGTAGAAGGGAGTACTAAGGTTGTCTCGGCCACCGAGAAGCAATCAGAATCATGACCAGAGTCTTGAGAATGAGAGGAAATGGAGGGAATGCATATAGGAAGAGATTCGTCCATTCCAGAAGAAAAGCATCTGCCTCGAGGCGATGAGGAGAGTATATCCTGGAGCAGAACTGAGGCAGTTTGTAGTTGTGGGGAGCTGCAAAGAGGTCTATCTGAGGCATTCCCCACTGTGAAAAAATGTGATGAAGAGGCGAGGAATGGAGGGTCCATTCGTGAGGTTGCAGAAGACAACTGAAGTTGTCTGCCAAGCAATTTTTTGCTCCTTGGATGAAGATCCCGTCCCTCCCTGTTTGTTGACATAATACATGGCGACTTGGTTGTCCGTCCGAATGAGGACTACCTGGTCTTGAAGATGTTGAAAAGCGGTGAGAGCCTTGAAAATCGCTCTGAGTTCCAACAGAGTTATGTGACATTGACGATCTGTAGTGGTCCAGTGACCTTGTGTACGGAGACCATCGAGATGAGCGCCCCAAGCGTAGGTCGAAGAATCTGTCGTGAGGACCTTCTGATGAGGGGACGTTTGAAAAAGCAAGCCTCTGGAAAGATTGGAAGAGAGCATCCACCAACGGAGAGACTGCTTCAAAGAAGGAGTGACTGTTATGTGTTGAGAAAATGGATCGCAAGCTTGCGTCCATTGAGAAGCCAGAGTCCACTGAGGAATTCTGAGGTGAAGTCTGGCAAAAGGAGTCACCTGTACTGTGAGGCCATGTGACCTAGTAGTACCATCATGTGTCTCGCTGAGATGCAAGAGCGGGAAGAAACTGCATGACAGTGTTGAAGTAGAGCTTCCAGACGTTGTTGTGGAAGGAATGCTCTGAGTTGGATAGTATCCAAAACGATGAATTGTAGATTCTGTGAGGGCTGAAGTTGGGATTTGGGAAAGTTGATTTCGAATCCCAAACTTTGTAGGAACCAGGTAGTCCGTTGGGTCGCTACAATAACCCCCGGAGATGTTGAATCTTGGATGAGCCAGTCGTCGAGGTAGGGAAATACCTGAAGACCATGTTTCCTTAGAGTTGCTGCTACCACTACCAGGCACTTGGTGAACACCCTGGGAGATGAAGCCAGGCCGAAGGGCAGCACTCTGTAATGAAAATGCAGATTCTCCACCCAAAATCTGAAGTATTGACGGGAGGCCGGATGAATGGGAATATGAGTGTAGGCCTCCTTGAGATCCAGAGAGCACAACCAGTCGTTCTGCTTGAGAAGGGGATATAGGGATGCCAAGGGATAACATGCAAAATTTTTCTTTGACCAAAAATTGGTTGAGAGCCCTGAGATCCAGAATGGGTCGCAGATTGCCTGTCTTCTTCGGAACAAAGAAGTAACGGGAGTAAAACCCCCTGTTCTGCTGTTCCAAAGGAACTGGTTCGATGGCATGGAGACGAAGCAGAGCTTGAGCTTCCAGAAGAAGAAGGGCGGTCTGGGATGGACTGGAAGGATACTCTTTTGGAGGAAGGTCTGGAGGAACCTGAGTGAAATGAAGAGAGTATCCTTCCTTGATGATGGTCAGCACCCAGAGGTCGGAGGTAATTGTCGTCCATCGGTGGTAAAAATGATAGAGATGACCTCCTATAGGGGGAAAAGAAGTCAGAGTCAAAACGGTGGAGGTTATGCTCTGTCAAAAAGCTTGTGTAGCCTTAGGTGCAGCAGAAGGTTGAGATTTTTGTTGCTTCTGAGGCTGCTGTTGCTTAGGAGGAGGACAATTGTAAGGGGCCGTCCTTGGAGCAAAACGCCTCTGACTATATAGGAGGAGGACGTGTAGTTTTGGCAGGAGCTGGCTTTGGCTTAGATCTGACAATAGAAGCAAAGGATTTTTCATGTTCAGACAATTTCTTGGTGGCTGCCTCTATAGATTCATCAAAGAGGTCATTGCCTGCACAAGGAATATTAGCCAAGTGGTCCTGAAGATTAGGGTCCATGTCAATGGTACGAAGCCAGGCAAGGCGACGCATGGCTACAGAGCAAGCAGCCGCCCGGGCAGACAACTCAAAGGCATCATAAGACGACTGAAGGAGATGTAATCTGAGTTGTGATAAAGAAGCAATGACTTCTTGAAATTCAAAGTGTTTATGAGTATTCAAATAACTCAGAAATTTAGGTAAAAGAGTTATGAGGAACTCAAAATAAGTAATAAAATGAAAATTATAATTGAGGACTCTAGAGAACATCATAGAATTTTGATAGATGCGAAGTCCAAATTTGTACATAGTTTTCCCTTCCCTTCCAGGAGGAACAGTGGCATAAACCTTGGAAGGATAGGACCTCTTTAACCTTTTCCTATCGTAATAAATTTTACGTTACGCTGGTTCCAATCATAATTATTTTAGCAAAGTTTTGTATTATTCACTGTTATCATTTACGGCTATTGTAAACATAATGTAAATAAGTCATAAGTCTGTAAATTCAAATATTTTGTGTTCCTGGCTCTTTATTAGTCCATACAGAATGTTTATCCACTGTCTATGTCATTTTTGGAATGTCCCGTCATCTGGGACACACGATAGGAAAAGGTTAAGGAGGACTCCACAAGCAGGGATTGATGAGATAACTGTGAGTTGTCAAACCCTTTACGATGTACAGTTTTATACCTAGAGTCCAATTTGCCTGGAACAGCTGGTATGGTATAAGGGGTCTCCAGGCATCTGGCAAAAATCTGAGACAAAAGCTTGTGAAAAGGAAGCTTAAGTGACTGCCGGAGGTTGAGGTAGATGCATGACTTCACGGTACTCCTTAGAGTATTTGGAACCAGCATCTAATTGAAGATCCAAGTCAGCCATCTGACAAAGAAAAGATGAGAAAGATAGCTGATCCGCCAATGCTTTGCCTCGAGAAGGACTCGAGGACGTCGAAGCAGCCTGGGTCAAAGATGAAGCTTCGGCAGGAAAAAAGGTATCAAGACTTGGACGAAGCAATCAAAACCACTGCTACCTCGAGGTGTGGAAGTGGAGACCTCGATCGAGGAGTCGGCGGTCTAGTCGAAGTAAGAGTAGATCGAGGCTTAATTGAAGAGGGAAGTTCTTTAGAAGAACTATGCCTGGAAGTATGCCTCAATGAAGGCCTCGATCGTCGGTGAGAACGGTGCTTGGAAGCAGATCTCGAAGATCGAGGAGACTTCGCCTCAGAGACAGAAGCAGCCGATGCCACCAAAGAATGGATAGGACTGGAGGCTGTAGATCGAAGCTCCAGAGGCTTGATGGAGGAACCTCGATGCACTCCCAAAGACTGCTCCTTGTATAGAGTGTGAGGATTCCTGCCGAGGCACTTACAAAGATTCTGCTCCTTGCTTCACGTGCATAGATGCCAGACCAGACACTCGCAGAGACTCTTCTCCCTGCAAAGAGTGTGTAAGCTCAACTGAGACAAAGGAAGCGACTCGACCTCGTGGGAGTCTGCAGAATGCCCAGGCTGGATGAGAGGAAGAAGCTTCGGTCCCATATTAGTAAGGAACTGAATGAATTGCTTCTCCAACATGGTCTGGAAAGAAGCTGGCAAGGATGGATCCGCATCTGAAACCGGACCACCTGCTTTGGCTGGAGGTTCCACCGAGGCAGTGTAAATGTGCTTCGACTTGGAAGTCTTAGGCACTTTAAGAACCACCGCTGGAACTTTCTGCTGAGCTGTCTGACCTGAGGCAACAGGGGAAGATACAGCAGATGTCGTCGAAGAGAGAGCCGCTGCAAACGATGAAAGTCTGATGAGGCTCGAGGTGGAAGCAGTAGAAGCAAGAGGAGTCTCGGTCGAAGGTGAGGCCGAGGTCGCTTTCGAAGTCTAGGGATCGGAGGAAGAATCCATCCCGAAGAGCTTCGCCACCAAAAGACGACGACGTTTAAGGGCTCGAAGTTGAAGAATAGCACAACGCTCGCATGACTTCGGTTGGTGATCCGGCCCAAGGCACTTGAGGCACCGACGTGTGGGTCCGTATGGGAAATCGCACGCTGGCACTGGCTACACTTCTTGAAGCTCGTTACTGGCCGGGACATAGGAGGAAAAATGGCCGCCGCAAAATCGAAGCCCTTGGGCTGTGGCCGAGCAGCCTGCCCTGGCAGTCGGACGGAAGATTGAAAAATTTTTTTTAAAACTATAAATATAAGAAATAAAGAACAGCGATTTGTGAAGAAAAAATACAAACCGCGGTTCAGAGAAGGCACAAAGTACCGAAGTTAAACGCAGAGAGTCAAAGACGGACTTCTCGGCTCCGGAAAACTGAGAACTGAGGAGACGCGCCCTACGCTGGGCGGGAAGGCACTCGCGCATGCGTGGTGCGGTCGACTCGAAACTTCTGTTTTTTTCAAGCAAGTCTGCTTGCGAGCTTCCGCATCCGGGCTCCGCTGATGATGTTACCCATATGTGAGAATAGCCTGCCTGCTTGTCCTGGGATAACATGAATATTAACCTCCCGGTTTATATTTGAGTCAACCCTTTTTCGGGGGGGGGGGGGAGTTATCTTGGTTCATTATTTGGGTCTGTTTATATTTGAGTATATACGGTACTCTACCAAATGCCTTTCCTGCATCAAAACTAATCAGCAGAGGAAGCTCATTCTTAACTATTTCTAAGAAGGCCTGGAATATGCAGATGTTCTTCACTGTATACCTATTTCACACAAATCATATCTGTATGTCAGTTATATAACTTGGACCAACTGGAAATGCTTCTTTATGCTCTGGAAACTTCGAACAGTTAAGATCTTATTTTAACAATAACCCATTTAGGTTACAAGTTGCTCTTCTTTTTTTTTATTTATTTTTCATTTGCCTGTTGTAGTCTGTTCCTCCTACACTCAAGGTTCTCTTCCTGGAGAGGAAACAGACCACTCTTTATCAAGTGGGAGTCAGGTAGAAGACCCAGTCACTTGAGTTTAGAAAAGTCCATAAGCCATTATTAAGATGGACTTGGGAAAATCCACTGCTTAGTTCTAGGATAAGCAGAATAAAATCTCTGTTTTACTCTTTTGGGATCTTGCCTGGTATTTGTAACCTGGGTTTGCCATGGTTGGAAACAAAATACTGGGCTTAAAGAACCTTCAGTCAGATCCAGTATGGCAAAGCTTATGTTCTTATCTAGTTAACTTTAAGACAAAAGGCACATCTGGACATTACCATGCCAAGGACAAACAAAATGCTACAGAAACTCACCACAAAGCCTGTGCATGGACTTTTCCGAGTAGGTATCTCGGTCACATCCTTTCCCAATGTGATTGGTCTCCAGTTCAACTTTTGCCTGTATAGATGTTATTGGTTCATCACAAGTGTCCAGGTGTATGTTGGGAAATAAAGTCAGAGAGCCTGTACCAGGTTCATATTCTATTCTTTTACTCCAGCCTAAAATAATGGGACAAATAAAGCAAACCTTAGAAATTAAACATTTTCAGTGTTAAATAGCAGCCCTCTAGAAGAAGGGAAGAAATATGCAGTAATTAAGTACCTTGCCAGCGAGGCTTGCATATAGGTTTAATGTAGATTTTAACCAGAACATCTTCAGTTGTCCTCTTCTTACCACAATCATAGGCAGTGACTGCAAGCTTATACTGCCGATCATTCCCATAGTCCAGCTTTTCTGTGTTCTTAATATAACCTAGTAAAAGAGGATATGGAAATTCTATTTAGCTAATAGTTTATGTAAGAAGCAATGACAAAAAAAAAGGAAGAAGGGATATCCACCTGTCTTCCACTGAAAAAAAAATAAGAACATAAGAATAGCCTTAATGGGTCAAACAAATGGTCCATCTAGCCCAGTGATGTGGGTGATAATTTTATATACTCATTTGCGCAGTTTAAGATACAAAATTAAATCAAAGTTAAGTAGAAGTTTGATACCTGTTAATTCTCACAAGTTTCCAATCTATCACAACTTCTGAAAGGCTCACAATTTTGCTGTTATTCCAACAATCTTGGTTCTTTTGTAAAATTTTTTGAAGTTATCTTCCATCACACAGAAGCTATTTTTGGCTACTTCAGTTTGATTTTCTTGCTGCACAATTCTGTCCTCATCTTACCTAAGCCATGTTGCTTGTCTCTTAAGCCCTTTTTTTAACCTCATTGATAGATGTAGCTGATCTTCGGACTACCAGTCAGACTCCACTGTCTAACTATGCCTCCACCCCAGCGGATCACCGGATGTGCACCAGGATAGGCAGAGGTGCAAAAATACAGCCGGAACGCTGTGGAACACCACTGAGCCCCCCCCCCTTAAACGTGCCTGTCTGCACTCAATCCCTGCTTAACAGAAGATGAGACTACTTCAGAGACGGCCCTGTGCTCCAAGGAAAACTATGCAGACTAGCTAACAGGTACCCAAAAGGGATCGGCCTGTCAGCTACAGACTGAAGTCTGTGAATTCTCAAGACTGTAGAGGGCACTAAACCGATCAGTGAAGTACTATAGGAGGCAGATTGAAAAATCCAGAGTTGATTCCTTCTGCAGAGTATGCGAATATAGGGAAATAACCCTATTGTCTACAATGTCTCACCTATTGCACTGGAAAAAAGGTTAGGGCTCTTCAGCTTGGAAAAGAGATGGCTGAGGGGAGATATGATTGAAGTCTACAAAATCCTGAGTGGAGTAGAACGGGTACAAGTGGATCGATTTTTCATTCCATCAAAAATTACAAAGACTAGGGGACACTCGAAGCTACAGGGAAATACTTTTAAAACCAATAGGAGGAAATTTTTAAAAAATTTTCACTCAGAGAATAGTTAAGCTCTGGAACGCATTGCCAGAGGATGTGGTAAGAGTGGATAGCGTAGCTGGTTTTAAAAAAGGTTTGGACAAGTTCCTGGAGGAAAAGTCCATAGTTTGTTATTGAGAAAGGCATGGGGGAAGCCACTGCTTGCCCTGTATCGGTAGCATGGAATATTGCTACTCCTTGGGTTTGGGACAGGTACTAGTGTCCTGGATTGGCCACCGTGAGAACGAGCTACTGGGCTTGATGGACCATTGGTCTGACCCAGTAAGGCTATTCTTATATTTCCATTAATTTACTTACCACAGAAGTCAGACTTTACCAGCCTTTAATTCCCTACTTCTTCCTTACTTCCACTTTTGTGAAGAGGGACCACATCTGCCCTTCTCCAGTTCTCCGGTACCACTCCTGACTCTAGAGAGTCATTGAAAAGGTCAGTTAGCGGAGCCACCAGAACTTCCCTAAGTTCCTGCAGACCCTTGGATATACACTATGCGGCACCATTGCTTTGTCTACCTTTATTTTAGCTAGCTCCTCAAGAACACAACCCTCTGAAAATCGAACAGGGTCTAAGACGCCTCCATCCCTATTCACGTTTGTCTTCTGCAGTCCCACTCCCGGCGCTTCAGCCGTGAACACTGAACAGAAATATTTGTTAAGCAATTCAACCTCTTCTTTATCAGCTTCTACATATTTCTCCCCTTTACCATATTTCTCCCCTTCACCTTTCACAATGCCACTTTTGCACCTTCACCTTTGAGTCTCACAATGCCACTTTTGTACTTTTTCCAATCACTAATATAGTGTATCTAGTCCCACAAGCAGTTTATTCCAGCATAAATGTATGTCCAAAATACTGTGTTCTCTTGGTGATCTACAAATCTTATACATTCT